>NC_080850.1:37289457-37664248 GCF_030435755.1 Ochotona princeps
GGGGTAGATTTTGTGGGGGGTATATGGGCCAAACCCTGTGGAAATACAAGTCCCACTGGTTAGCTCAAGAGTTAGGGTGATGAAAAAAAAAGAGGGTGATGATGGGCTGAACTAGGTGTGACCATGGGACCTGCCACACTCACGGGTACAGGGACTGAGAATAGTCTGGGCCGGTCCAGGCTGTAGCACCCGCGTCTGCTTCATAAAATAGGATTTGGGGTGGGCTGGGCCACAACATTCACCACTCATACAAGGCCAAGATGTAGGGGCAGGCTATGCTGAGCAAGGGTCTAGTACCTGCTGGCATGCATGAGATCTGGATGTGGGAGTGGGTCAAGTGGGGAAATTTGGCAAACTCCCCTAGTGGGTCATAGCTCTCACTGGTGAGCACTTGGTGCAGGCCTGGAGGCCAGGCAAGCTGGGCAAGGTAGCTCCAAGTGATGGCAAATGTGTGGGTTAGTTTTGGAAGGGGGCAGACCAGGCAGGGCCTAGCAAACCCTACCTAACCAGCAAGTACAGAAACCAGGTCGGAGCACAGGTCATACTGGGCTAGGCTGTCACACCTACCAGTTTGCATGAGCTGGGGATGGGAGCAGACTGAGTAGGCCAGGTTGCAGCACCCACCAGCAAGAGTTGGGACTGGGGGCCAGCTGGGTCAGACCATGCTACAGCTGCCAAAGGCAAAGGCCAAGACAGGTGAGGGCTATGCCAAGCTGGGTCAGAGCAACCACTGGCATACGCGAGATCTGTGGTTGGGAACAGGTCTGATTGGGGAGCTAAGGGGACACCCTGGCTGGGTGGTTGGTGGTTCCCACTGGTGAGTGTGAAGACCAGACTGGGGGCTGCTCTCTGGTCTGCACATGGCTGCAGTGTCCCTCAGCACACGTATGGACTGGGTCTGGGGTGCACTAGTCTGGGCTAAATTCCCACACCCAGTGGTGCTCATGAGAACCAGGGTAGGTGTAGGACGGGCTAGGCTAGGTCTCTGCCCCTACTGAGCCATGTGTGAGCTGTGTCTGGGTATGGACCAGGCTTGGCTGGGCTGTAAAACCCAACAGTAAAAATCGGAATGGGTGAAGGCCAGTCAGGAAACACCACTGTTCCTGCCTGGACAGGAGGTGGATTAAGTACGGCTGGCTGATGGAGCCACTGATGGGCACAAGATCTGGCATTAGGAGAGTTTCTGATGGAGGAACGTGGGAAACTCCTCTGTCGGGACACAGTCCCTGCAGATGAGCATATGAACTACAATAGGGAGCAGCCCAGACCAGGCCAGGGAATGGTACCCACTGGCATACATTTGGTGCAGGCCGGGGTTGAACCAAGTGGGACCAGTTCATAGCACCCACTGGCAAATCCGAGCACCAGAATGGAGTGTGGGTTGGGCCAGGTTGGATTGCAGCACAACACAGTTCACATGAGGGCCAGGACTGGGGGCAGGATGGGTGAGGCTAGGCTGTAGCCCTCCACAAACCTGAGCTGTACTTGGGCGTTGGCTCGGCCCAGCCAGGCTACAGCACCCACTGGCAAATGCTAAGGTGAGGTGGCCATGCCAGACTGGGTCACAGCACCCAACATGTGCGAACCAGAAGTGGAGGGGGTGAAGCTGGTGGGGGTACTTTGTGGGGCTCCCTTGCTGGACCGCGACTCCCACTGGAGAGCATGAGTTGGGATGTGGACATACCAGGCCAGGCAGGACTACAACACCTGTTGGCCTAATGTGAACTGAATTCGCTGAAGAAGTCGTGATGCTCTCCCCCCCCACTTTTTTTTTTTTTTTAACTAATATCTGAACAATTTGATTGTTTGAGAATTTCAGTGGATGGGCCTTACCTTTCCATCTTTTTATTTCATAAATAAAAAGTAACATAACCCTTGTGCTTAGTGTCTGTGAACCTATTAAGTTGGATTTTCTTTACAGCCCGTAAGTCCTGGTTAGTGTGGTATGTCTCTCCTGAAGAGTTTAGAATATACCTTCTGCTGCAATACTGCTATGTAATGGTCAAAACTTGGGTTTGTCCTCTGTCTTCTTAATCAGAATGCAGGGTCTTTTAGGCCTGGAATCACAGTTTTTGCTTCTACAGAAGTCTTTTGATTTTTATGTAATTAAAAAGTAGGTGTTTGGAGTGCTTGTATTGCTGTGTCATGGAGTAAATAAATGCACTTTTATATCTTAGGCTTAGTGTTGTGTGTAGCACAGTGTCAGGAAACGAATTTAGGTGTGTTCAGCAAATAAAATAGAATCAATCAGTTAATTGTGGTCACTTTTTTGTATCTGTAGAATATGCTAGGCATTATGCTGTATGCTTCATGCATTTTTAATCTCCTAAATTTTTATGATTAGATGAAATTATAATTGCTAGTTATTGTAATTTTTGGTAGCATTTACCATATAGCTCGTAAATAACAAAACTAGAATTGATACTTGCCAACTTTTTTTTTTTTTTTTTTTGCTTTCCTGCCCTTTCCTTTTCTTCTTCTTTTCCTTTCCTCTCCGGTGGCAGAGGGAAGAGAGTGAGTGAGAACGCAAGCCCTGCCGTGTGCTGGTTCACAGCTCAGACACTCAGAGTAGGTGGTAGTGGCTCATGTCAAAGCCCAGAGCCTGCTGTTGCGGAGTGTGCATTGGCAGGAAACTGGGAATGAATGCAAAGGTTGGACTTGGAAATGCACGCTTGCATATGGGATGATGGCATCACAACCACTGCACTGTGCAGCTGCCCTTCTGCTGCTGAAGCCACTTAATTATTGAACTGGACTGACTCCTTATAAAAGTGTATTTATATGAACTAATTGTTAAGTTTATATTAATTAACTTCAGACTATCTCAAACTTTGTAAATATATACTGGGCATAGTGGTTAACTCCATTCTGTCATTGCACTGTCAGTAAAAAAAACCTTGTTTTTACCAGCTAGCTGTTTAATAAATCCTGAAAGTTCCTTGCACATATACAACATGGTATCAGATAAGGTGATTTGTATAATACTTATTTCTTGAATTTTTATCAGTATTGTTTTGTAGTTTAATATGAAATTGGTCTTTAAAAATATAGCGTGGGAATTGGCCTGGTGAAGTGGCCTAGTGACTAAAGTCCTTTCCTTGAACACACTGGAATCCCATATGGGCGCCAGCTCTAATCCCGGCAGCCCTGCTTCCCATCCAGCTTCCTGCTTGGGAAAGCAGTTGAGAACGGCCCAAAGCCTTGGGACCCTGCACCCATGTGGGAGACCCGGATGAAGCTCCAGGCTCTTGGTTTCGGATTGGCGCAGCACCGGCCGCTGTGTTTACTTGGGGAGTGAATCATCGGATGGAAGATCTTCCTCTCTGTCTCTCCTCCTCTCTGTATATCTGACTTTGCAATAAAATAAATAAATAAATCTTTTTAAAAATATAGCATAGGGAGGCCATTTATTTATTTTAGTATATGATTAAAACATTTTACTTAGTTTTAATGGATTCATTACAGTTTGCAAATACAGTTCTAAGGAGTTCATGAAATTCCTTTCCTTTTTACCGTGGGTAAGAACATTTAGCTTAGTGCTTAACTCTGTTTAAAACACAACTCACATTGAGGTGCCTGTGTGTGATACTTTGTTCCAGCTGTTCAGGACAACTTTGTGCAGATGCAGACTCTGGGAGGTAGTGGTGACAGTGCAGGTGATAGGGTTCTCGCCACTCAGGGGAAACCTCAGTACTGTGGATGGATGGATGGATAACCAGCAGATATTTTTAAAACACATAAATTAGTTAAAAACTAATATATATTTGGAAATATGTATTCTGTTGGATGTGATTTTCTGTATCTTTCTGAGTACTTTAAGTGTGGCTAGTGATAAATGTTGTAAGTATAAAATGCAAACTGGATTGTAGGATTTACTGTGCAAAATAGGGTTCTAAATGTCTTGGTTATTAATGTTTGAAAATCACACTTTTGGGTGTATTGGTTTAAATGAAGAGTATTGCTAAATTTTGTTATAAGTTTAGGTTGATAAAAATCAGAGGGAAGTGTGTTTCCGTTACAGATTCTGAGTCAGAAGTCATCTATAGGTTCTGATTACAGAGGGAAAATAATTTGAGAATAAGATTTAAATTCAGACTACATGTATTAGGGTATTAGCTAATAAGCTTTATCATAGAGATAACAAAATAGTAGTTAAAAAAAGAAAACCAATTCTCTGTCATGTAAAAGTGAAAAATAAAGTTGTATAGTCCTTGGCAGGTAGATAGTGTAGTTGCATGAATCATCTGGTGAGGGCCCGGTGCAGTAGCCTAGTGGCTAAAGTCCTCGCCTCGCATGTGCTGGGATCCCATATGGGCGCTGGTTCATATCCCAGCAGCCCTACTTCCCATCCAGCTCCCTGCTTGCGGCCTGGGAAAGCAGTCGAGGACAGCCCAAGGCCTTGGGACCCTGCAGCCACGTGTGGGAGACCCAGAAGTTGTTCCTGGCTCCTGGCTTCAGATCGGCTCAGCACCAGCCGTGATAGCCGTTTGGGGAGTGAACCATCATGAATTATTTGAAAGGCAGAGTGCCAAAGAGAGGGAAAGACAGAGAGAGCTCCCATGTGCACCCCCCGTGCTCATAACAGCTCAGAATAGGCCAGTCCAAAGACAGGAGTCAGAAAGTTCACACTGCTCTCCCACATGGGTGGCAGATATATCTAAGTAATTGGACTATCATCAGCTTCTCTCCAGCTGCATTAGCAGGAAATTTTATTGGAAGCAAATAGAAGTTGAAGGAGCTTAACTGATGGTTCAAGGCACAAAAACTAATCAAGGTTGCAGGCTAGGTCTCATGAGCTTCACATATTTTTAAGCAGTCTTTTAAAAAAAAATTGTGTCTTTAAATTGGCCAGTGCTGAGAGACAAAATTAAGGGAAAAGGTGACATTTGAAGTAGCATGTTCTAGTAGCTTTTCATAAACCCCCCCTAATACTTGTAATTTGCTTAATCCTTATGGAAGAGAAAAAAGGGAATTGTATACAGATTATCTGTTTAAAGTGATTTGTTTCCTTGTGATGGATAGAGTGGAAAGGAGTACTGAATGTAGTACCCCTTGAAATGACTGTAGCTACCCTCAAACTAAATATGAGCAAGAACATACTGAAAAATATTTTTTTATCTTATCATAAAACATTGGGGCAGATGTTTAGCGCAGCAGTTAAGATTCTACTTTGGACACCTGCGTCATGTACGAGAGTGCCTGGGTTTAAATCCCAGCTGTCTTGCTGACTCCAGCTTCCTGCTGACAGTGTGTTCTGCGACACAGCAGGTGATGCCTCCAGTACTAGGACTCCGGCACACCCCTGGAGTCCTAGATTGACTTCCCATCATTGGCTTCATCCTGGCCTGGCCCAACTGTTGGGGCATTTGAGGAGTAGAAAGAGTGGATGAAAGATCTCTTTTGCCTTTCAAATACATAAAGACAAGTTTTTAAAAATACTGAATCCTATTTTTATTGTTTTGTTTATCTCAAACTGATTTTGAGATAGGGTGTTTCATCAGTGTTCATTCAAAAGTTAGTGCTAGAGGCTAGAGGGTAGCTATGTACAAGAGGTGCTTGAAGGATGGAGGCTAATGAAAATAACGTGTGTGCCTCCACAGGCTGTATCCTTACACTGGCTACATAGAAAGGCCGAGCAGGCTGTCCCTGCATGCACCCCAGCCCAGGCTGTGTGCCTCGCTCCTGGTCTGCATGGTGAACTGAGGGGACATGAGGTTGAGGCTGACTTGAGTCTGGCCTGTTGGCTGAAGGCAGACAGTGGAGATGGAAGGGACTGTGGCTGTCGCACTGTGGTTTTGAGGGGCAGCATCTGAGCTGGGGAGTGATGGGGAGCAAACCTGCAGACGTGGGGTTGGAGGTGAGAATGAAATGATTAGAAAGGCTTCTTTTATGAGTTGACTTCTAAGCTGAGATCTGAAAATGGATCAGTCTAGTTGAAGGACAAATATGTGGCAGGCCAAAGCAAAACACAATGAAAGAAAACTTTTACTCAGAAAGCTGAATGAAGTGATATGGGCAAGGAATAGATTGAAGGAGACACATGAAGGCAAAGTCTTTTTGTAAGCTGCAACTTTACTGTGAAACTGGTGTGGAGTTAAGGGAATTTAAGGTAGGTGAATGACCTACTAAGGTCTTCCAGCTTTGGCTACAGTGTTTGACTGTAGTGTGTAGAAAAAAAAAAACCTAGAGGAAAGCAGGAGGAAAAGCTGAGAGGGGCATTTAGTTAGTGAGAGCTCATGGTGACTCAGAGTAGGATTGTCATGGGGTGGGTGCTCTTTGTGGTGGTGGGCTCACTAGAAGCCTCAGAACTTGGTGGCTTCAGATTACTGATTTGCATGAAGGTTAAGTGTCATGAATAAAGACAAATAAGTTGTCTCTGGTCGTCCAGATAATTAAACCAGTGAGGTTGAACTAGAGAAGCACAGTTCTAGTTAATTCAGTTACTGACTTAACTGTTTTGAAACATTTCCTTTTTTTTCCAGCTTGGTACCATCAAATTGCACTGTGGTCAGTTCTTTCCTACTGTGAAACCCCTCAGAACCACAGTGCGACAGCCACAGTCCCTTCCATCTCCACTGTCTGCCTTCAGCTAAGTCAGCCTCAACCTCACGTCCCCTCAGTTCACCATGCAGACCAGGCGCGAGGCACACAGCCTGGGCTGGGGTGCATACAGGGACGGTCTGCTCGGCCTCCTTTCTATATAGCCAGTGTAAGGACACAGCCTGTGGATAACAGATCATGTTCTATCGTAAGAATATGATTATTATGAAATTATTTTGTATTTCTTGGAGGAGAAAGTATCTAAAACCTGGGTAATCAAAGAAGTGCTTATTGAAATGAAGATTTTGATACCAGACTAGAGAAATACATAGAAGAGGGCCTGGCAGCGTGGCTTAGCAGCTAAAGTCCTTGCCTTGAAAGCCCCAGGATCCCATATGGGCGCCGGTTCTAATCCCGGCAGCTCCACTTCCCATCCAGCTCCCTGCTTGTGGCCTGGGAAAGCAGTCGAGGACGGCCCAAAGCTTTGGGACCCTGCACCCGCGTGGGAGACCTGGAAGAGGTTCCTGGTCCCGGCATCTGATTGGCACACCGGCCCGTTGCGGCTCACTTGGGGAGTGAATCATTGGACGGAAGATCTTCCTCTCTGTCTCTGCTCCTCTCTGTATATCCTGCTTTCCAATAATAATAAAATCTTAAAAAAAACAAAACAAAACAGCCCTTCCCACCTTGTTGCAGGTGGAGTTCAGATCGCTGTTTAAAAAAAAAAAAAAAGAAAGAAATACATAGAAGAGGTTAATCAGAAAGTATAAATGTCCCCCTTTCTTTATTCAGTCTCAATTTCATTTCCTTGGGGTCAGTTAATTGTACATTTAAGTGTCTTTTTCATTTTGAAAATTTTGGATGAACGTGCGAGCATATTGCTGTGTGCCTCTCTCCGTATTGATAAAATCCCTGCAGATTTGAACTCGCTTTTTCATGTAATAATTATCTTGTAATTCTTGCAAGTCTTCCCATCCAACTGTCTCATCCTTTTAAAAGATTTATGTATTTATTATGTATTTATTTGTTTATTTATTGGAAAATTAGATGTTTACAGAGAGGAGGAGAGAGGGAGAGAAAGATCTTCCATCCGTTGATTCACTCCTCAAATGGCCGCAATGGCTGGAGCTGAGCCAATTCAAAGTCAAGAGCCAGGAGTTTCTTCCAGGTCTCCCACACAGGTGCAGGGTCCCAAAGCTTTGGGCCGTCCTTTACTGTCCTCCCAGGCCACAAGCAAGGACCTGGATGGAAAGTGGAGCAGCCAGGACGTGAACTGGTGCCTGTTTGAGGATCCCAGTGGATGCAAGGTGAGCATTAGCCATTAGGCCCTCTCTCATTCTTTTAAAGGCTTGGTAGTTTTCCAGGAGAATGTGCCACAGTTTAGGAAGTCTCCTGTTGAACATTTTTGTTGTTTGTAACCCCCCCACACTTTTTTTTTAAGATGGAGTTATAGAGAGAAGGAGAGACTGAGGGCGAGAGAGCGAGATTTTGTTGTTGTTGTAAAGATTTACTTATTTTTATTGGAAAGGCGGATATACAGAGAGGAGGAGAGACAGAGAGGAAGATCTACCGTCTGTTGATTCACTCCCCATGTGGTCACAACGGCTGGAGCTGCGCCAATCCAAAGCCAGGAGTCAGGAGCTTCTTCCGGGTCTCCCACATGGGTGCAGAGTCCCAAGGCTTTGGACTGTCCCCAACTGCTTTCCAAGGTAACAAGCAGGGAGCTGGATGGGAAACAGGGCCACCAGGATATGAACCGGCACCCACATGGGATCTCAGCGTGTGCAAGGCAAGGACTTTAGCTGCTAGGCTACTGCTCTGGGCTCTTAAGAGTTGAAGCAATAGAACATTGTCTGTACTAGTATTAAATATAATCCTGTTTTATAAATGAAGAAGCTAAGGAATAGTGAAGTTAAGGAGTTTCTCCTGGGTGACTATGCACAGAACTAAGGTTTAATTCCAAGTTTGATTGTTTGATAGTCCATTCTGTTTCTTCTGTGTTGCTTTTGAGGAATGACTCTTGATCTTTGCACATGGTCTGTTGGGTTGTAGAATAAAGGCCTGTCAGATAAAGACACTCCTGAAGTCATATAAGCCAGTGTATATACATAGATGAGAATTTTGGTTTTTCTAGAACAATATACTAAAATATAAGCCCACTGGAAGTCAATATTTGCAAAATGAGTCGAAATCTCATACACTAGTCAACTAATGAAATACTGTAGTTCTATTGGTTTATAGCTTCATAGGCAGTATGTTGTGCTAGGTTGTCTGCTTTAATTCGACCTAGGAGATGAAATTACTGAGCCAGTTTACAAACTAAAATTCCTGTGATCTTTAGGGCTTGCTTTGCTGTTTGCTTGTCAGCTGTGTAGAGAACAAGCTTGCTCTTCGCTTCTAATGTGTGTTGTGGACTTGTCTAAAATAGCAGTGTTGGAACAAGCAGAAATTGAGAAAGTAATCTATTGTTTCCTAGGTGAGCCTAAATTTCCTTTGGATGTGAATTGTTGATGAGTTGAGTTTCAGCCATGGTTGCCCTGGCACTCTGTTCATGACCAGTCCTTGCAGAGTTAAAGCACTCTTAAAACAGAGAAATCACGTTGGCATTCCTGATGTGTACCAGTTGCCAGGACGGCACTTAGTTTGCAGAAAACTTAGATTGATTTTCTCTTAGTCATAGATTTGGATTGGGAGACATAAAGGAATTGAAATGCAAGTCATAATTTGCTTCTGTAAAAACTCTCTTGGGTGAAACAAAAGAGCAGTGTTGTTTGTGAAACTCTTAAGACTGGATAGCAAGATTTTTTGCAAAAGTAGTTTTTGTCACAGTAAACTGATTTCTTAAAGGCTCCTGGTACCTTACGAGCGTGTTGCTAGGATTAGATGTTTTTCATTAAAGCATGGAGAGGCTTTTATTTGACTTAAGTTCAGACTTCTTGGTATGTCACCTGACAGTCTTGTGGCTTCAGATGAATGTAGTTCATTGCTATTATTAACCTTGGATGGCAGTTGTGCGTAACTGGAGTTTTTTGGAATTTTGAGGAGCAGAACAACGTAAGAGAAATGGGATGCTACTATTGTAAAACTTCAGACCAGATACTATTTTTCAACTGAGTTAACATCATAGTCACTCCAAATTCAGGTGTAATTGTTGTGATATGTTTGCTTTAAGATATCTAAAGTAGAATTTTGGATATAGTTATTTTATGAAAAGTTAGTTTAAATGATGACATCTATGGTAACAATTTTACTGATTCGAAATTCTTGACAATTTTAAATAGGTGTTAATCATTATTTAAAAATCTATCATTTATAAAGCCAAGCATTTGGCCCAGTGTTACCTGCAACCCACAGTAGAGTGTTTATGTTTGACAATGCTCCCCACCCCCAACCCACCGCCTGCAGCTTCAGTTCCTGATTCTACCATCCTGCTAAAGTAGACCCTGAGTGGCAGCAGAAATGGCTCAAGTAGTTGGATTCCTGCTATCCATGTGGGAAACCTGTGTTGCTTTCCACGTCTCAGCTTAAGCCCAACTTCCCCTCCTTGCCATCAGGGTGTGGGCATTTGGGAACTAAATCAGCAGATGGGTGTTGGAGTTAAGCTGTTGTGCAGAGGGTACCAGCCCTACTCTTTGCTTCCAATTTCCTGCTAATGTACTCTGGGTGGCCACAGTTGATGGCTATGGTTGTGAGGCTACCTCCTCCGTGAGAGCCCTGATTTGCATTCCCAGTTCCTGATTTTAGCCCCAGCCATGGGGGAGAGGAATGTTTCTGTCTCTGCCTTTCAGGTTAAACACACACACACACACACAAATTTATGACCTGTGTTTTTTAGAAGGTTTGTTTTTATTTGAAAGGCTTTATTACGGAGAGATACGGAGCGAGAGAAAGAGAAGTTGAGAGATTGAAAAAGATCTTTCATCTGATTCATTAGAGAGAGAAAGAGGGAGAGATTGAAAAAAGAGATACTGATCTTTCATTTGCTGGTTCATTGCCCAAATGGCTACAGTGACTGGAGCTGGACCAATTTAAAGCCAGGATCCAGGAGCTACCTCCAGTCTCTCCAAGGGATGCAGAGGACCAAACACTTGACCTAGCTTCCACTGTTTTCTCAGGCACATTAGCAAGGAGGCTGATCTGAAGTGAAGCAGCCAAGACTTGAACAGTGCCCCATATGGGATGCCAGGACTGCAGATGAAAGCTTAACCTATTACACCACAGCACCATGGTATATGTGTATTTTTTTTAGATTTATTTTATTTTTGTTGTAGATTTATAGAGAGGAGGAGAGACAGAAAGATTTTGTGTCCGTTGGTTCACTCCCCAAGCAGTCACAGTGCCAGTTGAGCTGATCCGTAGCCAGGAACCAGAGGCCTTCCTCTGGGTCTTCCACACAGGTGTGGGGTTCCAAAGCCTTGGGCCATCCTCCACTGTTTTCCCAGGTTATAAACAGGAAGCTGGAAGGGAAGTGGAGCAGCTGGAACACGAAGTGGTACCCTAATGGGATACCAGCACATGCAAGGTGAGGATTTAGCCACTGAGCCATCATGTTGAATGTGGTATATGTGTATCTTATGAATCTGTCACTACTACTGTCACACAGAAACATTGCAAGTATCCAGAAAGCAGTTCGTTTGTGTTTTTGATTATGTGCCAAGTAAGAAACCTAACTGTGGGTTTGTAGAAAATGTCAATTGAGGTGAGAATTTAAAAAAAATACATGTATTATATAAATGTACTATGCTTTACAAAAGGAATGATGAATATTATTTTTGTGTGTTGCCACCCCAAATTTATATAAAGTAGAATAGCATTGTAAGAGTACTTTGCCAGGCCCAGCACAGTAGCTTAGTAGCTAAAATCCTACACTTGATCTTAGCCAAAAGGCCGAGAAGCGATTGTAGCTAAAATCCTCGCCTTGCATGTGCCAGGATCCCATATGGGGGCTGGTTCGTGTTCTGGTGACCCCGCTTCCCATCCAGCTCCCTGCTGTGGCCTAGGAAAGCAGTTGAGGACAGCCCAAAACCTTGTGTTCCTGCACCCATGTGGGAGACCCGGATGAAGCTCCTGGTTCCTGGCTTTGAATCAGTGCAGCTTCAGCTATTGTTGCCTTTTAGGGAGTGAACCAGCAGATGGAAGATCTTCCTCTGTCTATCTCTCCTCCTGTCTGTATATCTGACTTTGTAATAAAAATAAAAAATAAATAAATCTTTTTAAAAAATGACTTTGCCAACACAGGGCATGCTTTAAAATTGCCTTGACATTGGCATATTTGTTTAATTAAAAATTTATCTCCAGGTTTTTAAAGAACTCATAACTTTACCTATAACCAGAAAACAATTCTCCAATTGGCTATGTTCTGCTGGTACTTGTTCCTGGCATGTTGGTGTTATATTGGAAAAGCTTTTAACTCAATATTTTGGATTAATAGTCTTCCATCTTTATTCCTCTCTCCCCTTTCGTCAAACTCAGAATGTTGTTGTCGTTGTTTAGGAGAGTGTGAGAAGTGGATATGCTGATTTGCCTGTTTGTGCATGCACAGCTTTCGCTGCTTGGCTCCACTGCGCCCATTTTGCTGCAGCAGCATAGTATGTTAGGGATTCCTTAGAAATAGTTGGCCTCATCTTGCTGATTACATTTCGGTGAGACATCTCAGGGGTGAATAAGGCTCAGGAAAGAACTAATGAAGTGACGTCAGGTACAAAATAGATACTCTACTAATAGTTACTCCGTGACTGAACTGAAAAATACTTCATGGGCCCGGCGGCGTGGCCTAGCGGCTAAAGTCCTCGCCTTGAAAGCCCCGGGATCCCATATGGGCGCCGGTTCTAATCCCGGCAGCTCCACTTCCCATCCAGCTCCCTGCTTGTGGCCTGGGAAAGCAGTCGAGGACGGCCCAATGCATTGGGACCCTGCACCCGTGTGGGAGACCTGGAAGAGGTTCCTGGTTCCCGGCATCGGATCGGCGCAGCACCGACTGTTGCGGCTTACTTGGGGAGTGAATCATTGGACGGAAGATCTTCCTCTCTCTCTCTCCTCCTCTCTGTATATCTGACTTTGTAATAAAATAAATAAATCTTTAAAAAAAAATACTTCATGTTTGCTAAATAAATTGTGTAGTAAGATTCTTTGATGCTATATAAAAATGAAATATATGGATGACCAAATGGAAATAGGCTGCAGATAAGAGATCAGTTGTTCTTTATTTACAAATGCAATAAATTCAGTTTTAAAATGGTTAATGAGAAGTTGATCACATGGCGAAAAAGATAAGTTATTTTGGTAGTTTCTCCAAGGGGGGCAATTGTTAATGCATTCAGATGTAAACTAGTGTTTAGCCTTTTATTTCTCAATGTCATCCCTCCTCAGGAGAGTGAGCCTTTATATCCCTTTTTAAACAGATTTATTTATTTATTTTATTTGAAAGTCAGAGTTCCAGAGAGGGAGTGAGAGTCAGGGAGAGAGGTGTCCATGCACTCACGTATCTTGCAGATAGCCACTGGCAGGATTGGACCAGGAGAAAGGCCGGGAGCAAGGAGTTTCACCCAGACCTTCTGTGTAGCAGGCAGGCACCTACACATCTGGGTCATCATCTTTCTTCCAGTGCCTGACAAGAAGCTGGAGCTGGAGTATCCGGACATAAGCCAGCAGTCACGTGGGATGCTGGTCTTACAACCGGGAACTGTATCCGCTCTGCCTCAGGGCCAGCCCTATGCCCTTGTTCTTAATCTCCATTAGCCTTCTTCCTGCAAAATTTGAATCCCACAGAAACACTATGTATTTCTTTAGGTGCTGTAGTCCTTTGAAGGGCCCTAACCCAATCTTTTTTTTTTTAAGATCTATTTATTTTTATTTTAAAGTCAAATTTACAGAAAGAAAGATCTTCTGTAAACTGGTTCACTCCCCAAGTGGCCACAGTGGCTGGAGCTGAGTCGATTCAAAGCCAGGAGCCCGGAGCCTGGAGCTTCTTCTGGGTCTCCCACGTCGATGCAAGGTCCTAGTGTTTTGGGCCGTTCTCTGCTGCTTTCTTAAGCCACAAGAAGGGAGCTGGAAGGGAAGTGCAGCAGCTGGGATATGAACTAGCACCCATATGGGATCCCGTTGCATGCAAGTGAACATTTAGCCACTAGGCTACCATGCTAGGCCTCCATTCTCTTTTTCTTTAAATAGTTATTTTAATTTTTTAAAAAAAGATTTATGCATTTTAATTGGAAAGGCAAATTTTACAGAGAGAAGAAGAGACAGAGAGGAAGATCTTCCATCCACTGGTTCACTCCCCAAGTGGCAGCTACAGCCAAAACTGAGCTGAACCCAAACCAAGAGCCAGGAGCTTCTCCAATTTTCCTACATGGTTGCAGGGTCCCAAAGCTCTGGACCATCCTCGACCACTTTCCCAGGCCATAAGCAGGGAGCTGGATGGGAAGCAGGGCTGCCAGGACATGAACCGGCGCCCATATGGGATCCTGGCGCATGCAAGGAAAGAACTTTAGCCATTAAGCTACTGCACCAGGCCCCTAACCCATTATTAATCTAATTTTTCCTTGTCTTTAGCCTTTCAAAAACCAAGTTACTTCACAAAAACAATCTCGCTCACAATGAGAATGTGACAGTTTAGCCTTATTTTCTTTGTCAGTAATGTGTTGATGAAGTCCATATGGTGGTCTGAGGTGCAGTGTCATTGCTTAAAGGGTGAGTGTCTGTCCCAGCTTGCTTGTTTTCTGTTAGCATTCTTTGAAGGTGTCAGATACAAAACATGCAGAGTAGGTAAGCTGACTTAAACTATAAATAACATCTGTACAGTATCTTAAAATAGTATATGGTTCATCACCAAGTGGTTTTCTTAGCAAAATTTAGTTTGTGTGCTGAAAGCTGTAACTTAATATTGAAGGAAGTTTTGCCATAGCATATACGTAAGTTTTATAAGTGATTGTGGTGTGCTTCCCACAGTTAATGGTTTAGTTTTAGCATGCTTTTGGTTAAATTTTAGTTAAAAAGAAGAAGAACAGGCAGTATAGTAAGTAGAAAGCATGGTGGATTTGTTATCAGATGCCTTAGGTTCTAGTGTAATGTCAAATATAATTCTGAGGACTGAGTGCTGAGGCCAAGAGACCATCAAGGAAGCAAAGGGACAAGTAGTGGTGAAGGGGACAGACCAATTAGTACTATCCAAAAGAGTGGCATTAGTAGTAATTTCTGTTTTTCTGTCACTTCTTTAATGAAATGAATAAATTTAGGATAACTTACCACTTAAGGTTATTTGCCTGTTGCACAAAAATACGCATACAGGGCAGTGAAGCAGAGTGGGAAATCCTGGGAAGTAAACTCATAGATCTTCCAGCCAACTGACTTTTCAGGATGGTACTAACAATCTGGAATATTGGATATCTGTGTTCTGAAGACAGACAAGGACTGCGCACCCCTGCCCCAACCTGCCAGCCCCTCTCACCATGTAACAAACTCCAAGTACTGCAAATACCAAAACAGGAGCTGAAACTTAGAAACTACTGAAGAAGACATAGGAGAGATGCTTCAGGATATGAACTGGGCAAGACTTTTTATCACAACCCAAAAGCATGGGAAGCAAAGCAAGAATAGATAAATGAGATTTCACCAAACTGAAGAGCACAATGAGTGAAGTCATGATACAGCCCACAGAATAGGAGAAAATATTGTACGCTGTGTATCTGACAAGGGGTCAATCACCAGACAACTCAGTAGCAACAAACCAAATGGTTCAATTAAAAATAGGCAGTAAATCTAAACAGATTTATCAAAGGGAGACATACAAATAGGTATGTCAACAAGTGCTCATCATTGCTAATCACTTGAGAAACGCAAATCAAAACTCACTACTGTGACCCTTCCGTCTCACTTTGGTTAGACTATTACAAAAAGCAAGGCAACAGCCATTGTAGAAAACACTCAAAAAACTAAAAATGGAACCACCATATGATCCAATCATCTCACTCTTGTGAACCTCAAGGGAAATGAAAGCACTACAGCATCTCCCCTGTTTCTTGTAGTACTATTCACAGTAGCCAAGAAATATGTGCAAGTGGCCACCCACTGATGAATAGCTAAATGTGGTACATATACAGAGTCCCAAAATAGGCCACCTTTTCCTGCTTTCTCATGTACATAAGCCGAGAGTTGTAGCCAAAGTGGAGCAAGTGGAACTTGAACTAGGAATACCATCATTGTAGGCAGTGGTTTAGTCTGTGGTGGCAAAACAGCCGGGTTTTGTCTGGAGACGTTTGTGTTCTTTTTTGGATTCCTTTTCCTCAACTTGGAAATATATGCCTTAAATATGTACTGCTTTCTTTTGTGTATATATAAGTAGATATGTTTTTATGTATACATGATTTTTTTCTTGTAGGAAAAAACTTGTTAACCTCACCTTTTCTGCCTAAGGCGATGTATATCTTGGTTATCTGATAATCCTTGGTTATCTGATAATCTTTTACTTTTTTTTCCCTAGGGTTTATTGATTTGAAAGAGTGACTGATAGGGCAGGAGAGATACACAGAGATCTTCCATTTGCTGATTCATTCTACAAATAGCTGTAATGGCCATATCTGGGTCAGGCTCAAACAAAGAGAGAGGAATGGTGTCCTCCTTACCTGTTGTCCACATCAGAAACTCATCCAAGGAACTGGGACTTAGCCTAGGCCCTCCAAGACGGAGTTTAAGCACACACGCAGCACCTTAGCTGCTGTACCAAATGCCTCTCCCAGGAAAGCTGTTTGAAAATATGGGTTGATCTTGACATATGCCATAGAGTAAATATTTTCATTTTGTTCATATATGATTACTTATGTGTTTATTAACTCTCTGTGGAATTTTATGGGATGACTATTTGGATGGTCTTAATTTTTAAAAAAAAAAATTAATTTTGCTTTTGTTTTTGTATTTTAGTAAAAAGTTTCATGGATGTGTTAATTTTTAGCCCTCAATAAAATGGAATGTTTTATATAAGGATCTGCTGTCAGCAATGCACATTCTGTCTTTTTTAATGTTTTGTTTCTAACAGTGTATGAAGAATATCAGTAAAAGGAATTCTAACGGATCTTTATTTTTTTTTTCCAAAGTTGGCCTTTGTCAGAGTTTGATCCAAATCAAATCCGACTGATTGTATATCAAGACTGTGAAAGACGAGGGAGGAATGTTTTGTTTGACTCCAGTGTTAAGAGAAAAAATGAGGACATGTCGGTATCGGTGAGCATCATTATTGATTTGGTTGAATCTTAATGTTGCATATTTAATAATTCAAGAATAATTAGGCTTTTGAGTAGTACTTTTATTTGTCAGTGTAAAACATCTTTTAACTTTGAGATTTTCTCTTTTTGGTGGTGGGGGGGAAATTTGCATTTTTTTGGTCCTCAGACTAGCCAGAAAGTATTTTACTTTGACATTTATTTCCTTTTATGGTGATACTCAAAGATGTGACCAGAGCTGTAGGATTCTTATGAAGAATCTTGATCTAGACCTTTCATTTCATAATTGTTAACTGAAAACTAGAGAAGTGAAATTAAGCAAGCCATGTCTTCACTTGTATCATATTTTCTTGTACCCTAACCTTAGAGGCAAGAGTATCATTCCTGTTAATTTTTAGTGCAGTATTTTAAAATATCTTGTGATAGCATTAACAGTAAGACTTAGATCACTTGGTGGTCAGTGGTTTTCTGTGCTGCTAAATAGGCGTTAAGCTTTTACACATGAAGAAAATGGGGAAATGTCCATGGGGAAATGAACATCTGGAATTTTGTCTTCATCCTTCACTGAATTGTCAATATTTATTAACATTTTCGTAAACTCAAGAAAATTCTTTTGGGAAAGTTTTCCCTTTTAGAATCGTCAAACATTATTCTTGGAGAATTGAGAGTATATATTTGAAATTTTGTGTTGTGAGAAACATTTTGGCGATAGACTTTTTTAACTACATCCTTAGCATATAGTAGAGTGGCATATATTGAACTCATTTTCTGAAACTTGTTTTAATGTTTTACAATGTTCCCGTGATTACCAGCAAACACATTTTTCAATTTGCTGGACATTGTGATTTGTTCAGATTGTTTACTCATTTTCTGGTCACTGTTTTCAATCTGGTAAGAGTCACACATTTGTTTATATAAATGTCTCAAGTATCTATGGAATATTTGGCACTTGGAGATTTAGCAGTCTCTTCCCCTTGGCTTCCACTAGGGAGGCTGACATTAAAAAATAAGTATACAAGTGCCATTGTTTTGATACTGCAGGTAAATCTGCCTGTGATGCTGGTGGCATCCTGTGTGGGTGCCAGTTCATGTTCTGGCTATTCTGCTTTGATCTAGTTCTCTGCTAATGGCCAGGGACATGCAGCAGAAGATGACTCAGTGCTTGGGTTCCTGACATCCCTATGGGAATCTGAATGAAGCCCCTGACTTCAGCCTGGACCATTGTAGCCACTTGAGAAATGAGTCAGGATATGGAAGACTAGTCTTTCCTCTCTGTCTCTCCCTCTTTTTTTGTAACTCTTTCAAATAAGTAAATGAATCTAACATACACAGAATTTTATATTGGGATTAAGTACTATGAAAGACACTCACAAAATGCTTGTAAGATGCTAATAGGAAGGAAGGAACCATAGTTGTTTTTTTTAATCAGTGTAAATATAAGGCTATTAATGAACATCTTAGTAAAATTAGAGCTGAAATCTGGGGGGAGGGGGAAAGGAAGGCATGCTATCAGGAATCAATATTCCTGTTAGGGAGATCAGAATGTAGAGTTTGCGAAGTGACTTTGGGACATGGCGAATTTATGAAACTAACAGAAAGTCCATCTTCCTGAAATGATATTAAATAATACAGAAAGTGGCTGCAGATGAAATTGGGTAGAGATGTGTTATGAGCCGAGAATTCAGACTGAGAAGTGTCTGAATTTAGGTTATATCCTAAATACAGAAGGAAGACTGAATCTAGCTTACATTTCAAAACATGACTTTGGCAACTGCATGGAAAGTAGTTAGATGTTGGAGACAGAAATGTTTGATGAGTGTGATATTTTGGTTTTAGCTGAGTTATGACATGCCAGAGGATTACAAAATGGAATTGAAAGTAATCAAGCAGTCAGTCAAATCTGTGGCTAGTTACAGATGTGATAAGCATGTCTTACACTTAGGCAGGTAACATCAGTAGAATTTGCCTGATGCTGACAGATTAACTGCAAACTTTTTCAGCAAACTTTTGTTGAGATTTATCTTTATGGTTCGTAGTACCTGTTTGCATCGCAGCCTGCACCACCTCTTTTCCTCTGTATTTTGGTGAATGCTGCTTATTAAGGGTTTCTGCATTCTGTGTGAGTTTAAACAGTCTTGAGAGCCTGGGCTCAGGCTGTCTTTTGAAGACTCCCTGCCCAACTTTTTCTGGGATGGTAGTTCATTGTCTCAACTTTGAGTCCTTTTTGATTTCAAATAGATATATTTTATCTAGGGAGATTTCTACTCTATTCCACCAGAGCTTTTATAATCCTTTATTCTATTCATAGACCTCTACACCATAACTATGTTTGTATGTGTATTTACTACTGGATTGGGAAAAAATTGAAAGTAAAAAAATTGGCCCATTATTCATTTTCATTTTCTAAATTGCCTTATATATGTAAGTATAGGGGATATATTTTGGTTGTTAATTGTAGTTATAGTTAAGAAGTTTGTTAACACAATTCTGATACTCCCATGAAGATTTTGTTGCATCCTTTTTAAGTACCACAGAACACAATGCGATACCCATTGCTTGTTCCAAGTGCAAACAGGTTCAGTTTTAAAGTGATTTTTTTTCATCTGCTTTATTATACCAGTACTCTCGGAACATCAAATCTTATGGTTTCTGTATTGGCAAAGAAGGGAAATTGTGTCTTAGAGCCTATATAAAATGATGAAATAGTTTAGGCATTAGTAGTTGGCTGGAAATAAGCAAATCATTCAGCATTTTGTGTTTACGTAGCAATATTCTATTCTGCCATAGTATATGTTTAATTAGTTTCTTAATGTCTTCTCTCTTTCTCAGTGTGAATCATCTTTTTTACTTTAAAGGAGTCTATAAGAGAAAATATGGTTCTGAGTATTATTTTGGCCATGCAGTTTACCCGAAATTTTTATTGAAATTTTTCTTTTTAAGGTTCACATCATACATTATAATGGGGTGAGAGCCATGCCTTAGAATGTGAGGCTTACCAAATTACGTTACCCCTCCTCTCATGACCAAAAAGAAATCAGCACTTTTTCTTTAGGAATAGGGATGTGTGTTTTAATTTACTGTCTGTCTAAATCTGAATTTTAGGGTCATTTTAGAAAAAAATTCATTTGAAAGTTGTTAAGTAGATGCAAAAGTAATATTTGTGTTCACACAATGAGTTTGAGCATAAGTAATTGAGTTAAAATTATGTTAAGAAACTTGGTTTATTTCAAAGCAATATTGGCATTTAAAAGTGACCATTGTAGAAATACTTAAAAAACCTTTTAGACTGTTGCAGCCATTTGGGGAGTGGATCAACGGATGGAAGAACTTTGTCTCTGTCCTCCTCTCTGTATATCTGACTTTACAATAAAAAAAAAAAATCTTAAAAAATTTTTTTTAAAACCTCTTTAAATGTGTAAGATGTACAGCAAATTTGATTGTAAAGATAATGATTTATCATAATTCACCTTGTTGAATACTTTTATCTGACGCTGACTTGAAGGTAATATTTCACAATGGAATATGAATCTATTTCTGTGTTTAGTTGAACCAAGGAGCTATCTATGAGGAACATGACAGTACTTTATAGGGTTAAGCAAAGCATTTCTCTGTTTCCATTCAAATTAAACATTATATACTTAGGGCATATTTAATGAGTTATGGGAGAAAAAGGGGGAAGTGTATTTTATTACATTTGAGTTCTACGTGTAGTGAGCTACATAAATGTTAGAGCGCAAGGTACTTTGCATGTCCAAATAGCACTGAGAGGCTGAAATAAACTTATGTCGATGTATAACTTTCTTAGAGCATGTTTTCCAGCTCTGTTAAATTCTGTTGAAAATGTTGAGCCATAAAACCTAGCAAAGATAAATATGGTCCTACAAACAGATCTTCCCATGTTTATAAAAGATAAAGCTATGTAGTTTCCTTAAATTCTCATGTAGCCAATGGATCTAATGTGGTCTATCATGTGTTTTATGTCAGTAATAACGTAGTGCTACAGGAGTCTTCAAAAAAGCTAGAAAAAATATGTATTACATTTGTTTTTGACAAAGATGTAATTATTTGAAAGGGAGATGCAGAGAGAGATCCTCTTCTGATTCACTCCCCCAGTGGCTGCCACAGTCAGGACTGGTCTAGGCTGACAGCAGGAGCTCAGGATTCCAGCCAGGTCTCCCACGGGGGTGGCACAGGTTCAGGCATTGGGGCTGTGTGTTATTAGAGGATAGTGATGCAGTGAGTTAATCCCACCACCTACAACACTGGCACCCAATGTTAGAGCACCAATTCAGGTCCCATCTGCTCTACTTACCTGATATTGTGCCTGGAGAGGCAACTGAAGGTGATCCACGTTCTTGGGCCCCTGTTAGACACATGGGAGACCAGGATGGAGTTCAGGCTCCTGGCTTCCGTGTGGTTCATCTGGCTGCAGCTGTTGGTATCTATCAGGGAATGAACTAGTGGTTGAAGATCTTTTTCTCTTTGTCTCTCTCTGTGTCACTTCTGCCTTTAAAATAAGCAAAATAATCCTTTTTAAAAAGTATGTTGTTGGCACATAAATAGGCTAATACAATAATGAGAGAAAATAGAATCATCTGCAAACCACATACATGTAGGAGTTTGGTATATGTTGCTTACACTATCATATCTTAATAAGTTGATACTGGGAAAATTAGATAAAGAATTTGGATTTGTATCATTGTGTGCAGTAGGGACAAGACTAAGTATCAAACATTATAAAAAATTAAAATTGTAGTATTACAAAAGAAAGCATGAGTGAATTCATATATATCCGTGGGATGGAGAAGACTGTTCTAGGTTATGATACAAAATCTAGAGGCCGTAAAGTAAGATTAATAAATTTGACATGGTTTTTCAAAAATGTGGAGATTTTTATTTCCCAGGGACAAGCCACATCCTATATTGAATGGCAACCTGGGAAGCATTTTCATAATGCATAATACCAACTATTAATTTTTTGTAGAGTGTCTAGACAGGGCTGGAGTGATAGCACGGCTCTTGGTGGGCTCCCACAAATAATCAGTCTTTACAGTGTTGTGCTTTCATCGGAGGTACTTGTACAAATTACCTGAAATGAGTGGTACATAGATAAGTGAACATACTGGCCACTGATGAAGCACTGGAGTGTGTTTTTAGGTGTGTCACAGACCTTGATGAATTACAACTTTGATAGTTACAGACAGTGAAAGTTCTGGAACCTGTTTGTTGATGGGGTAGGGGAAATGAGTAAAGAAAAAGAACAAAGCTTTTTTCATACTAGTCTGTAAAATGTTATGGACCTAAATTAATCTCTTATTAAAATGTAGCTTTTCATTACATGGATACATTCTAATTTCAAAAGAGTGAACATTTATTGTACATATAGTAAGATACGAAATTCTCATATTTCCTTCCATTCCAACATTTTTCTTACAACGTTAATATGTAAACTCATGATAGGTTTATTAAATGAGTTTGTTGACTACTTTAAAATCTATTCTGTGTTTTCCTTTTAAAATTTTTTATATTTATTTGAAAAAACATGAGGGAGGAATAAAGGCGGGGACAGAGAGAGAGAGAGAGAGAGAATGAATGAGCGAGAGGGAGTGAGTTATCTTCTATCTCCTGGTTCAGTTCTCCAAATGGTCACCAACAGTCAGAGTTGTGCCAAAGCTGCAGCCAAAAGCCAGGGACTCTGTCCAGGTCTCTAACATGAGTGACAAGGACCCAAATATTTGGATCATCACCCACCATATTCCAAGGCACAATACCAGGATGCTGCAATTGAAGTAGACCAGCTCAGACTTAATAGTTTGGTATGGGGTACTGGTGTCTTAACCTGCTGCCTAACAGTGCCAACCCCTTTACTCAGTTTTAATTTCAAACAAGGGAAAATGTTAATAGTTACAGCTTACGTAAACAAAAGGCATTTGAGATGTCCAGTAACTTTTAAGAACACTATTTCAGACCAGATAATTAAAAACTGTCTTACTATGTTTGTCACTGTTAATGAATGTGCTAGCTATGATAATATAGAAAAATGCTCATGATTTAATAATGTTGGTAAGAAAAGTAGAGTGCAGACTCTGTAGATATTATTGTAGTGCTTATGTGAAAGTAATACTAATGAAAGGGCAAAATCAAAATGGACATTAAAATTATATTATTTTGAATTATTTTATCCTTGATTTTTTTCAATTTTTTTTTATGCTATGATGAACAGTTTGTTAAAATATGTATGAATGAGTATTATATGTGTTTCAGAAACTCTGTAGTGATGCCCAAGTTAAAGTCTTTGGGAAATGCTGCCAACTGAAATCCGGAGGAGACAGTTCTTCCTCTTTGGATAGTTCTGTGACTTTGTCTTCTGATGGAAAAGACCAGTGTCCTAAGTACCAGGTAAGGTCACTGATGTCATTTGTTTGCTAACTCATTTCCAAACACTCCCATCTTAGGGACTTAGGGAATGATAGTGATTAGACGTTATCTTCCTAGAGTTGTCATTGTTGCTGTAGAGATAGATTTTGCCATAAGAAAAATATAAGAGGTATCAGTATAGAGAGGAAGAGGTCTTTCTCTTTTTGTTTCCTAATTCAGATTTATTGGGCTACCAGAATAAATTCTAGTTTTGTTTACTTTCTGATTTTTTTTTAGTTTTTAGGGTTTTTTTAAATTTTCTGATTATTGAAGTATAAAGATAAATGGGAAATACTAATGAAGTTCACTGTAGTGTGAAATTGAAGTGTAATTCAAATACATAATTAGAATTACATATCCTGGGCCCGGCGGCATGGCCTAGCAGCTAAAGTCCTCGCCTTGAATGCGCCGGGATCCCACATGGGCGCCGGTTCTAACCCCGGCAGCTCCACTTCCCATCCAGTTCCCTGCTTGTGGTCTGGGAAAGCAGTCAAGGACATCCCAAAACTTTGGGACACTGCACCCGCATGGGAGACCCGGATAAAGTTCCTGGTTCCCAGGTTTGGATCAGCGCAGCACCAGCTGTTGTAGTCACTTGGGGAGTGAATCATTGGACGAAAGATCTTCCTCTCTGTCTCTCCTCCTCTCTGTATATCTGACTTTGTAATAAAAAATAAATAAATCTTTTAAAAAAATTACATATCTTTATTTTTCAGTTGTAATCTTAAACAGAATAGCTAAATTGTCATCACAGCAGTAGCTAAATCAGTAGCATGTCAGTAGCTAGGAACTTCTTTATAGACTTGTTAACATTTTACATAAGATAAATTTCATGCTAAGCGGAAGTTATCTGATGTAAATTTGTGTCATTCAAGTTTGCATGAATCTCCAGTATTTCAAATGTATCAGTATCAAAGCAGAATCTTAGGCTTTTGTAATAACATAGTTATGTTTTGATGGATGTTAACTTTTATCAATAAGACAATATTTTAATGCAAGGATTCTAAAACTAGTGCAATCTAGATGTTAGAAGTGAAGTGGACAGTTCTCTCTCCCCTTTCTTAATTCTTCTTCACCCTAGACACAATGGTGAACAGATTCCTAGTAGTGCTATGCCATGTAGCACAACTAGCACTCAAGCCATTCTCAGATTTAGGAGGTTTCAAAATTCAAATAACTGAAAACTTTTCTTTATTCCATTTATTTTATGGTTAAAAATAAGTATCAGCAAACTGATACCAGCAGTAGCAATCTGAACATAGTGGTTGTAATCTCACTTTGTGTATCTCTAGCGATTTTTTTTCCTTTTTAGCAAAAAGAATTGAATTGGTGTAACATAGTTCACTCTATTTGATAAGATTTGATTTTGGGTAACTAAAACATTATCTTTGATTTATACATGTTAGGATAGATAGTTAGCTCCCAGGAGTTAGTATGTGGAAAGAATACAGTTCTTAATAAGGCATTATGAAAGGCAGAAATTATAGTAGCACCTTATTAAAACCAGTTGCAGTGTTACTCATATTTACTATTTGGAATATATCAAGGCAGGCAAAGAGAACTTTAATAGCAGCTTTATGGTTTCATAAAATTCAAACTGTGTTTTACTGTATTTTGCTTTTTGAGGATTCTTTTGTATAGTAGTAAAATTCAATGTCTTGAAATTTAAATTCGTATAGCTTACTTAATGTAAGAAGTAATTTAGTAAACAATGGAGTTAGGCACACGAAACGTGAACTTTGAGTTCCAGTGTTGTGGCATAGAGGGTTAAGTTACCGTCTTTGATGCTGGAATCACAAATGGATGCTGGTTCAAGTCCCAACTGCTCAGCTTCCAATCCAGTTCTCTGCTAATGTGCCTGGGAAAGCAGTGGAAGATAGCCTAAGTGCTTGGGCTCCTGCACCCAGATAGGAGACCTAGAAGAACTTCCTGTCTCCTAGCTTTAGTGTTGTGGCCATTTGAGGTATGAACTGCGGAGAGAATATACCTCTCTCTCTTTCCCTCCCTCTTCCTATAGCTCTGCCTTTCAGATGAATAAGATAAATGTGGAAAAATGAAATGAGCTTTAAAGGGAAGGCTTTCACTTACATCATAAGCCAGAAATAAGTTAGATTATGAAATATAACTGACATTGATTGCTCAAAAAAGGGCTGAGTCCCTGTGGGTAGGTATTTGGCACAGAGGTTCAAATCCTCTTGGGATGCACACCTTCCATATCAGGGTGTCTGGGTTCATGTCCTGCCTTAGCTTCTGATTCTAGCTTCCTGCTGGCATGCATCCTGGAAGACAGCAGGTGATGGCACACAGTTGGGTCCCTGGATGGAACCAGATAATTCTGAAACCTGCTTTCCTGTTAGTCTAACTTGTGAGGCATAGAACTGAATCCTTATTTCCTAGCCTTAGGTGAGTTTGTGAAATGCAATTTTTTTTCAGTTGCATACTTTGATGCTCCAAGACAAATTAGACAAATCAGACTTGACAAACATAGAGCATATTAGTTGATATTTAGTAGGTTGTTAATGAGATTTGCCTTGGCATCTAGAGAGTAATCACATTTTGTTTCTAGGTATTTTTCTGTGAATACAAACAATAATAGAAAGCAGTAACTTTTAATCAAGAATTCACTGAAAATATGACATTCTAATGTTTTAAATAGGTCTTGTTCTTAAATTTAACCTCAATAGGAATACTTAGTATAAGATCTAATCTTTATGTGTTGACATCTATGTGCAATACTGCACAGCAGATCTCTTCTCTAGAGCTTACTCTTTGCCTAAAACTTAATGCCCATTGGTTAGTAGACCCCAATTTCTCTCTCCCTTGTTCTACCACCATTCTGCTGTTTCTGTGAATTTGATTGTTATAAATAATTTTAAATGGAATCATGGAAGTATTTATGTTGCAGGGACTCATTTATTTCACTTAGTGTAGTATCCTCAAGATTTACTCATGTTGTTGCATTTTACAGAATTTTCTTCTTTTTTAAGACCAGACATAAATCTCTTATATAACACACACTGTCTGTTGATGGAATTTAAAGTTGTTTCTACGTCTTGTCTACAGTGAATGTGAGAATGCTAATACCTCTCTGGCATCCTGATCTCAATTGTTTGGACAAATACCCGGAAGCAGGGTTGCTACATCATATGTTAATATTCTCTCTCTCTCTCTCTCTCTCTCTCTCTCTCTCTTTTTTTTTGAGGAATTGTCCTGCTGTTTTCTGTAACAGTTGTACCATTTTGCATTCCCATTAACAGTGTGCAAGGGTTCTAGTTTGTCCACATCCTTACTAACACTTGTCTTAATTTTTGATAAGAGCCAAGCTGATGGTTGTGTGAGGTGTTTTGATTTACTGTCATTCATTTGTATGATTTCTTTGAGGAATGTCTAAGTCAGTTCATCTCAAAATCTGGTTAGTGTTATAATTTTTTAAATTATAGCATTGTAGGGATTTACGTTGTTTTGGGAGGTTAATCCTTTGTCAGATCCAGCTTGCAAATAACTTTCCCCGTTCCACAGCTTGCCTTCTCAGCCTGTGAACTGTTTCCTTTGCTGTGTATAAGCCTTTTTATCTGAAAAAGTCTCATTGTTCTGTTTTTGTTGCCTAAGTTGTGAAATCGTTGCCAAAACTGATGTCATAAATATTTTGTTCTGTTTCTTTTTTTAAGAGTTTTGTAGTGTTAGGTCTTACGTTTAAAAATGTCTTTGGGGCCAGCACTGTAGCCTAGGAGCTAAAGTCCCCACCACCCATACGGATGCTGGTTCTGATCCCGGACGCCCCTTTTCCCATCCAGCTCCCTGCGTGTGGCCTGGGAAAGCAGTCGAGGACGGCCCAAAAATTGGGACCCTGCACCCGCGTGGGAGACCCAGAAGTTGTTCCTGGCTCTTGGCTTTGAATCGGCTCAGCTCTGGCTGTTGTGGCTACTTGGGGAGTGATCACTGGACTGAGAAATTTTCTCTCTGTCTCTCTTCCTCTCTATATAGCTGACTTTTCAGGAAAAATATATCTTTTTAAAATGTTTTTAATCTTGTTGATTTTTCTGTATTGTGTATCAAGTTTTATTTTATTTTAAAAGGTTTATTTATTCTCATTGCAAAGTCAATATACAGAGAGGAACAGACAGAGAGGAAGATCTATTGATTCATTCCCCAGGTGGCCAAAGTGGCTGGAGCTGAACTGAACTGGTCCAAAGCCAGGTGCCCGGAGCCCCTCCAGGTCTCCCACACAGGTGCAGGGTCCCAGGGCTTTGGGCCGTCCTCGACTGCTTTCCCAGGCCATGGGCAGGGAGCTGGATGGGAAGCAGGGCTGCCGGGATTAGAACTGGCACCCATATGGGATCACGGCGCATTCAAGGTAAAGGCTTTAGCTGCTAGGCTACCATACTGGTCTGTGTCAGATTTTATTTTGCATGTGAATATTCAAATGCCTTACCTTGGTTGAAGAGATTGTCCTCTCCCTATTATATATTATTTTATTTTATTTATTTGTTCAGAGTTTTATTTATTTGTCAGAGTTACAGAAAGAGAGGGTCATGCAGAGAGAAAGCTGTTCCATCCACTGACTTACCCTCCAATTGGCCAACGTGTCCAGAATTGGGCCAGACAAAAGCCAAGGAGCTTCATCCTGGTTTCTCGTGTGTCTGCAGGTGGTGAACCGTTTAGGCCATTTTTCTTTGTTTTCCCAGGTACATTAGCTCATTGAAGAGTACTTGATTGTCCTGTGAATTTCTTTTAGGTCCCTATTTTGTTTATTGGTCCCTCTATTTTTATGATGGTACAGTAGTGTTTTGATAACAGTAACTTTGTGATGTATTTTGAAATTAGGAAGCAAAAATGCCTCTAGCTTTGTACTTTCTCAAGGTTGGTTTGGATATTTGTGGTCTTTGTAGTCCCAAGTGAATTGTTAGAGATTTTTTTTTCATTTTTTTTTTTAGCAAATGCTGGTTGAATTTTGTTACTTTACATTCAGTAGTAGATCATAGATATATCCTTTTTTAAAAATACAAAATAGATACAAATTGCCTCACTTGTATAATAGCAGTAGTCAAAATTACTCTTGTATGTTTATTGATTGCTCTTGTTTTCTGCCTTGGAGAAATGTTGCACATGCTTAAGACCTGGCTAAGCATGTTCCTGTGACTTGTGGAGTTTGTGATGCTGTGTTAAACTGCTGCTTGGCACACTCACTTTGTGTGTTAGAGTGCCGGGGATGGATTTATGCCTTTGTGTATGAACCAACTTCCTGGTAATGCATACCTTTGGACATTATGGTGATAGCTGAAGTACTTGGTTTCCTGCTACCCATGTGAGAGAACCAGATGCACTTGGTAGCTTTTGGCTTTGACCTGACTCGGCACTGGCTATTGGGCTATTTGGGGAGTGAACCAAAGGCTGGAAGACTCATTCTCTCTGTTTCTCTTTTTCTTTCTCCTCTCTGTCTTTCTAACCTGTCCCCTATCCATCCTTCTCTGTTGTGCTACTTTGCAAGGAATGAATGAATAAATAAATAAAATTAAAGAAAAATCAGTATTCCTTTGAATATCATTTATGGTAGCAAAAATCGAAGTGACTAAAGCTCCTATTAGCAAAGGGAAGTGCTCTGATAAACCATGTGATTTTTTCATACAGTAAAATCTATAGCTTTTAAAAGGAATCTGCATAACAATTATTGTAAGACATTGAGTGAAGAAAATCAGGTCACAGAACAGTATGTATTTCATGGAGTGAAAACTCGAATATCAATTTAATAAAAATATTTGAAATAGTCACAGATTTTGAATGGTGAAAACTTATGAATGCTGTGGTTATTATTTAGGGTTCTCGGTGCTCTTCTGATGCTAACATGCTTGGGGAGATGATGTTTGGCTCGGTAGCAATGAGCTACAAAGGATCTACCTTAAAGATTCATCAGATCCGGTGAGTTTTCTGATGTTGCAAAAAGGGAGCTGTTTTTAAGTGTTCAGTTTTTTTAAGGAAGAGATAGTTTTATGTGATTCTCACACAGTTTGAACAAGGCAGATACTGTTTATAATATTGTATTGTTTTAGTGCTACTTTATAGCTCTTGTATGCTGCTCTGAAATTTGATTTATACAATTTTATTTCTAATGAAATAAGGAAAAAGTCACTGCAGTTATGATGTCTTTGTCACCTTCTCTTTTTCTTGATAGTTCCCCTCCACAGCTGATGCTCAGTAAGGTTTTTACTGCACGTACTGGTAGCAGTATCTGTGGAAGTCTGAATACGTAAGTGTTTATGGCTGCTGGGGGTGTAAAAATAACAAAATGTTTCTAGGATTGCATCACAAATTTAAATTCTTTGCCCTTCCTTAGTTTGAAAGTTTTAAATGCTAGATTGCTTCCTCATTTGAGTTTAGTTGAAAGATAGATGTGGTTTTCATTTCTTTCATTTACTTAAAGGTGTATCTGTAAATAAAATGTTGAATTCATTTCCTTCATTGTTTAATACTACCAATTTTCCATTTTGTGCTTTTGTGCTCAGTATATGTAGGGACATACTCTTCAGTTTTCAGATTCTCTGCTCGGTTAGCCTTGAAGACTGAAGTGGCCTTGGGACAGCCATATGGGTATATACATATAATACATAATGTGATGGCCACAGGAGAATCATTTGCTGTTAATGCCAAGGTTTGAGTAGCAAGACCAAATTAGTGCAGGCATGTGTCGTAATGTAACAAATGAAACACTGGGACTAGAGTTAGATGGTAGTAGACCCCTGAGTTGGATTCTACAGAGAATATTTCAAAAGTGGACTCACTGACTGACTTGTCAGGAGTCCCAGAGACGACAACCCAAGTTCACAAAGAAGTAGGAGGCCACAAGGAAACTATTTGAGACATGAAAGATTCTCTTCAGCTTTCAGCAATTATGAATGCCTTTAAAAAGTTTCTGTTATAAGGAATTTTATTAGTTAAATTTCTAGTAACTGTAGTTATTTAAGAAGGAAGAAAAGAAAAATCTGATCTTTTAAAATAGTGTGCACACTTGGGAGCCAGTATTGTGGTGCCTTGGATGGAACTGCCATTTGCAGTGCACTATCCCATATAGGAGTGTGGGTTGAGTCCCTGTCTGTATGCTTCCAATCCAGCTCCCTGCTAGTGTCCTTGAGAGAGCTTTTGAGGATGGCCCACTGGAGCCCCTGCTCCTGACATAGGAGACCAGGATGGAGTTCCTGGCTTCTGGTGCCTGTCTGTGGCCTGGCCCAGACCTTGCTGTTAACAGCTATTTTGGTGGTGAGCCAGCAGATGGAAAGCCTCTCTCTACTTCTCCCTCTCTCTGTGACTCTGCCTCTGAAATAAATGACTTTTACGAAACATTGTGAACACGTGAAAATACCTTGATGCCAAAAATACTGATTTTTAAAAGAATTTAATATGAACGCAGATGCAGATCTTAGTTTGGCATCTCTGAATTTAGTTTTTATCATCTCAGTTTCTTCATCTTTTCTAGTGTGTGCCCCAACCCCAAGATTATTTATTTGATAGGGTTTTACAGGGGTGCTGGGGAAGAAAGAGAAAGAAAAAGAACTTCCATCGCTTGTTCATTCCCCAAGTGGCTCAAGCACAGGTCTGGGCCAGCTCAAAGCCATGGACTAGGTGCCAGGAACTCTGGCCTGGTTACCCACACAGGTGCCAGGACCTCAGTAATTGAACCATCTGCTGTTGCTTTGCCAGGCACTTTAGTAGGGAGTTGGAATGAAGGTGGAGGAACCAGGATTTGAACCAGCACTCATATGAAATGCTGGTATTACATGTGTCAGCTCAAAGCTGGGAACTGAAAATTTGAGTCCTGGTCTCCTGTTAGAGTTTCTTGAGGCAAGACCACTTCATAGACTATTTTTAATGTGTGGTCTAAAGACAATTTGTAGGTAATTGGATCAAGATGATGCTTCTTCCCCCGCACCAGACATTTAAAAAGTCTTTTCAGATCCAAATTATGAGGGCAAATCCTTGATTGTAGTTTAAATCTTGGTTAATATTTTTTTTTTCTGTAAAAGGCCAGGTGATGACTATTTCTGGCTTTATGACCCATTGATGTATTAAACCTTTTCATCACTGACCCTGTAGCATTAAAGTGACAATAAACAATGCATAAATGAAAGGAATGGTCATGTTCCAATAGTTTTTTTTTTTTTTTTTTTTTGGCTTTGACTGAAAGAGTCATCAGACATAATTTGCAAACCCTTGATTAAAATGCTTGCTTATCATTAATAGTTTATGTTTAGTTTATAAATCAAGGAAATATAAAACTTAAGTGTTTTGCACTTAAAATTTCATGGACATTTGTGAAGAATTGCCACTGAATGAATAAAATGAATGTGGAATGTTTTCTCCTTCTCTATAGGCTGCAAGACAGTCTTGAATTCATCAATCAGGACAGTAACACGTTGAAGGCTGATAATAACACAGTTATTAATGGACTACTAGGAAATATTGGTAAATAGTTCTTTGGTTTTTGTAAGTTTAAAAATGTTTACAGTTTAGGAGGGTTTTGAAGTTAAGGAAGGTTTTGAAGTTATTTTGTAACTAAATACATTTGTTATGAAACCAAAGAATGTTAAATGATGTACGTGGACAAGGCATTTAAAATGAAAGTGTGTTTAACAGTTGTATTAGTTGGAAGACATTTTTCATATATTAGGAGATAGTACTTTGAGAAAAATGCTGAAGGTACATATAATTTCTCTTTACTGTTTTTTGTTTTTACTTTCAAATTGGGTATATTTTTTGTAGATACTATAATTGATATGAGAAGCCCCTTACTAGCTCTCTGAATTTTTTAAGACTCATAATCTGTTGTCTTTCTTTTTTTTTTCCTAAAATAGAAGCCCTTTTAAAGTGATTTTTAAACAAGTGATTCAGATGAGAAATTAGTACAATTTGCTGTCTTTAGAAGAATTTTTAGAATATTAATTTGATAATGGGTGAACAGATCGAGTTGAGCATTTTTTTAAGTAACAGACTGTTTCTGAAATTTTCTGAAGTTTCTTGTTTCTGCCTAGAAAGCTTGACCAAATTGTTGCTTGACCATATTTTCACGTAAAGAAGTGTGGTAGCTCAAGGAGTATACAGCAAATAGAGCAGTATGAATATCATTCTCATTGTTTGTTTAGGAAGAACTATTTATTTATTTATTAAGATTTATTTGAGAAGTAGAGTTACATATTGAGAAAGAGAGATTAATTCATCTGCATCCTGTTGGTTCATTGCTCGAATGGCTGCAACAGCTGGGGCTGGCCAGGTTGAAGCTGGGAGCTTATGCCAGGTCCCTCATGTGGTACAGGGGCCCAAGCACTTGAGTTGTACTCAGTTGCTTTTTCAGGTACGTTAGCGGGGAGCTAGATAGGAAATTGAGCAGCCTGGACTCGAAATGGCACACATATGTGATGCTAGCATTGCAGGTAGCACAGCTTATCACACTGTGTGTCACAGTGCCTGCCTCAAGAACTTTTATTTATAACTAATTTCAGTAAATAATTAGTTGTAGTATGTATTAGGAAAGTTTTTCCTCTGAACAGCATAATATTCCAATTATTTTATGTAATTCATGTTTGTTAGGATGAACAACCATTTGTTAAGTACCTAGTATGGAGTAGTCTGTGTTAAGTATGTACTTTATAACCTGTATCTTTTGTGGAAATGTAGAAGTCCCACTTTTTTTTTTTTAATTCGGTTAATTATTTCATTGATTTTAGTAAAGTAAAAATATGACAAAAAAATAACTGAATCATTTTTATTTATATTTTGATACTTAAACCTCCATGGATTCTTTAAAATATGTTTGTTTTAATACTACAAAATGTACTTTTTGTGTTATGTAAATTTTGCTGTAATGTAGCGATGGGGAACCTTCATTTTTCTGCCAAACTTCATTTAGATATTTATATCTTTGATAGATCTTACACAGAATTATCACTTGAAAAATTAACCTGCCAGAGATTTATTGAATTTTGGAGTCCTGCCTGCAGTTCCCTTGCCAGGGCCAGACAAAATTTCACGGAAATTATGCGGCTCCTGGGCTTCCTGTTCCCTCGCCCTGCTGTAGAGGCCAGACATACTCATCCTTGTAATGCAACAGAACATTAACCAGTTTGCAATTGACTTTAAATCATGGATGTTTACTTGCACACTCCTAAGTATGAATTGAGGGTATTTGAACACTAGTTCTTTTTCTTTGAATTTTCAGTTATTCAGTGAGTGAACATCACTCCAGGCACTGTGCTGGCATTTATTATTCAAAGGTGAATTATACACAGTTTTGCCTAAGTGAACTTAAAGTTTTTGGGAGTCAGAAAAGTAACAGAACATTTATATCACTATATATTTACTGTAGTTAATATTTACCATGTATTTACCATAGCATCCTGTAGTAAATTCATGAACAGGGTTAAGAATGAGGTATGGTAAAAATGAGCTGAAGCACCTGGCTCAGTCCTGGGTAGTTGAGAAAGAAGGCTTGCTTGAGGACACGTGGCCTAGGTTTGAAGGATTACCCAGAAGGTGGCGGGCAGCAATGTTCTAGCAAGGAACAGTGTTTTACACGTAGAGCTAGGAAAAAGGTGCCACAGAGAGTGACGAGAATGTGAATCAAGCATTGTAGATAACACACACAGTAGGAGAAAAGGAATTGAAAAGAAATAAAGAGTTGAATAAGAACTAAGGACACTGTAAGAATACAGCAACATGATCTGGTCATATTTGCATCTATAAAAGAATATCCTAACTACAGTGGGAATGATTCAAGTGAGCAAGTGGGGGTTGAGATGAGCTCTGTCTTCCATGGCTGCTTGCAGTAACCCAAGTGACAGGTATTGGTGACCTCAAGTAAGACTGCGTTATGTGTTGTTGAGGATCCAGAATTGCTGAGAGATTCAGGAAAACATAGCGAGTGAACTGGACTAAATAATTAGATGGAAGAGGTGGGACATAAAGAGGAATCAAGGATAAAACTTTGTTACTTGGGTGTGTGTAATTGCTTCGTATTGGTGCCATTCATTGATAGGAGTAAGATTTAGAATCATGGCTTCAGGTTTATGGATGTTGAATTGGAATTACTGGTAGTATATTCAAGTGAATATATTCATTATAGGTGTATTTTAGTGAAGGTTCTTAAAGCTTAAATTTCATCAAGTTTTTCCTCACTTGCCCAAAGTCCAAAACCAGTCCTTATTGATGAATAGTTTTTCTTTAAGGAGTGTTTCAGTGGTCTCATTTCCTTCTTTCTTGGGTTCTAACAGTTTCAACACATGAGGTCTAAAGTTGTGCTCATCTGCACCTAGCTAATGCAGAGAGATCATGTATGAAAAAGCATGTCTGCTTAATAAGTATCTCAGCCTGAACATGATTTTTGTCACTTCCTTTGTCACTCAGTAATAGCGAGCCCTGCCTACCTATAGGAAATTTGGAAACAGTCTCTGCCTGAACTGCTGCTTCCCAGAAACCGCTTCACACTGTGGAAGGGGGAGCACAACTCTTTTTGGACCATTGCTTCATTTCAAAGTGAAACTGGATAGTGGGAGGCTAATATAATGAACATTCATTAAGCAAAAGATGATCTAGGTCTGTAGTTATCCCCAGGTACAGTAGAAGGCAGAGCTGAGAACAGACTGAGAGGGGAATCTTTTTTCTAAGATGGAAGCAGTTCTCGAATGTTTTGGTCTCATGACCCCTTTCTGCATGCTGAAATCATTGAGGACTGCAGATAGCTTTGCTTTGTGGGTTACCTTCATTTGTGTGTTTACACTATATGAGTTGAACATCCCTTATCTGAAAATCCCAAATCTAAAATACTCCAAAATCCAAAATTTTGGTGTGACACCACAAGTGGAAAATTGGATATTATGGAATGTTGTTTTGTGTATTGAATGAATAAAATTAGTGTTGCGTAAAATTCTCTCCAGGACGTGTGTATAAGATGCATACAAAACATGAATTGAAAGTAGTTTAACACTCAAAATTGTGTTAAACTTGGATACCATCTTTTTTTAAGAGATGTATTTATTTTTATTGAAAAGGAAGGTGTACAGAGAGAAGGAGATGTATAGAAAAAAAAGATCTTCCATCCGCTGATTTACTCCCCAAGTGGCTGCAGTGGCTGGAACTAAGCCGATCTGAAGACAGGAGCAAGGAACTTCTTCTGGGTCTCTTGTGCAGGTGCAGGGTCCCAAGGCTTTGGACCATCCTTTACTGCCTTTGCAGGCCACAAGCAGGGAGCTGGATGGGAAGTGGCCCCGCCAGGATACAAACTGGTGCACATATGAAATTCTGGTGCATGCAAGATGCTTTAGTCATTAGACTATCATGCAGGGCCCTTGGATAGCAAACTTAAAGTGTCTGGTTGTGTGCAAGTTAATTCCGAAATCTGAAAAACATGCAAACTTGAAAAGCAGTTCTAGTTCCAAGAATTTTGGATAAAGAATGTTCAAAATGTATTACAAAGTAAAACTGAAAATTTTAGAAAGTATGTGGTAGTTTGTTAAAAACTAATAACCTTTTTATTGTTAGCAGAAGCGATGTATTTTGTGAAATAACTATTTTCCAAAGCAAATAAAACTTAGAAGAGGAACATTGTTATAGGCATTTAAATTTTTTTAGTGTCTGGCTTCATAGACATATTTGCTGCAACATGCAGTCTTTTTTAAAAAGTTCTTTTGGTTGAAATGTATCAAGAAAATACTCTGTCACAGATACGTAGTCAGAAAATGGAGGACATTACAGACTTTAAAGAATCTTAGGAGTTTTCCGAGACTGTTGAACCACATTTTGAGAACTGAGTTTAGCTATTTGGGAGAAAGGTAGAAGAGAATTGATTGTGTTTAAATGTTTGTGGGAAAGAAGTTGCAGGGAAGATGAAATCAAAGATGCATGGGATAATTGGTAGAGGGAGGTTTTTAAAGAAGGCAAAAGGAGTTGGGGGTCCTATTTTAAAATTAAGGTTTGGAAGAAGGAGGTATATCAGAAATTTTTACTGAGTAACATCATTAATCTTGAATAACATTAAGTGTTATTACCTCATTTTTTTAAAAAAGATTCATTTGTTTTTATTTGAAAGACATTGACAGGAGAGACACAGATATATCTTCCATCCATTGGCTCACTCCTTAAATGGCCACAGTGGCTGGAGCTGAGCCGATCTAAAGCCAGGAACCAGGTGCCTCCTTTGGGTCTCCCACATGGGTACAGTGGCCTAAGGACTTGGGCTGCTGTCCCAGGCCCTAAGCAGGGAGCTGGGAGGGAAATGGGGAGACCAGGACACCAACTATTACTACGACTTAGGTAGGAAGGAGGCAAGGATGAGTGAGAGTTTGAACAAGATTAGAAGCAAAGGTAACAGGAAAAGGAAGGCTCTCCTCTGTACACTTGCATGTATGTGCATACTCTAGAAAATAAAGTCATAACCTGGAAATAAAGAGGTGGCTAGAGGAAGAACTTAAGCAAGTACCCAAGTTTTGAACTAACAAGACAAAGTAAGCTTAGAGAAAATTCGAGAAAAAGCTGACCATTGAGACATGGAAGGATTGTGACACGTGTGCTGTGGTTATCCAAATTATCACAGAAAGGTGATATCTTTTATGATTTTGAAAAGCAAATTGTCCCTTTTTAAACCAGTAAGCCCCGTATTATGTTTTAGGTGTATCTCCTACGTGACTATATTTAAACTAAATTGATCAAGCATGACTAACAGGTGGCCTAGTTGCTTACTTCCAGGCTGTCCTGCTGTTTTGGGTCTTCAGACTGTTACCCTCTCTTGGGTAAGAGCCATTTCTCCTGGCTGAGATTCTGACCCTGACATGCTACACTGGCGTCCCTGCTGCCATTGATTTGTAGCTTATCATTAGGTTAGGAAAAAAAATTCTTTATACTTTTTTTGTATATAAGATTGTTTTTCTCTTTTTGCTCCTTGTTGTATGCTGTTTGCTAAGTGCCTACATGGTTTTCTCCCTACTGTAATCACAGACAGTACTATGATCTCAAAACTGACGTTTAGGAAATTTGTTTGGCAAATGCCAAATTACATATATAGGTTAGTGTGTTTTCTAATCTTTTATAGCATAAAGTATTTGAAATAGTTTTACCTCATATAACATAAACTTATTTCCAGTATATACAGATTTATAAAAATAGGCATAAAACTGTTGTTTGATGTCTACCATAACCAAAGGGGGACCATTTGTTTCAAAAAGGGAAGAAGCCATCTTGAATTATTTGAAAGTATCCATCTATATCTGTTGGTCTGTTCTTTTGCTCTCTCTCTCCTCACACGTGGTGGCTTCTCTAACAGCCCTCTTTCCTGTGTATTTTGCATTTTTGCCATGTAGGTCTTTCACAGTTGTGCAGCCCCAGGCGGGCGTTCTCTGAGCAGGGTCCGCTCCGCCTGATCAGGAGCGCCTCTTTCTTTGCAGGTTTGCCATGTGCTGTGTGGGTAGACTAGCTGGTGTGCCCCAGCGGCTAGACTTTGTAGTTAAGCTGTGGAAACAAGAGAGTATATATGAATGCATTTGGGGGGGTGGTAGCCAAAAAAAAAAATTGCTTGAGTAGTACGAAAACTTATTCTTGCTTCCTACCTAATGTAACTGAAGTTTCAGAAATGGGAATTTTTTAAATTCTAGGTTTTCATGTTACAGATGATTTTAACTTCAGAATCTTAAACCAAAATTTCCTATGAGCATTAGTTTTTAGAATACTGCTTCAGACACTATCTTGTTTCCATGGCTTGAGTAGCTTTTGTACCGTACGTTACCACTTGCAGAAATATCCTGTTGTTACTGTAAAATTTCTGATCTACACTATTTCATAAGAGCAATTTTTTCTTGGAGCTAAGATTTAGATGAACAAGCACCACTATAACCTATATGAAAAGGTGTATGTGAATCTATTTGTTTATATCATTGCATTAATTGTGGAGTACGTATTCATGCTTGTAAATCCAGTTCTCTAATGATGTTCCATATTTTCACACGTTTCATATACAGTTACCTAGTGTGAAAACATTCTGCTAGATAATTATCAGAATGTCAACAAATTTACTTACAGTTTTTCTGTTTGGTATCTGTGTTTTGATTATTATTTATTTTTTGCTCTGCTTGTTTTGATTAACATTTATTTTCCCTAAAATATTAGATATGAACAATACATTTATTATAGAAAATTTGGAAAAATGAAAAATAAACAACAAACATTAGTCATTTTGTCATCTAGAAATAAGTATGATTTTTAAAATTAAGATCATAAAATTCAAATAAATTTATTTCTATTTTAAAATTTTTAATTTATACCATCTTTGTTTCTAAACATTAATATAAGCAAGATGGGTCAAATGAACATGATACATGTTATGTTATCCCCAGGAACCATCATTTGTACTGTTTAATATCTTGTTTTAGCATATTATATGTTATATTGAATATGCTCCTCAATATAAATTTTGGTGACCCTTTTCATCTGTAGATGTTGTGTAGTAGATTATTTTCCGACTATCTGTGAACTCAGATAGCTCTCAAAGCTTGTTCAACTGAGTAGTAGCTCTTGGTGTTGGGCTGGTGCCATGCTGCTGAATAAAGGAATGCACTATGTTTAGCATGATTTGATTTGCTGTTTGATAAAGGAGCAATGTCTGCTTGAGTAACAGTGTATTTTTTAACTTAGAATTCTGTCTTGATTTACAGTTCACAGTAACCCAATGGACATGCCTGGAAGGGAGCTGAATGAGGACAGAGACAGCGGCATAGCTCGCTCTGGTAACTAGATTCAAGTTTTCATGTGTTTTTAAAATGATCTGTGATAGCTGTATCAATTTTACTAACTCTGTCTTTATCATCTCACTATTTGTACATAATTTTTTCATATTGTTATTAACCTTACAAGAGATTTGCGGAAAGAGTAAAGAAAAATCTCCTAAAGATAGTATTTTTCATGTTTATGACTAAGTGTGCCTGGTGGAGCATGGCCAGGTTGAATACATGCTGGCTTAGCCTTACTACTAGAGGAAAGTTTTGCTCAACAGAGTGTTTAGCAGCCCTAGGAGAAAAGACACATTTGTTTATGTCTGTTTGCCACTGACTAAAATTTAAATTGTCAGATTATTTTTGTCCAAGAAGAGCTTAGGTATTTTGAACCAATGTCATGCATATTTCTTGCAAATATAGACTCTTCTAAAAGTTGTATATTAATAAGCATGCTGAAGATTAAGAAGGGGGAATGTGTAGAGCCCAAATTCTGCCCACAAGGAATGTGGAAAACCAAGAGTCTGCTGGGAAAAGAGGCAGGAAACGTATTGGGAGGTGTGGTCTGCGATGAGACCTGAGCAAAGAGTTTCAGGAAATTGGGGTCACAACAAGTTTACTAGAAGGATGAAATTTGGGTTACATCTTCAGAAGTAAATAGGAGCTGTCTGCAGAAAGGCACAGGAAAAGGGCATCTTTAGGGTAAACATATTTGTTGGGGCCCAGAGATCAGTGTGAGTGGGAGGAGGAGTTGTCTTGGGTGGGAATTTGAAGCTTAGTTCTCTGTGGTTATGCCCACATGTTGTTGTGTCATATGACTGTTGTCCAAATTGCTTATGATTTAGGTTTTTTTAAGCAATATACTTTTATTTCAGATATATTATTATTATTATTATCATAAATTACCTAGCAGATTATTTTTTAAACATTTTATGAAGAGATACATTCTGTTTAACTAATTAACTGAATAGTGTTACAATTACATTGTTTTGGGAATAACAGAACACAGAAAATATTTTGTAATTACTTAAAGAATCAGCAGATACTCAATTTTAGAGTGCTTACGTCTTCAACCATTTTGTTTTTTGGGAAATAACCTTATGCTTATTTTTTATATATTACTTTTTTTTATAATAGATTAGCTTATAAGAGGTTATTTCCTGAAGAACAAAAAATTTAATTTCTTTGGTAATACGGGTATTAAATAGTATTATCTGAACATAAACCTATTTTTAAATTTTCTCAGTTTATGCTATTTGCAAAATAATGCTAGTTATGAGGTGAAATAGGTCAAAATTACATTTAATGGAATAATTTGTAATTCTGTTTCAATCTTTTGAGTAACGATATAAATAATTTCTTATAAAAATAGAAAATTAAGCAGACTATAGTTTGAATCAAAATTTTCATTTCTAAATGCAAAGATTGCCCATGTCCTTTCTCATAAATTCAAAGTAAATATTGCTAAAATGTATAAAAGGTAAGTCAGATATTCAGTAAATAAGCCCTATTATTTGAAATAAACCCTGTGATTTGAAAGGTAAAAATGACATAATCGGAGCAACAGGCATCACAACTTAATTCACAGTTATCAGACACAGAAAAACTGATCTTTTTAGATCATCATGATCAATACACAGATTAGGAGACTTTAATTAATTCATGACCATATTCCTGCTCTTTGACACTGTTCTCCAGTTCTTTCAAAAAACATGTAGTCTGTGAAGAAACAAGCACCAAGCATCACAGCTCACAGCTTTTCTTTTTTTTTTAATTTAGTTTAATTTTTATTGGACATTCAGATATACGGAGAGGAGGAGAGACAGAAAGGGAAAATCTTCCATCCACTGGTTCACTCCCCAAGTGGCCACATTGGCTGGAGCTGAGCAGATCCAAAGCCAGGAAGCAAGAGTTTTCTTCTGGGTCTCCAACTTGGGTGCAGGGTCCCAAGGCTTGGGACTGTCTCCTACAGTTTTTCCCAGGCCACAAATGGAGCTGGATGGGAAGCAGTGCTGCTGGGACATGAACCGGTGCCCATATGGGATCGCAGTGCATGCAAGGCGAGGACTTTAGCCACTAGGCTACCATGCTGGGCCCCACAGCTTTCATTTTCACAACAAGGTCTAAAGGGAACTGGATCCCAAAGTTAGCAGTATCCGTAAATGCCTCTTTCTAAAGCCCAGTCCACTACTTAGAAATCTTCCCAACCACACTTAGTTTATCAAGAGATTTAATCTCAGTATCTGTATATAGAAGGTACACACAATACACGGGCCACAAATTTTTAGCACATTCTGTTTCTTATTTTGATTTTTAAACTTGGGCAGATGGGGTGCCAAGTCTGAGTTATATAACTTTACCCTAGTTATCCAGTGCCCCAGGCTGACTGTCCAGACCCACCAGCTAGCTACGCAGTTGCTGGTTCAGGCAACTTTCCTGGACATACTCAGGCTGGTGGACCTGCAGGGGGACCATGGATGCCAGCATCACTAGCTCTGTGGAACTGTCCACCTGGATTGGAATATTTAGCTCAGATTGACCAGCTACTGGTTCATCAGAAAGTTGGACTACTAGAAGCCATCGTACATTTTGAAACTTAAATATGATATTAGGAATAACCTTGGACAGAGGGTTTTCGTGGCAACGGAAGACACTGATTGTTGTGCTTGAAATTATTGTGGAGCATCCAGACCTGTTACATTGAGAACTGGTAACTCTGGAGAGACCACTAAAATGTAGCAGTTGCTGTTTCCCCTGCTGCCATCAGAAGATAGAAATTCAAGCTCTTCCTGGTGTAACATTAGGTTATGTAACTCAAAGATGAGTGAGTTTTAGGAGAAATGAAAGTCAGATTATAGTGTATATTGTAATACCTGGGAGTGCATCATCGTAATATTAAAAGCTTCCCCCAGTGTTTCCAGGGGCCTAACCAGAGTCTCTGTTTTAACTTAAAGGCGTGGCCTCTTTTAGGGACAACAAAATGAAGAACTCAATCGTTGTTTCTTATGGATAGCTAGGATGGAGAAACACTACCCATGCAGACAGAGTTTACATTTTTTTCAAGTTATCTCACCCTTCCATTATTTTTTTTTAAGATTTATTTATTTAGGTTGGAATGTCAGTGTTAGAGAAGGATTGATAAAGACACCGTCCATCTAGTTGTCATTAAAGATTTGGAAGGTGACATTAATTCTGTGTCCTTTGTTTTCTCCACTTTTAAGTGGAAGGGCTTGGATAAACTGATCTGTAAGGGTGCTTCAAGTAATTATGTTCTTCAAGTAATTATGTTCTGAAATATATCAAAATGTGTTTTTCTTAATACAGCATAGTCTTACATTTCTCACTGAAGTTACTTATGGATAGTTGTGCATGCCGAATTCTAGATTAATAATTTATCATACTAATTGATAAAATGTGGACTTTTCAGGAAGGTGTTTAGAACATATGCGATGGTAATCTGAAATTTGTCATCTGCCTTATACCTTTTATAAATGATAGTGCTTCCCTGTTTTGATTATGGACTTTTAATACATGGTTGTAATCATGGAGTTGTTAGTTAAAATATTGTCAAATCAAAAGAAGCCTGAATAGCACATATTATCCTCTCTAGCTCCTATGGAGGATCCCTAAACCCCATAAAAAATAGAGTGTTACAGTGTTCAGTACCCCAGGCATGCAACATCTTCTGGGGTGTGGAGAGGATTTTTGAAAGGGAATAATCTCTACACTTGGAATTTTAACAGTTCCTGTTAGATTATACTGGAATTTATGTCTCACCTCTAAAAGCTCCAGAGCGGAATCTGTAGTGTTCTCTCATTTTGGGAACTTAGAGGAGAGAAACTTGACTCCGTGTACAACAATCGAGGAGTGCTTCTACATGACTTCTCAAAGGCCCCTCAAGGACTTATTTTTAAATATAGCTCTTTTTATTAGAAATTAACTGCTTTATTAAATAGTTTTTTAAAAAGATTTATTTATTTTTTATTGGAATGGTGGATATACGGAGAGGTGGAAAGACAGAGAGGAAGGTCCCCCGTCCGATGGTTCACTCCCTAAGTGGCCGCAATGGCTGGAGCTGAGCCAACCCGAATCCAGGAGCCAGGAGCCTCTTCCAGGTCTCCCACATGGGTGCAGGGTCCCAAAGCTTTGGGCTGTCCTCGACTGCTTTCCCAGGCCACAAGCAGGAAGCTGGATGGGAATTGGGGCTACTGGGATTAGAATCGGGGCCCATATGAGATCCAGGTGCATTCAAGGCGAGGACTTTAACCACTATGCTATTGTTCCGGCCCTGCTTCATTAAGTTTTAGTAGCATCAGATTCTCTGGAATTTAAGGGTTACAAGGGTTGATTTAAGTTAGGGGATAGTTTTGTGTACAAAAAATTAATATCTTGTAAAGTAGCATTTTTTTTTTCTGGGTAAAGGGAAATGCCAAAAGTAGATTTTCTCAGTTTCTTGCCAATACACTGTTTTTTGTTTTTTTTTTTAAAAAGATTTATTTTTATTACAAAGTCAGATATACAGAGAGGAGGAGAGACAGAGAGGAAGCTCTTCCGTCCGATGATTCACTCCCCAAGTGAGCTGCAACGGGCCGGTGTGCGCCAATCCGAAGCCGGAAACCAGGAACCTCTTCCGGGTCTCCCACGCGGGTGCAGGGTCCCAATGCTTTGGGCCTTCCTCAACTGCCTTCCCAGGCCACAAGCAGGGAGCTGGATGGGAAGTGGAGCTGCCGGGATTAGAACCGGCACCCATATGGGATCCCGGGGCCTTCAAGGCGAGGACTTTAGCCGCTAGGCCACGCCGCCGGGCCCCTTGCCAATACACTGTTAACATATGGTTTTTCTCTGAGACCATGCTACGAAAATGATGTCTTTTTAACCATTAAAAAAATTACTTCTTTGTTTAAACATACAGAGGGCAGAGGGAACAGGAAACAGAGAGAGTGTACCCATACCTGCTGCTTCACTCTACAGCTGCCTTCATTGGCCAGGGCTGGACAGGAAGACAGTCCAGATCTCCCACACAGGAGGCAGGAACTCAGGATCCAGAGCCGTGACTGCTGCCTCCCAGGTCCTCCATTCGCAGGAAGTTGGAGTCTGGAGCCAGGATCTGTGTGTTCAACCAGAGTGCACCTATGTGAGAAAACAGGCATCTGCACTGCTGGGCTAACTGCCTGACCCGAATGTAGTTTTTAAATGGAAATGGTTGAAGTTTATGAAGCAAGATGAAAAATTTCCGTCACACTACTCTCAAATTTGTTGAAATTTAGCATTGTGCATCATCGCTATCAATTTACACATTATGCTTTTTTTTTTTTTTTTTTTGACTTAACAGCCTCTCTAAGCAGCTTGCTTATCACTCCGTTTCCGTCCCCAAACTCCTCGCTTACTCGAAGTTGTGCTAGCAGCTACCAGAGACGTTGGCGCCGCAGCCAAACAACAAGTTTGGAAAATGGAGTATTTCCAAGATGGTAAGTTGGAATATAAACAGGATTGAAGTTCCTTAAATCTAATTTTGTATGATTTTTTTTTAGGGCCTGAACTTGTGTTCTTAGTATTTTAAGACTGGAACTGAAAACTTAAAAACATTACATTTTCTTAATGTTAGATGACAAAATTTATCATTGTATTTATTTTTAGATGTGCAGTTCATTGGCATTAAAAACCTCCCATTATTGTTCATTATTCCAACTTTTTCTTCTTCCTAAATGACAGTTCTGTACTCATTCCTTCCCCTGTCCTTCCTACTACTGTTCTTTCTATGAATTTGACTACTGTAGGTACTTTATATAAGTACATTCATAGAGTACTTGTACTTCTATGTCATTTTCTTATAACATCCTCAAGGCTCATCCATCTTGGCTACTTGTGTCAGAAATCCATTACTTTCTGTAGAGGACCAGCATTCCCCTGAATGCACATGCCACATTTTATTTGTCCATCTGTTGTTGGGCATGTAGCTTGCCTTCCACCTTTTGTTTGTTGTCAGTATGGCTGCTGTGAAATGAGTGTGTGCCCAGTTCTTTGATGGGATGGGCTTGGGGGGGTGGACACAGTTTAGATGCTCAGAAATTGAGCTGCTGGATCTTAAATAATTCCTTTTATTTATTTTTTTGCATAATTTCTCTGTTACTTTACACTTTGTACCATCTTATATCACCACAAATAGTGTGTTAGGGTTCCAGTTTTTTCCACAGTCTCAGTACACGTATTTCTGTTTTCTTTTTCTTCTTTTTTTTTCCCTTCTTTTTTAGTAAAGGTTTCTGTATTTTTATTGGAAAGGCAGATTTACAAAGAGAAGGAAAGACAGAAAGATCTTCCATTTGCTGGTTCACTCCCCAAAGGATTGCTATAGCTGGAGCTGAGCCAGTCCAAAACTAGGAGCCAGGAGCTTCCACGGGGCCTCCCATATGAGTGCAGGGTCCCAAGATTTCTTCTGGGCCATCTTCTGCTTTCCAGGCCATAAGCAGGGAATTGGATAGGAAGTGAGGCAGCTGGAACATGAATTGGTGTCCTTATGGGTTGCTGGCGCAAGTAGGTAGAGGATTAGCCTATTGAGCCATGTTGCTGGCCACATTGTCTGATTGTATTCTTAGAGTTGGAAGAAAGACAAAAAGATCCTAGAACAATGAAGAGATTATATCAGATTCATTTTTCCAATTTGAGAATTCAGACATCACAGAATTGCTTACAAGTTGGGACTATCTGCTTTAGAAACTTCGAATTTGAGAAAATTGTTCCCAGTCTTATTTAACATCAGCGAACTTTTCTATGAAAAATTTGAAAATTGAAGAATAGCTAGAGTTTTCAAAAAGTTACTTAATTTATATGAAATATTAGATTTAGTTCATAAAAAAGCAAACTTGTCTACGTTTTATTAGCAAGAAGATTGAATTGAAGTTAATTTCATTTTTCAAGGTCTATAGAAGAAAGTTTTAATCTGTCAGATGAAAGCGGTGGCCCTACCCCAGGAATTGTGAGGAAAAAGAAGATTGCAATTGGGGTAATCTTTTCATTGTCCAAAGACGAGGATGAAAATACCAAATTTAATGAATTCTTTTTTTCACATTTTCCTCTCTTTGAAAGCCACATGAACAAATTAAAGAGTGCAATAGAACAGGTAAGCATAGTTACTAATGTAATTATTTTATCTTCTTTTTTCCTTTGAAATTTATTCTGATTAAGCATTATGTTTATTGAATTTAACAGGAAATTTAATAGGCACTGTGTGAATGATCTTCCAAGAGCTATGGGAGGTATAAATGTATTCACCTCTGTTAAAAGAGCTTACTGTCTACTAGATGATTTCAGGCCATGGGTTGAATGAGAACCTGTAAAGAGGCAAGCCCTGTTTCAGCAACATAAGAGAAGCAACACTCCTAACCTCATGGGATAGCAAATGAAGAATCGTGTATCTATTACTTTAGATACTATTAAGTGCTGTAGAGGAAAATAAAACAGAATGCTGTAAAAGGGAACTTAATGAGTTGTGAAAAATAAAATTTACGAAGGAGTTTATTTTTGAAGTTACCTCGTGTTTCCTGCCAGTAGTAACTGTGATTCTAGCAAGACGTGTCATTCTTCAACTCAAAGCTTCATTGGGCTCCTATTGGAGAAGGAGAAGCATGTAGGTTGACTCTTAAAATTTTTCACATGAATAACCAGAAAGAATTGACATGCTTCTGCTCAAAGACAAAAGACTGCAGATAGAAGCATTTGATGGAAGAGTGGTAGAGCATTTCAGCAGTTAGGATTTGGGATGAGAAGAAATCAGCAGAGGAGGTGGAAAAGGATTTGAGGAAAATTCAGAATTGAGAGGATGGGGAGTAAAATCAAGTGAAGAGAACATGTCAAGGAGATGGTGGTAGTGTCCGATGCTGCTGGTAAAGTGTATATGACACACGTCAATAAAATTAACAATTAAAATCAGAAAATTTGTACGTTACAAAACTGAACTTATGAGTAACTAAAGAAAGACTTAAAATTCAGGAGTACACGAGAAAGTGATTTCTCACTATTTTGCTGTATCTTGAATGTGTATGAATTTTTAAATATAAAATATTAAGAAAACTGATATTTTTGCTCCCAGAAGGAATGTTCTAACATTTTGCCAAATTTTTAAAATTGTTTCTTTTTAAAATTAATTAATTTATTAATGGCAGAGACAGAGATTTCACATCTGCTGGTTCACTCCCCCCACCCTCCCACTTAACCTAATCGGAGTCAGTCCAAGTTGAAGGCAGGAACTGGCAACACCGTCTCTATTCCCTCATGGGTTCTAATGATCCAAGTAATTGAACTACCTCTCTTAGTGTGCATTTGCAAGAAACTGAAATAAAAAACAGAACCATGACTCATACCCAGGTTCTCCCCGATAGCATCCTAACCACTTCTCCAATTGCCTGCCCTGTTTGGCCCAAAACCTTACTAGATCCTATTCTTTGTACTATACTACATATGACACATATTTGTAAAATTGTGGATCCTTTAAAAAAAGTTCATTTGGATATACACATTTCTCATGTTATTATAAATCTTAGATTTTAGTGGATTTTGTTAGTTTAAGTAACCCTTTTACTAGAAGGTCTTTTTTTTTTAAAATAAATGTTCTTACACCATAGTTAACATCTTGGTGAGTTTTCCTGATTTAAATACACACACACACACACACACACACACACACGCACTCTCACTCTAAGTTGAATTAACCAGTGGGTATAAACCAAATTCCTAATCATTGTGGTAGTGTGTGCAAGGGAAAGACGGCAGTGCAAGTTGTAACTGCACACTTTGTAAACTAAATTGTGCAGTGTTAATAGCTGTCAGGATATTTGTTCAAAGTTATTATCCCATCATTATTGAATAAGACTGAAAGACAAAACTGAAAGAATATTTTCTATAAATGAAATTTTAGAAGCCCTATAGCAGTTTAATCAGTGATAGAATTTAGAGAACACTAGGTTGTCCAATGACATAATTGTCTAGGACCATGTTTTATTTGTCATTTAATCTGTGGATTTTGTTTCCCTGCATTGTGACGCTTACTTGGAAGTCCATGCTTTCTGAAATCTGTGATATAATTTCTAATAAAATTAAGGAAGAGCACTAATCTGTTCTGTTGAGATAATAGGAAGTTCTTTGTAAATTGTGACTCTCTTAACAGTTTGTAAAAGCCATAAGCTATGTTTTGCTTTCATCATGTGCAGTTTATTTTCAGGCCTCCAGAAGTCCAACCTTCTCTTAAAATGTTTGTTTTTAAAACATTTTAAATAAATTTGTAATTACATGAAGAAAATTGAATTAAATTCTCTTGGAAAAAAATCATAGACTTCACATAATAAAGTTCTTTCTTTTTTTTATCTATATCCCAAACCAGATCCTTTTTGTCTTTCTAGATCAAGAGTGTTAATTGTTGATTGAATGTGTGTTTAAGAAAGCAAATACTGGTAATTATTTGAGATATTTTTCAGTAGAATATTAATATTCCAGCTTTAAAAAATTTTATTTTCATTTTATTTGGAAGACAGAAATGGGAACAGAGACAAGGTAGAGGGAAATTTTCCATCTGCTTCCAAATGTCCACAGCAGCCGGAACAGGGCCAGGATGATGCTAAGTGCTGAGACCTCAGTCTGGGTCTCCCATGTGGTGGCAGAAACCCAAACTCAGAAGCTGATTTGGGTATAGAGGAGCCAAAACTTGAACCAGACATGTCAATATGAGATGCAGGCATCCCAAACAGTGGCTTAACCACTGCCTCCAACATCTACTTAATATTCCAGGTTTTTCTAAAATAATTAACAGGAGCATTGTCTGTGAAATAGAAGGGCAAACCCATAAATTACCATTATTGAGGTATAATTTTGCCTTACTTTCTTTACAGAAAATATAGTTTATTATAATGTAGAAACTGTCAAGTTCAGTTTGTGTGTTGACTTTCTGAAGCTTATCACAATAAGAAATGTAGAGGCTGGTACTGTGACATTGCTGTACAAGCAAGTCCTAGAAACAGTAATTTCTTCACCTCTGATCTAGCTCTGATCATGTGCCTGGTAAAACAGTGGAGAGTAGCTCAAGTACATGGTCTCCTGCCATCCACGTGAGAGACCTGGATGGAGTTCCTGGCTCTGGGCTGCACTGTGGTCATTTGGGGACTGAACCAGCGCGTAGAAGATGTTTCTCTGTCTCTCCCCCATCTCTATCACTCTGCCTTTAAAATAAATAATCTAAAAAATGTTAATGTTTAAATTTTGTTATTAATGACCGAAGAAAACCTTTGTAAGTATGTATGCCTTCTTTATTTTTTTCCGATAATAATGTTACTAAGGTTATATATAAATAGGTGATGTTTTATTTCATTTACTTTCTCATGTTTTGCTTAGAGTTGATTTTAGAATTAACTCTTTAATGATTGTCTTCAAGGCTATGAAAATGAGCCGCAGATCAGCTGATGCCAGTCAGAGGAGTTTGGCATATAATCGAATAGTTGATGCCCTAAATGAATTCAGGTACATATTCACCAGCTCTCTGTAATATTGAGTTGTCTCACAATGGGTTATAAGAAGATTGGGGTTTTTTTTTCTTCCTTAATGTGTTCCAAAAATTTTTAATCTTTAATTTTTTTGTTTTGTGGTTGACAGAGTATTATTCATGAGATCTTTGGCTCCTATATGTTGTTGAGTTTCAGATGTTCTTGGGGTTTCTGCATATTCTAGAGTCATAGTATAATGGTTTTTAGGAGAACTATTTGAAGAGAATCTTGTTCGAGAATCTTGTTCCAGCAAAAATGTTCTATGTCCCCTTTTGGCCTCTGAAGTGTAGGAACTAGTTAACTGTTATTTAGCCAGTGATAGTAATTAAATGTTTTTGTATTCATAGATTCAAAGAGTATATTCTTGATATTTCCACTGTCTCTGTTGCATTAGCCATTCTCCAGATTTGGCACAGTTTTCTGGCCTAAAATATGTAAATTTAATTTAATGATAATCTAACAGATTATTGTAAGAATCACATATAGTAGTTACTGTGTAAGTTACTAATCTGAATGCCTGGCTGTTGTTTACTGTGATGGGTATAACCTAAAGCAGTGCTGGTTATTCTCAGTGACTAGTCATTAACTTCATATCTTCTCAGTTGTGCTAAATGTATGTATACCATTTGTTCTGTTTTAAAGTTTCTGTTTAAATTGATGCTCTTTTGTATTTAGATAAATTTCTTTCAAAGGAAATTTGATTGTCATGGATGAGGAATCATATTCTTTGCCATAGAAAGCTAGCTATAAAAATGAGTTCATGATAATTAACATTAAACATATGTCCTGGTAGAAAGTAGAGTACATTGGAAATTTTAAAGGTAGGTCATAGGTAACAAAAAGTAGTATGTTGAAGAAACTCGTGAAAATTAAGCAATCACCTTATATATTTGTAAGAAATTTTTTTAAAGATTTATTTTTTATCAGAAAGTCAGATACACAGAGAGGAGGACAGAGAAGAAGACCTTCCTACTGCTGGTTCACTCCCCAATGGCCACAACAGGCAGACCTACTCTGATCTGAAGCCAGGAGTCCAGAGCCTCCTGTGGGTCTCCTATGTGGGTGCAGGGTTCCCAGGTCCTGGGCCATCCTCTACTACCTTCCCAGGCCACAAGCAGGGAGCTAGATGGGAAGCAGGGCCACCGGGACCAGAACTGGTGCCCATATGGGATCCCAGTGCATGCAAGATAAGGACTCTAACTGCTAGGCTACTGTGCTGGGCCCATGAAATTTCTTTTAATGAAAATGTCAGGACAGATGTTGAACCCAGCTGTTAGTACACCTCTATCCCACATTGGTGCTTGGATTTGACTCCTAAATCAAGTTGCTGATTCCAGCTATTTGCTTCTGTGGCCTCTGAGAGTCAGTGGTGATAGCTCAAGTAGTTGGGTCCCCTGTCACCAGTACAAGACTTGAATTTTGTCCACTCCATTTTTCCTCTATTTTTTGGAGGGAGAATGAATCAGCAAAGCATTTTATTGTCTTTGTGTGTGTCTCAAATAAATAGAATTATGACATGAAATTAGATTAAATATGTATGGAATGTGCTGAGTAACAAAAATCCTACAAGATCTAATGAAATATAAATAAACTTTATTTTAGCTTTCTTCTCCCATTCTTTATTTTACAGAAAAGTTTCCTGTCTGTTGCCATACACACACACACGTGTGTGCGCACACAAATGTACACACTTATACATTGAATCTTTAGTTGCTTTTTAGTTCTCAGGAATTATTTTCATGCCCCGCCAGCAACTTGTTAAAATGATCTGTAATTATTACTTCTATCCACTGTATATATATATCACATTTATATTGGGCCAGGAATTAGTAATAGTTATGCAGGGAAGAAACTTATTCTTTTTTTTTTCTTGGATGCTAGATGTTAGAGAATTATGCTGAGGTGATTATTCGGATTTATGGAGATAGCAAAAGATTTTCTAGAGCAGTATGGACAAGTAGTCTGAACCATTAGCCCTTAGCGACTATTTTATTGTGTTTAAATAAAATCTAAAATTCATTCCCTCAGTCATATTTGTTACTTTTTTGTTGTTGTTGTTGTTTAAAAAAGAAAATGAGAATTGGGGCTGGCATGATGGCTTGATTGGCTAATCTTCAGTCTTCAGTACCAGCATCCCATGTGGCACCAATTCTTGTCACAGCAGTTCTATTTCCAGTCCAGCTTCCTACTTATGGCCTGGAAAAGCAGCAGAGGCTGCCCAAAGCCTTGGGACTCTACACCCATGTGGGACAGCTAGAGGTTCCTGACTCCCTTCTTTGTACTGGCCTAGCTCTGCCCATTGCAGCCATTTGGGAAGTGAACTAGCAGACTAATGATCTCTCTGTCTCTCTCTAACTCTGACTTTCAAATAAGTGAATAAATCTACCTTATAGGAAAAGTAAATAATGTTTTTTAAAAAATGAGAAGCAGCAAGCTCCAGAGATAGGAATACATACACACGCACATACACACACCTCTAATCCACTGGTTCACTGTGCCAAATGCCTGCAGTGGTTGAGGATGGGCTGGGCCACAGCCCAGAGCCAGGAGGCCAGACTAGGTCTCCATTATAAGTGACAGGAACCTAATTAGTTAAACTGTTGCCACTGCCTTCCAGAGTATGTTGCAGTAGGAAGCTGGAGCCAGGAGCCAGAGCTAAGTTTCAGATCCAGGTACTCTAAAAAAAGAACACATTACCAAATATCTAGAGTGTTAGGCGAAAATCATGACAATTTGGTTCGGCAGCATTGTTCAGAAAAATAGACAGTACATCACTGTAGTATATTTTTGCAAGAATAACTAGCATCTTAAGCTTTCAACTTTGTTGGAGATGCTTAGTGTAGTGAGTATATAGAATTCTATTGAATAGGTATTACTATAAAAAGAATAGAATTAACATCTCAAATGTATGCTTTGGAACCTTTAGAATAGTACAGTTCACATGACCAGAGATGTTGTGTAAGTTCGTCCATGAGACACCCAGGAAAACACGCTGATGATTGTACAATAATTTTTCCTTGCATTGATTCAGGAAAAACTCCAGGTTGAGAGGGTTATCAGATATACCATCATTTAGAACTTGAGTCTACATGCAAGCAACAAAATGATGGAAATAAACTTGTTTTGAGTGGGTAGATGAATTAGCTGTTACTCATATTTCTTTATTATTGATCAAGTGTGCTGCATTTAAGTATAGCATAAATCTTAAAGTGTAGAGCTAAAAGGCAGTTTAGAAATTATCTAGTCTTACCGTTTCATCTTATAGGCAGGAGAGGTTCATGTTGCATAGAGCAAGTAATTTACTACAGGGTGTTAGGTGTAGAGGTGATTGGGAGAGACAGAAGGGTTTTTATTAATCAGGGAGATAGTCTGGCAGACTGTTCCCTATTGGGAAACAGCCGGGACCACTTCCACAGGCGAGGGTGACCATGTGCGGGAAGTGGGTGCCCAGGGTTTACAACACTGGGCTTTTATACATCTTAGGTATGGGAGATAGGAGAAGGTGACAGCTCTTCAGTTTGAGCATGAATGTGAGGTATAGTGTCAGGTACTCATCATGGCAGGTGCTGACCTTCTGCGCAGAGCAATCTATACATTCCTGGGTAGGAGTGTCTGCTTGACTTCTGCAGGGTGGTTCTCTTTTTTTTTTTTTTTAAAGATTTATTCATTTTATTACAGCCAGATATATACAGAGAGGAGAGACAGAGAGGAAGATCTTCCGTCCGATGATTCACTCCCCAAGTGAGCCGCAACGGGCCGATGCGCGCCGAACCGAAGCCGGGAACCTGGAACCTCTTCCGGGTCTCCCACGAGGGTGCAGTGTCCCAAATCCTTGGGCCGTCCTCAACTGCTTTCCCAGGCCACAAGCAGGGAGCTGGATGGGAAGTGGAGCTGCCGGGATTAGAACCGGCGCCCATATGGGATCCTGGGGCTTTCAAGGCGAGGACTTTAGCCGCTAGGCCATGCCGCCGGGCCCAGGGTGGTTCTCACTTCTGCTCTGCACAGCCTAACAATGGATACATAGTCATTTTGAGGCCAAATAGCAACAACATATTTTGAGTTCATGTACACAATGTTATGCTAATATTCTGATGAAAGAAGGAAAGATTGGGTTGCTTGTCTTTTTTCAAAAGCTTTGATGATCTAAATAAAAGGACTAAGCTGGCAATGTAAATGTACGAAGATTTAATTCTAGACACTGTAAATTTCATAATGTGTCTTTTCCCTGTAGAACAACGATTTGTAATCTTTATACAATGCCACGCATTGGAGAACCTGTCTGGCTCACGATGATGTCTGGAACTCCAGAAAAGAACCAGCTTTGCCACCGTTTCATGAAGGAGTTCACTTTTCTAATGGAAAACGCTTCTAAAAATCAGTATGGCTTGTTTAATTTATGTGCTTATTTTGTTTATTATTTAATTAAAATTAAGTATCTAAATTGTGGTCAACTCTCAGTGATATCATATGCACGAGCTCCACAAAACAGTATGACTTAATAAAAGAAATAATGCCCTTATTTATGTTTTAAGTTAACAATCTTGACATCTTACAGCATTCTGAGGCTTCCAATTCTTTTTTTTTTTCAAGTTTTGTCTATTAATGATAGTTTTATTGTATGGAAAGTAAAAAGTTCTAGGATTCCAACGATAGTTTTTTTTTTTTTTTTAGGTTTTTATTTTTGTATTGGAAAGTCAGATATACAGAGAGGAGGAGAGACAGAGGGAGGAAGATCTTTTGTCTATTGATTCACTCCCCAAATGGCCACAACAGCTGGAGCTGAGCAAGTTTTAAGCCAGGAGCCTCTTCTGGGTCTCCCAGGTGGGTGCAGGGTCCCAAGGCTTTGGGCTGTCCTCAACTTCTTTCCCTGGCCACAAGCAGGGAGCTGGATGGGAAGCAGGGCTGCTGGGATTAGAATCAGTGCCCATATGGGATCCCAGCACATTCAAGGTGAGGACTTGAGCCACTAGGCTACTGCGTGAGGCCCCAGTGATGGCCTTTATTAATGTACTGTTTTACCATATTGTTTTCTTTATTATCAAGTCTTTGGAATCCAGGCAAGTATTTCAGATGTTTTTATTCTCTGTCATAGTAGATAAAATTTGCTTAGTACTTTACTTCATTTTCCTGTTCAGTAATTTGGATATAAAGACTTGCGTTAAGTCTTTATATTGATTGATGCGTTAAGAAACTGTAGCTTTGAGCCCAACACGGTGGTCTAGCTGCTAAAATCCTTGCCTTGAATATGCTTGTGGCCTGGGAATACAGTCAAGAATAGCCCAAAGCCTTGGGACCCTGCACCTGCATGGGAGACCTGGAGGAAATTCCTGGCTCCTAGCTTCGGATCAACGCAGCACTGGCTGTTACAGTCACTTGTGGAGTGAGTCATCGAACAGAAGATCTTCCTCTCTGTCTCTCCTCCTCTCTGTATATCTGACATCGCAATAAAAATAAATCTTAAAAAAAATTAAAAACTGTAGATTCGACACTGAAAATAATCTCTAGTTTTTCAAGTAAAATTTCATTTTTGTTTTTTTTTTAGTTATGATAAAAAGAGAAAATGTATTCCACATGAGAAGATATATTCTTTTTGTTTACTCTGTCACTGAATTTTATCAACAGTTTCTTGAAGGCAGATTGAAATCTGATAAAATGCATTTTGTTTTCAGATTCTTGCCAGCTCTTATTACTGCAGTTCTGACCAATCATCTTGCCTGGGTTCCAACAGTCATGCCAAATGGACAGCCACCTATAAAAATATTTTTAGAAAAACATTCCTCTCAGAGTGTGGACATGTTGGCAAAAACTCATCCATATAATCCACTTTGGGCTCAATTGGGTATGTAGTCTGATCATCTTCACTTTATGTATTATATATTAGTGTTTGTAGAACTGTCAGAATTATGGTAAACATAATAAAACACACTCTGTTATCTCCTCCATTCTTTAGCATCTCATCTTTACTTGTCTTTTTATGAGTCTGCTAAATTGTCCTATCCTCATCACAGGCATGACATCATTGCTTATAGTTAGCTCTTCTGGTGGTGTAAGAAGAGCAAGCTGATAACTAATTTACTGGTATTTTAGAGCCTTCAATTTGTTATACGTTCTTATAGATTGCATTAGGTCCTCTGCCTAGAAAATAAGAATCAACATTCATCTGTGATAACTAGAATAAATCTGATTAAGAATAGTGATTCATTGAGGGTTTCTGTTGTTGGATGAGTTCTTCTGGATAAAAATGGATAACAAAGGAGAGAGTGGGTGGTCAGGTTTACAGGCATTAGGGTAGCAGTATAGTGTAATGTGTAAGTGTATAAACAAACATTTGTCCTAAAGGTTATGATGTTGGTTAAGATGCGTGCGCCTGTCTCTTATCAGAGTATCTGGCTTTAGTACTCACCTCTGGGGTGTTGCAGCTTCTTGCTAAAGCAAATCTTGGGAGTAGAAGTAATGGCCCAAGATACTGCCACCCCTGTGGGAATCCTGGGTTAAATTCCTGGTTCCCTGCTTTAGCCAGACCCTGAGTCCAGGCTTTGTAGATGTTTGGGGAATGGACCAGTGAAAGTAAGTTGATTAAATGAGATTTTTAAGGTATTGGCTATGGAGTCAGGTATACCCCGTTTTAGTCAAGGTTACATTACTTATAAACTTGAAACATTTCAGGGAAGAACCACAAGAGAAAGGAAATGTTAAGGAGGAGTTCAGTGAGGAGAGAGTAGTTTGTGCAGCTGAAGGAGCTCGAGTGAGAAGTTTTGCATTAGTTGAGGGTAGGCTGGGGAGAGCACACTGCATGAGTAACGTGACCCCAGGTGTTAAATGTGCAAAGTATATTCAGTGATCTAGTTTTGGTAGTACAGTTTACGTGAAGTTTTGGGTGAGTGTGAAGAATATAGCTGTAAGAAGATAAGCCTAATAAGGTAATGACTAATTATGCAATTGTCACATACCATGCAAAAATCGTTTTAGTTGATTTGGTAACTAGTAGCAATTTGAGGAATAGTTTAGAACAGTAGCATGATTTTTTTTCTTCTTAGAGGAGGAAATTTATAGTTCTATGGGCCACATCATATATATGTTTGAGACCTATTTATTTTCTTTAAAAAGTATGAATTATTTATAGAGTTAAATGTGTATACTAACAACTTGCAAAAACCTGAATTAAATTCAAATGAGTGGTTTTGAATTCTTCATTCTTTGACATTCAAGTTATGGTTTAATTAGGAGAAATTTGTGGTGTGTTTGTTGCAACTGTGCCCTATTTCCCCACTACTCCCTTCCTCTGATTGTCTGCTAGAAGGAATTGTGCTTTGTTTTGTTTTGTTTTGTTTTCTGCACTGGATAGTAAAGAATTCTCATGCACGTAGTTCTTCAGGCAGTGACTTCCCAACTAGATAAATTTGCTCTACATGGGACTTGGTATGAAGAATATTCTTGGTACATGTGGCTTTCAGAACTCACTCTGGCTTTCAGAACCACAATGGCTGTTAAAGAAGGAAGCTAAAAAACCTTCGTGTTTATTTTCCTGACTAGTTAAGACCATCTCCTCCTGCTCTCTAGTTAAGAAATAGAAGACCTGGGGCCTGGCGGCGTGGCCTAGTAGCTAAAGTCCTCACCTTGAAAACCCCGGGATCCCATATGGGCGCCGGTTCTAATCCCGGCAGCTCCACTTCTCATCCAGCTCCCTGCTTGTGACCTGGGAAAGCAGTCGAGGACGGCCCAATGCATTGGGACCCTGCACCCGCGTGGGAGACCTGGAAGAGGTTCCAGGTTCCCGGCTTCGGATCGGCGCGCACCGGCCCGTTGCAACTCACTTGGGGAGTGAATCATCGGACGGAAGAGCTTCCTCTCTGTCTCTCCTCCTCTGTGTATATCTGGCTGTAATAAAATGAATAAATCTTTAAAAAAAAAAAGAAATCGAAGACCTGAACTACCTCTTATACAATAAGAATATGTATCTTATAATTAAAAATATAGCTTGTTTAGCTGTGTGAGTAGAGAGGATGTGTTCATTCACAACATTTTTCGTTGCAGGAGACTTGTATGGCGCTATTGGCTCTCCTGTGCGGTTAGCGAGGACTGTGGTAGTCGGCAAACGGCAAGACATGGTCCAGAGGCTGCTTTATTTCCTCACTTATTTTATAAGATGTTCTGAACTTCAAGAAACCCATCTTTTAGAAAATGGAGAAGATGAAGCTATTGTTATGCCAGGCACAGTGATTACTACTACCTTAGAAAAAGGTGAAATAGAAGAATCAGAATATGTGCTTATCACAATGCATAGAAACAAAAGTAGTTCACTCTTTAAAGAGTCGGAAGAAGTAAGAACTCCTAACTGTAGCTGTAAATATTGCACTCGTCCACATGTCGGGCACAGTGTGGAGAATGTTTCGCAACACGACAGAGAAGATATCCAAAACAGCTCAACAGAGTTGCTCGGAATTTCAGATGAATGCCGAATGATTTGTCCTCCTGACTGCCAAGAAGAAGATGTTGTTGATGTTAAACAATGCAGAAGTAAATTAAGAACTTGCCTTGACACCAAGTTAGAGACAGTTGTTTGCACGGGATCTGCTCCAGTAAGCAAATGTGCATTGTTAGAAGCAGGCCCAGAGCCAACAGAGGAAACATGGCAGAGTGAGGCATTGCTGGATTCAGATCCAGACAAGGCACTGAGGTCTACAGGAATGGTTCTGGAGAAAAAACCTCCAGATAAGATTGTACCTGATCCTTGTTCTTGTGAGGCAACCCAGGCAAAGGTGACTTTTCTGATTGGAGATTCTATGTCACCTGATTCAGATACTGAACTCAGGAGTCAGGCAGTGGTGGATCAAATTACCAGGCACCATACCAAACCATTGAAGGAAGAAAGAGGCACTATTGATCAACATCAGGAAAGGAAACTGACAACGAAGGACCAATCTGGAGAGTCTGAAAGACAGGACCTGGTTTCTGGAAGGCCCCATGAACTCCCCTGTTGGAGTCATTCAGATTCAGAAAACATGAGCTTATTTGATGAATATTTTAATGATGATTCAATTGAAACCAGGACTATTGATGATGTTACAGATCAAAGAAATACAGACAGTAAAGAACACTGCTGTGTGTTGGAATTTTCAAAAATGTTATGTACAAAAGCCAGCAAACAAAATAATGAATTTTGTAAATGTGTAGAATCAGTTCACCAGGATTCATGTAAAACCTGCTTTCCTCAGCAGGACCAAAGAGATACACTCTCCATTCTCGTCCCCCATGGGGATAAAGAGAGTACTGAGAAAAAAAATGCTGTGGGAACTGAATGGGACATTCCAAGAAATGAAAGTTCAGACAGCGCCCTTGGGGATAGTGAAAGTGAAGATGCAGGTCATGAGACGAGCAGACCAGTCAGTAGTTATTACACAGGCGAACAGGAAGATTGGGCAGAGGAGGATGAGATTCCGTTTCCTGGGTAAGTAGGAAGTTTCATTTAAAAAATAAGCCCTATATTTAAAAATACATTACATTGTTCTGTGTAGCTGGTCTCTGAAGGCTGGAAGTAGCTATTATAGAATAGGTCGTTGTCCTACAGAAAGTGTCTATTTTCACAATATGCGTTTTTACTCTTGAAATGCTGAGCCCCACAAGCTTCCTAAGAAAGGATTTGTGAAAGCATCATAGAAGAGTTAAAAAAAATCTGTTCAGGGCCGGGATTCCATATGGGCTCCGGTTCTAATCCTAGCAGCCCCACTTTCCGTCCAGTTCCCTGCTTGTGGCCGGGAAAGCGGAACGCCCCAAAGGGTTAAGGGTATTCAGACCATTGTGAAATGAGATAGACACCATCCAATCCTCTCCCTAGTCTCTAACCCCTCCAGATTTTCTGTGCTGAGTTTGGAAATCATGATGAGGTTATAACTGGAAAGGAAAGGATATGCAATTAGGAGTAGATCTGGCCCAGACTAAGAAGAAAACAGGCAATGTGTATAGGTCAAGTAAGTAAGGAGACCATCTGTGACTGAAAGGTGTTATATACCAGCTTTGGAACTATAAAGTACTTAACTAATTTGTCTTGAATGTTGGTTTTCATAATTTGATTATATTAAGAATGTGTTGAGACAAATGGAACAAGATTTCTACTCACATCATTACAAAACTGTGTTATCAGATTTCTTGGTAAGAAAGGGGTATTTTGTAATCTGACCACTTACACAAGTTTTTATTTAAGCTTGATAGTCTGTGTTTTGTAGAAAATAATGTATTGGAAATATAAACTGGCAGGGTACACAGTTTTTTTTTCTTTTTTCTGGGAAATGTGTTTACTGTTAACTGGATATGCCTTCTTGGGGAATCTTTGTTCTAGCTCAAAATTAGTTGAAGTCAGTGCGGTTCAGCCCAACATTGCCAACTTTGGGAGGTCCTTGCTGGCTGGTTACTGCTCGTCGTACGTGCCTGACTTCGTTCTCCAAGGAATTGGGAGTGATGAGAGGCTCCGTCAATGTCTGTTGTCAGACTTGTCTCATGCTGTGCAGGTAATAGCCATCTCTGTTCTGCAGTTTACTTAGAACACTCTTAATGAGAAGAACCCAGAATTGCCATATGTTCTTGGTCAAACTTCACTGTGTAGCACAGTTACTGTTCTCTGGATTTGTTACTTCATATGTGAAGCATTTGAGCATCTTTGTACCTGTGCTTTAAAAAAGCAAGTAGAGTTCCAGGAATCTGTCCAAATGGGAAATGTGAAATACAGAAAGGTCTTCATGTATTTATAGGTATTCATTGGTGGTATTATTTATATAATTTTAAAATAACAAGTGTTTAAATGGAAATAGAATTCTTGATTTGCTTTTGAAATTATTTATTGCTTATGTGTGGAACTATAGTTAAATTTTGTATAATGTTCTTAAATCATGTGACCATCCTTAGGTATACTAAACATTGGTTCATGTCCTCATGGAACAGTTTTATATCCTTTTTTTCTAATCTAAATGCTTTTTAAAATTCCCTCTCTGTTGTTTAAACAACCACTGTAAAGGCCAGAACCTTTAGTGCAGCATTGCCTGGAAGCGGTGACAGTGGACACTGTAGTCTTATCCCTGATGTTAGGTGAAAACATTCAGTCTTTGGTTACTGATATATCAGATGTAGTGTTCTTACTGATGCCGTTTATGAAATAGAGACGTTTGTTTCTAGTTCCAGTCTTTGGAAGGTTTTTTTCTCCCACTACCCTTTAAATCATGAATGGGATGAATGGCTATGGAGTTTGCCAACTGATTTTATGTGTCTTGTGAGATATCAGTGGTTTTTCTTCTTTTAACTATTACTGTCAAGATTACAACTGATTGATTTTTAGATAATAAACTGTGTTCTTGGGAGAAATTTCAATTTGATCATATAAATAATCCTTTTTCTTTGTTGCCAGATTTGATATGCTAATATTTTGTTGCAGATTTTTAAGTCTGTATTCATGAAATATATTTCAGTGTCTGTGTACCTTTACGCAGCAAAGCCTTCTGTCACACAGATCCCATTATCACCCTTAGCAGCAGTTGAGTCCTGCGCTATCAGTTACACATGTTTGCTTCTTTAATTGGCTCTGTATCAATTTTTTTATTTCCTTTACAAGACTGTGAGTAGCACTGTCCTCTGTTTAGGAAAGAGCTTTATTCAGAGTGGTTCATTATATGCACAAAGGATATCCTTTAGGGATGCTAACTCTGGGTTATGTTTAGTTGTATAACTGTAGTAGCTGTAAATGTTACAAAATTATCCTTTGTGTGTATATTTGTGAAAAAAATTTAAGCAGCATAAAGATTTACAGAATAAAAAGTAGAAGCGGGCCTGGCGGCGTGGCCTAGCAGCTAAAGTCCTCGCCTTGAAAACCCCGGGATCCCATATGGGCGCCGGTTCTAATCCCGGCAGCTCCACTTCCCATCCAGCTCCCTGCTTGTGGCCTGGGAAAGCAGTCGAGGACGGCCCAATGCTTTGGGACCCTGCCTCCGCGTGGGAGACCCGGAAGAGGTTCCTGGTTCCCGACTTCGTATTGGCATACTGGCCCATTGCGGCTCACTTGGGGAGTGAAACATCAGATGGAAGATCTTCCTCTCTGTCTCTCCTCCTCTCTGTATATTCGGCTTTCCAATAATAATAAAATCTTTAAAAAAAAAAAAAGTAGAAGCGTTTACCCTCTTGATAATCCTGATTCTTCATAAATCACCAAGTTATTAAAGAGCTTGATTATTTGTACCCCCTTTTTTGTATGTTTCCAATTTGATACAGGTCTGATTTTCATTTATTTTTTTAAAAATAACTTATAGAGGACCGAAGCTCGGTAGCATAGTGGCTAAGGTCCTCATCTTGAATGTGCCAGGATACCATATGGGCCCTGATTCTAATCCCAGCGGTCCCATTTCTTATCCAGCTCCCTGCCTGTGGCCTGGGAAAGCAGTTGAGGGATGGCCCAAGGCCTTGGGACCCTGCAGCCACATGGGAGACCTGGAAAAAACTCCTGGCCCCTGGCTTTGGATTGGCTCAGCTCCAGCTGTTGTGGCCACTTGGGGAGTGGACCATCAGACGGAGGCTCTTCCCCTGTCTCTCCTCTTTTCTGTATATCCACCTTTCCAATAAGAATAAATAAATCTTTAAAAAAAAAAAAAGCTAACTGATAGGACTGGTATGTTTAGTTGCCCCCTGGAGTGATAGTATCCCATGTGTGGTACTGTTTGGGTCCTGGATACGCCCCTGTGGATCCAGCTCTCTGCTAATGTGCCTAGGAAAACAGCAGAGGATGGCTCGAGTATTTGAGCCTTTGCATCCATATGGGAAATCTGGAAGAACCTCCTGGCTGCTAGCTTCAGTCTGGACCAGCTCCAGACATTGAAACCATTTGGAGAAAGAAGCAGTGGATGGAAGATACCTCTATGTTTCTCATTCTTGCTGTCTTACATGCTTTTTCTCTCTTTCTAACTTTGCCTTTCAAATAAATAAATTTAAAAAACAACAACTGGAGTAAAATAGGTGTGTGTAAGTGTACTTATAGTGACTTGTGTTTTATTTAGGAATGTGTCTTGGAAAGCCATGATAGTACATTTCATGCAAACTCTGGGTCATGTAAATTTATCTCATAAATGACTGAATGATCAAAAGACTTGTGAAAGTTAAGTTACAGATTAATGAATACAAAATTCTGTTAATGAACAAAAAGTGTGTACTTGTGATTTTTTTTAATATGACATCGTAGTATTTGTTCCTAAATTAGTTAGCTATTCCATTCTTCTCTGTGAAGGGTTCTTTGGCTGTAGCTGTTAGGATTTAGTCTCGGTTTTTTGTTTTCTGTTTAGTATTTCTTCAAAGCTTCATTCCATTTACCTTATCTTTGGAAACTTTACTTGTTCATTTTTAGATGTGTTGTTCTTTCTTTTTCCCAGCATCCAGTGTTGGATGAACCAATAGCAGAAGCTGTGTGTATCATAGCTGATATGGATAAATGGACTGTACAGGTCGCCAGTAGCCAGAGACGAGTGTCTGATAATAAATTGGGAAAAGAAGTATTAGTTTCCAGTCTTGTTTCCAACCTGCTTCATTCCACTCTCCAGCTTTATAAGCATAATTTATCTCCAAATTTTGTAAGTATGTGTGAGACTTGAACTACTGTAAGTGCTGTGATAAATGACTGAACTACTTATCATATGCTTGCATTCAATACTGCTGCTAGTTATATTGTCTTGTTTTTCCTGAAAGAATGTGTTATGGACTAAATGTTTATCCACCATACTGCTCCCCAAATTCATACATTTAAGTTCCAGTTTCCAGTATGATAGTGTTTGGAGGTAGGGACTTTGCAGATAGGAACTTATACAACTAAGATGGTATAGGTCTTAATGGTGGGATCCTCAGAAAGGAATTCATGGGTCAGTGAGAAGAGGAAGGGAGAGGGATAGATTCACTCCCCAGTATGTGGTTCACACCTCCCCGCTATACCCCCCGTGAGAGGGCAGCCAACTGCCAGACTGGTAGAGAACGCTCAGCAGAACCCAACTGTGTACTTTACCATCTTTAAATACCTGATTTCCAGGCACTGAGTCTATAGTACTTTGTTATGGCAGCCCAAGTCAATACAGAACAGGAATAGTACGTCTGTATATTTGGATTTTAGAAGCCAGAGTGTTTTTGTATTTTTTATTTGTTTTCTGAAAAGCACAGAGACTAATAGACAAGGACACACACAGAGAAAAGAAGCTCCCATCTGTCAGTTCACTCCTCAGATGGCTGAAGCGCTTGGCGTAGGCAGGAGCCAAGCAAGGAACTAGGAACTCATCACAGTCTCCTGTGTGGGTTTCAGGGCCCAACTCCTGGAGACATCAGTGCTTTCTCTCCCAGCATCTGCTTCAGCAGAAACTGGAGTGGAGAACAGAGTTGGGTATCAGAAGAGAGGGTACTTGAGTATCTTAATGGATATCTTTATGCTGGCCCAGAAACCTGCCCCGGCAATCAGAATTTTTGATTGTGCAGCATGTCCAAGCTTAGTATGGAATGCCACTGTATTGTAGACTCTCGTGGTCATGTCAGGATTTTGAGTGATCCCTCTTTGTAGTATTGCTAATCTGTTACTAAAGAAGGACACATTTGTCACTTTCAGTATTATTTCTCTTGTTAGGAGAATGATAAAATAGCATGATTGGAAACTCTGTCCGAGATGGTAAAATCAGTTTATGACAAAGCAATAGCTAACATCATACTCAGTCATGAAAGACTGCAAGTTTTTCCCTAAAATGAGGAACAGCGCAACAATGCCTGTTTTTACTTCTGTGCAAAATGATATTGAGAAGTTTTGGCCAGAGAGATTAGGCAAAAAAAAAGAAACCAAAGAGTTTAAAATTGGAAAAGAAGTAAAATTATTTTTGATTGCAGAAGAATGATCTCATTATAGAAAATCTGAAGAAACCACAAAAAACCTCAGTTAATATGTAGATAGTAACTTTGCAGATTATAAGATATAAAAATTCCTATATACTAATGAGCAATATAAAGAGGAAATGAAGAAAATAGTTAAAATTGCATCAAAAAGAATAACTTAGGAGTAAGTTTAACCAGGAAGGTTGTAGGTTGAAAACTGCAAAAGCATTGATCAAAGAAATTAAAGGCACAAATAAGCAAAATGGAAATATATTGGATTATAATGCAAACTTACTAAGATATTATTACTGCTAAAGTGATTTCCTGGTTGAATACCGTCCCTGTAAAATTCCCAGTGACTTTTTTGCCATCTTAAAAATCTTAAGGGACAGGCCCAGTGTGGTAGCCTAGTGCCTGGAGTTCTTGCCTTGCATGCGCTGGAATCCCACATGGGTGCCAGTTCTAATCCCAGCAGCTCCACTTCCCTTCCAGCTTCCTGCTTGTGACCTAGGAAGTCAGTCAAGTACAGCCCAAGGGCTTGGGACCTTGCACCCACTTGGAGGCCCAGAGGAGACTCCTGGTTCCTGGCTTTGGATTGACCCAGCTCCAGCCGTTCTGGCCACTTGGGGAGTGAATCAGCTCCTTAGTAATCAAAACATTGTAGTACTAGCATGTAGTCCAGCATATACAAGAATGGAATAGAGAATCCAAAAATAAACCCTTAAATACAGTCTTGTTTGATTTTTAGCATGTGGCCCCAGGTCATTCACAGAGATGGTAGTCTTAACAGATATGTAGAGTGATTGACCTGTGCTAGTTAGGTTTCAGTACATGCTATGAAGTTTGCGCAATAATGAAATCACTTAGACACCTTTCTTAATGTGTGTCCCTATTATTCAGTCATATTGGACTAAGTAAAGAACTGCAGTTTTGGGTCAGGTTTGTGGAATAGTGGATAAGGCTGCCACCTTGGAATCCAGTGTATCATATTGGCACAGTTCTTGTTTTGGCTGCTCATGGTCTAGGAAAAGCAGTACAAGATGGCCCAAGTGTTTGGGCCCCTGTTATCTACATGAGACACCTGGACAAAGTTCCTGGCTCCTGGTTTCAGCTTGGCCTAGGTTTGGTCATTGCTATGATCCCAGGAACTCTCCCTCTCTCTCTGTAATTTTTTTTTAAGATTTATTTATTTATTTGAAAGGCACAGTTACAGAGGAAGAAAGTTTCCATATTCTGGTTCAAAAGTGGAGTTAACACTGCTGTTTACAGTGTTGGCATCCATATGGGTGCTATTTGCAGTCCCCTCCAGCTGCTCCACTTCCCATCCAGCTCCCTGCTTATATTCCTGGAAAAGCAGTGGAACACAGCCCAAGGGCATATTGTCCTCTCTGCACCCGAATAGGAGACCTGAATGGAATTCCCGGCTTCTAGCTTTGGGCTGGCCCAGTCCTGACCATTGCGGCCACTTGGGGAATGAACCAGCAAAAACATACATACACACCGTTCCTACTAACTCTTTCAAATAAATAAGTAATTGTTAAGTTAAAAAAAGCAATGAAGAATGTGTGGGTTGAGTCCTAGCTCTGATTGCAGTTCCAGCTTCCTGTTACTGTGTACTCTGGGAGGCAGCAGGTAATGACTTGAATACTTGGGTCCCTGCACCCATGTAGGAAATCTGGAGTGAGTTCCTGGCTCTTAGCCTAAGTCTCACAGTCATGACTCCTGCAGGCATTTAGTGTCATGAACAAGCAGATGGAAGATCTCACTCTCTTTCCCTCTGCCTTCAAATAAAATAAATTTTAAAAAATCTAAAAATATGTGCTCAGTATCATTTGATATTAGAGTAATACAAACAAAACTACAATAAGGATGACAATCATTAAAAAGAACAACAAAAACCCAATGGTAACTGTTAGCCAGGGTGTGGAGGACTTGGGACCCTCCTGTAGCGTGGATTGAAATATGAAAAAGTGCCGGTTCTCAAACTTTTAACACATGATCCATCAGCTCTACACTTACATGCCAAAAAATTGAAATCAGGGATTCAGATAGATAAATTTATCCTGAAGCTCAAGTGGCATTAGTCATGATAGCCAGAGTTAGCAATCCAAGTAGGGCCAGTGTTGGGATGTAGGTTGTAGGCCTGCTAACCATACTGCTGGTTTCCCATATGGGAGCCAATTCAAGTTCCAGCTGTTCCACTACCAATTCAGCTCCCTGCTAATGGCCTTAAAAGTTACAACAGTTTGGATTGTGCCACTCACGTGAGAGACTCAGAAGAAGCTCTTGGCTCCTGGCTTTGGACTGGCCAAGCTGAGGCCTTTGTGGCCATTTGGGGAGTGAACTGGCACACGGAAGACATCTATCTCTGTCTCACTGTCCCTCTCAAACTTTTCCAAAAATTAGAAAAAAATATATATTAAAAAGCTCATCACTCAAATGGAAGCCAACTAAGTGTTACAGTAGGTTGAGCTACTGTTTGTAGTCCCACAGTTCAGGATCAGTTGGGGTGCTAGGATCACTGGATCCTGGCAGAGTAATGAGTTGTGATCAGCTTCCTGTTGATGTGGCTCAGAATGCACAAGTACTTGGACTCCATGTGAGACCAATATGATGTTGCTGGGCCTTGCCTTCAGCCTGGACAACATGTGGCTACTGTAGTCATTGGAGAGGTAATGAGCAGATGGAACAGCCTTATGTCTTTCCCTGTCTCTCTGTGATAATGCCTTTCAATATAAGGGCCTCGTACAATGCCTCAGTGGCTAAATCTTCACCTTGCAAGTGCTGGGAATCCCATATGAGTGCTGGTTTGTGTCCTGGCTGCTCTGCTTCCTGTCCAGCTCCCTACTTGTGGCCTGGGAAAGCAGTGGAGGATGGCAAAAGCTGCACCCAAATAAGAGACCCAGAACAAACTCCTGACTCCTGGCTCCAGACGGGTTCAGCTCTGTCTGTTGCTGCCAATGAGGAGTGAATCAGCAGACACAGATCTTTCTCTGTCTCTCCTCTATATAAATCTGATCTGTCTTTCCAATAAAAAATAACCTAAAAATCAAAATAATAATTAGAATCTTAAAAGAATCCCGGAGTCCAAGATCAAATATATGAATATATAAAATATACATTTAATGCAATATTTATTTAGCCGTAAAAGGAATTCTAATATATACCACAACATGCTAAACCTCAGAAACAGTCAAGTAAACCAAATACAAAGGGACAGATACTGTAAAATCACACTTAACATGCAGTATCCCAAATAATTACATTCATCAAACACACAAACGGCAGAATAAGTAGGGCAGGGGGTGGTAGGGTAGGAAATAAGCAGTTACTGTTGTTAGTTTGTATGGAAGTGGATGGTGGCGATGGTTTCACAGCATTTTGAGTGAATTGACTAGTACTAAATTACACAACTTAAGCTGGTTAACATGGGCAAACATCGTAATACATATTTTATATATACATATATTTATTAACATTTTCTTCTTGCGGTATTTCGGTCTAAACAAGCATTGAAAAAGAAGTATACACCACAAAACAGTGAGTTAGCCAAGAAAAGTTATATTTTTCCAAGAAAAAGAGTTTTTAGAAGGTTTTTCAGTTGCTTGTTATGTTGGAATAGTATACATTGAGAATTAAATATTTCAACACCAGAACAGCGCTTTTTAAAAATTGTAACTATACTTTGAACCAGTTTATCTGAAAAATCCCCTTTAGTAAATTGAGCAAGTTATTTGAGGATAAATAAAATGTTTATGCTATAGTATTTGATGTTTTAGCTTAGAAGCATCTCTTTGGAACCAGCCTTGTGGCAAGGCAAATTGAGCTTTGCTGATATTACACATGAACACCAGTTTGTGTCTCAACCGTTCCACTTCCAATCCAGCTCTTTGCTAATGGCCTGGGATGGCAGTAGAGATTGCCCAAGTGTTTTGGGCTCTTGCCACTAATATAGGAGAAGCAGTAAGGGGTCCTGGGTTCTGCATGGCTGAGCCCTGGTGCTTGTGGCTACCGGGAGAGTTAATGGAAGATTTCTGTCTCTGTCTCTCGCTGTAATCCTGACTTTCAAACAAGCAATTAAATGAAGCCTTAAAGAAGCAATAACCAGCCTTTCATGTCAAAATACATTTGAAATGCATCAGTTTGTAAGAGCTAACATTTTTCTAATTTGGAATAAAAATATTATTTCAGAGTTCTGGAAATAGGTAGTGATGATGCTTCCACAACATTTTAATGTAATATCACTGAAAGACACACTTGAGAAAGTTTAAAATGGTAAATTTTATGTCACTTGCATTTTACCACAATTTAAAAAGCCCTGTGGAGGGCAGTCTATTGTATGAGCCAGAAAAAGGTTCACATGCTCTTGTAGCTAAAACTGCATACTATAAAAATGTATGCAAAATTGTACTTTATTTTTGTATTAACTGAATAGAATTGTGCAGATATAATGCTTGGAGTGTATGTTCACTAGGGGTTGGATAGCAAACTGACTCCTTCTTGGTTCCCTCTCATGACTACAGTGTGTCATGCATCTTGAAGACCGGCTGCAGGAGTTGTACTTCAAGAGCAAAATGCTGTCTGAGTACCTTCGGGGGCAAATGCGTGTTCACGTCAAGGAGCTGGGAGTCGTGCTCGGGTATGTTTCTGGTTTCCTGTCGGGCTTTGTTTTCTGCAAGGCAAAGAGTGTTTCTCAGAGTTTCCCCCCAAGTGCCTTTACCTGATGTAGAAACTGGACATTGTTTCCGTTGAGGTCACTCTATTCTTTTTTTTTTTTTTTGAAAGATTTATTTATTTTTATTACAAAGTCAGATATGCAGAGAGGAGGAGAGACAGGGAGGAAGATCTTCCGTCCATTGATTCACTCCCCAAGTGAGCCGCAACGGGCCGGTGCTGCGATGCTGCTCCAATCCAAAGACGGGAACCAGGGACCTCTTCCGGGTCTCCCACGCGGGTGCAGGGTCCCAAGGCTTTGGGCCGTCCTCCACTGCTTTCCCAGGCCACAAGCAGGGAGCTGGATGGGAAGTGGAGCTGCCGGGATTAGAACTGGTGCCCATATGGGATCCTGGCACATTCAAGGCGAGGACTTTAGCCGCTAGGCCATGCTGCTGGGCCCGATGTTACTCTGTTCTAAGGCATTTTCCTATCAGCCTGATCTGAGAGGCATTGTCCCGTGTGCCCATTACATACAGTATGTTGACAGCATAGTCAGAATGCAGTAAAAGACAATTTTTTAAAGATTTATTTTTATTGGAAAGGCAGATGAACAGAGAGAAGGAGATAACAGACAGAAAGGTCTTTCTGTCTTCTGGTTCACTCCCCAAGTGACCACAAGGGCCACAGCTGAGCAGATCCAAGGCCAGGAACCAGGAACCTCTTCTGGGTCTCCCACGTGGATGCAGGGTCCCAAGGCTTTGGGCCGTTCTCTGCTGCTTTCCCAGGCCACAAGCAGGGAGCTGGTAATTCCACACAGACTGGAAATTCATGATCCAATAGGTTAAACATGCCATATGTCACATACCAATAAAGATTTGAGTGACTCCTTTTCTTTCTGACTACTGATCCAATTTATGTGTCAAGACAGGACAGTGTTGTTCAAGTTCTATTGTGGCCATTTACTTAAGGAGTACACAAAGAATGGTTCTCCACTATTCTGGAAATGAGTAACAGGATATAATCTTTTTTGGGGGAAAGGAAGAGGAGAGAAAGGGAATTTAAAGCCTTACTAAAGCTTCAACTAGTTCAGTGTATATTGACATAAAATTAAAAGTAAATTGTGACTTTCTTCTCCCCTGCTCCTAACCCCTACCCAAACACTGGTAACAGGTTACTCACTCTCACTGAAATTGATTTATGTTCTGTGTGTCATAAATTGCCTTTTAATGAAACTGAAATGTTCATTATGAGTATATCTCCTTCTTATTGGTTGTATAGCATTCCCTTATGTCTTGTGATTTGGATTAGTTTCAGTGTTTTTTTGTTAAAATCAGTGCTGGAATGAATATTATAAATGTTTGGGGACTAAATTCTTTGAATAGAATTGTTTGCTAATGGTCACGTGTATTTAAAATTTTACAGGCATTTTGGTAAATAACATAGAATATTATGTGGAAAGCATTGGTTTCCAGCAACATTGAGAGGAAGACTGTAATCATTTTAAGAAGCTTGTATTACTTTTCCAGTATGTCTTATTGCAGGAACATTTTATCCAGAATAGTCTAGGTGCACACAGTTATTCTGTTAATTGTTCTATGCTGTACTTTTTAGACACTGTGGCTTTCCCAAACTCATGGTCCATCACCATGCTTTTCCATTCATGACTTCATTACCTTGATTTAATTTCAGAGGCTTTCTTTTTTTTTTAATTTTAAATCTTTGGGTCTCATTTTTGCCAGCTCTCTTGCTATCTTCCTTTTGTTCAGAATAGCTTCCTAACTGCTGAGGTAGTGGTTAAGTGTCTGAGAGAGTCATTTTCTAGGTTTACAGAAAGGCTAACCAGAGCTTTTTTCTTCATTTCAGGATTGAATCCAGTGACCTTCCTCTTCTGGCTGCTGTAGCAAGCACTCATTCTCCTTATGTTGCTCAGATACTCCTTTAACATGACTAAAGGCTAGCTTTGGAGGAAAATTAAGTAGCAAAGGAGGAAGCAGACACAAAATGTACTTGTGTAGATTTGTTCCTGTTACACTTCCATCTGAGTGAGCAGTTGTCTGGGTATCCAGTCTTGCATTTCCTATCTGTATACATTGGGATTTTTTTTCCTCTCTTTTTAATGGGACTTGTGGGCGGTGGTAGATTTTTAACTTAGTGAAACTAAACTAGCATAAACAATTTTGGGATAAAGCACTTGAAAAAACCAAAGTGTAACAGAAATTTCTACAATTTCATATGATGGCTGTGATGTACTTCAAGCTCATCAATACCAACAGATGTCTCATGATTTAAATGGCTCAGAAATTTTCATTAGTTTTATCTTTTCTTTATTTCTAAGGTACAGAAATCTATAAAACCTTGATTATTTATTTTGTTTTATAATTCAACACAGTTAATTTCAGGTTCTTTAATAGCCCAGTAAGTATAACAAACTAAGAATAATATAGTGTAAATGTGTGTGTTGCCCAACAAAGTGTACATATGTACCTATTTTTTTTTTTAAGTGTGAGATAAAAACACAAGATTGGTAAAACAAGCCTTTTTAAAAAAATATTTGCAGTTATTGTAAGTAATGTTGAAATGTTACTATCTGGTAATTTTTCTGTTTCACACACTCTACAAATCAAGCCAATCTTTTATAAGGCTATAATATTTAGATTCCCAAAATAATGCAACTTTATACTGTTTGTTTATGAGCGAATTCTTATCAATACATATTCCCTAATTTAATAAGTGAAAATTAGGGTTAAAGTTTGCTCCACAGCATTGGAAAGCATAATGCCGTTTTCTTTCAGAAGTGCTCAGGTAGCTGAGGCCTTTGCTTTCAGTAACAGCCCTTCTTGAACCCACAGGAGCCAGACATTTGTTTCAGTGCTTAATAACATTCAGTTTACACTAACAGAACTCCTAAAACTCATAATTATTTTTGTTAAGAGCTCCAGTCTTCCAGAAGCTGGTTTCTTTCCTAGATTTCTGCTTTGCAGTTGTTGTCTTTGTATTTACTATAGAGCACTGCTTGTAAGAAAGGCGAACACGGAACCAAACTCGTCTAAGTAATGTAAATAGAAGGATGGGTAGGTATGGTTTTCAATATGCTCTACTACCTCAGTTCACTTGAATACTATATTGTAGTTTGTTCTTTGCTTGTCTGATCTAAGATATTCTTAATTGCTAGAAGTAAAGTTGGTATCTCCTTTCATTGAATATTTTCATAGTTGATGAACTAAAGAAAATACATTTGTTGTATAACACATCCATTCTGGCTATTTAAATTTTTTGTAATGAATGGACATTTTCTGTGATGTCTTTAGTCTTTGACCTTGAATTTATAGCATTGGATTACATTTTTGCTTTGTTTTTATGTATTCAAGAGATCTCTAAGTACACAAAGAAGGGGTTATTTTAATGGAATGTAACCTAGAAATCTTTATGTTCCATTTCATATTATGTTGTCCTTAATTAGTACCTGAGTCTCCCAAGGATGACTTATATCCAAAGACTGTTTATGGATAATTTTTCTTTGGCTTAATTTAATTATTTCATTCATTACCAGAATTCTTCTGTCACCTGTTTTTGGAATTCTGTGAATTTCTTTGGCAGAATTCAGGATATAGAAAAATTTGTATGTCCATTAAATATTTTTTGATTGTAGCTCAATATAATATGTAGCGGCTAGATAATGTCTATTTCTGGGCATTTTCTTAACCATCAAACTATTTTCAGTCTGTTCGAAATATCTAATAACATTACTGTTTAGGAATTCTAAGTTCATCTTGTCTTGAATAAGTAGATGACTAATGCTATTGTTACTTTAAAAATAAGCATTGCTGGGAAGGAGAAGGCATTTAATTTCTTCCAGAATCAATCCTTATAGGATTCCTGAGTTCTATAATTCCTAATCCTTCTGTAATTTCTGGTACCTTCCTCATAGTCATTTGTCCTTACACAAAGCCCAAGGAGTAAGCTGCTGCTTCCTTAAGGTATAGAGTCATTCTGATGAGTGTGAAAAGAATTTTGGCACATATGAAATAATTTTTTGAACTTCTTATGGTACAGACACAGGTATGTGTTACATATCAAAAAAATCCTGTTGTAACAGGAAATGAAAAAGGGATCTTTTACATTATAGAATGAAAACTAATTTTTCCTTGTATATAAACTAATTGGTTTGATTTTAAATCTTCCTAACATTTATTAATGTGTCTTAATTTTGAAATTGAAAATGTTAAGTGCAATAAACATACTAGTACAGATTTCATTTTGTTGCAGTTGGCATACATTGGGGATAATTACTAAAAAAAAACAAACCCAGATTTTACATAATGCCTACTTTTGGTATATATCTTATGAGAATGTTCTGCTTTCTCTAAGTTATTTTAGATGATGGATATATAAAATGTACATATTTGTTCCTTGTTCTGAATACATTTCTCAACTATACACCTGTATTATAATAACCTCCCAGTTCTGGGGGAAATTTGTGCAATAAATATACTTGTCAATTTGATGGGTTATATTGGTCTGTTTTTCATCTGTTAATAAGGTCTGTGTAACACGAATTCTGATGTCAGACCACCTGATTTCTAGCCCTAAGTTTGACATTTCTGAGCCTGTAATTTTTTTTTAATTGTATTTTGGCAATCTTTACATTGTTAATTAAGGTAAAAAGGTACAAGGGCTATGGGAAAGTGGGTAAGACCACCATTTCTCTATTGTTTCCTTCATATATCCGAGGTAAAGGGAATATTGAGGGAGAAGCCCCACCTAGTCTCCCACCTACCCCAGGTCCCAGATGTAGGGCACGCTCGGAGATCCTTGCTCAAGTGGTTCCGATAGTTCACCAGTCATAAATCACTGCCAGTCTCGCCACTCCAGGTACGATAAGGCTGTTGAAGAATCCGCTGATTGACATAGTCCATCATAGCGTCTTCCCTTGTCCAGTATTTCGCTGCCAACATATAGCTGAGGTGGTTGATTGACCTGTTCCATCTTCCATCTTTTCTTGGTTAATGTTTTGAGTCCGCCATTTTGATTGAGGGGATTCCCAAAGAAACTTGGAGGTGTTCCCAGACCAGATTCCTATATGTACTAGCAAGTACAGGGCCCGCCACATTCCATCACCCCAATTAGCTGGTGGTTGCAATTCTGGGTTGGTTCTGTTCTCAGCCCCGACCTCCACCGGAACCAATGAGTGTTGCAGTCCATCCTGGCTCTGCCCATCACGCGCTCAGCCCTCACATAAACCAGTGAAAGCTGCAGCCCAGTCAGAGCGACCCACAATAACTCCCACCAGGCCCACCCCTACCCTGGCTTGCCAATATGTGTAGCAGACCAGTCCGGTCTGCTCCATATCCCATCTGGCTCCTGTAAATGTCGAAGGGCTTAGTTCCATCTAATCAGCTCAGCTATCCAACCCTCACGGGTGTTGTTGAGTGCCTCTCTGTCTAGCCACCCCAGCCCCCGTCCTAGTTATTTTGTGTCCTCCCATGGGAGTGGTAATTCAAGAGGGAGGAGCCCACTATTTCCCTTCCCAGTCTTTCTCATTCCCAGATTATGCACTCTCCAGGTGACTCTGTGGTTAGACTTGACAGTATTAGACCCTAATGCCAGCTTCTGCTACGGGTAAGCCCCAGTAGCTCTCACCCACTCTAATTTTGTTTGCACCAGTAGGAATAGTCCACCCATCCTGGCTCTTCCCTGACCAGATCCACGAGGCGCACAGGTGCTGCAGCCCTGCCTATTCTGGTCTGTCCCCATCCCAGCTCACGCTCTCCAGCGGGAGCAGCTATCCAGCAAGGGAGCCACCCCTTATTCCTCTGTTGGCTCTGCCCCTCCCTTCCTAATTCTCACGTGTGCTGGTTGGGTGCTGCGGTCCCATATGGCACAGGTAGCCTCACCTTGGCTTTCTGTGTTGTGTACTGCTTTTGTCTCAACCGAACCTGGCCTGACCCACACTCTGTTCTGGCGCTCAGACTTGCCAGTGGATGACGCGAACTGACTCAGCCTGGTTCGCTCCCAACCCATGCCAAATGTATTCCAGTGGGACACTTTCCATATCCTCTTCTGGGCTGTTTCCTTCCTTGCCTCCCGCGCTTATTGTAGGGTCAGTGTCCTGTCAGAGGAGCTGCTCAGGTTCCTCCATCAGAGCCCCTCCTGGTGTCAGGTTTTGCACATACCAGTGGGTCCATGGGCCAGCACCACTCAGTTCACCTCCTGTCCCAGCAGGAGCAGCGGCCTTTCTTAACTGGCCTTCAACCCATGCTAGTTCCTGCTGTTGGATGATTCAGCCCAGCCATGTGAGCCTGTAACTTTTGCATCTTGACAGAATCTATTTGATGTGATTGTAGTAATCAAATGAGGCAGTCAATGTCAATGGTGAATATTTAGCCTAGCAGTAAAGATGCTCGGTAGGATATCCAGGATTCAGTGCCTGGGTCTGTTTCCTAACTGCTGCTTCCTGATGTTGCAGACTCTGGGAAGTAAGGCCGAGAGCTCAAGTGGCTGGGTTCCTGCCATCCACCTAGGAGACCTTCATTGAGTTCTGGTTCTGGCTTCAGCTCCATCCAGTTTTAGCCCAGTGCAGGCCATTGGGAGGTGAACTTTGGAGGACGGGCTCTCTCTTTTTGTCTCCCACCCCTCACCTCTGAAAATTTGAAAAAAAAAAAAAAAAAAAAAGAAAAAGAAAGAAGAAAAGCAAAACAGAAGATAGCAAAAGTTTTTTTAATCAAGTGTTGATGCATCTCAAATGCTATGTCTAATATTTGACTGCTACTGTTATTAAATAATCTACTCAGCCTTTCCTCCAAAACCCCCCACGTATTGTTAGGAAAATCTGTAATGAAAGTTAGGAATAAAACCACAATAACAAAAATATATTGGTATGATCTATTCATAATGTCAAATTAAACATTTTATTTGCGTGCTTTTACAAAACACCCTAATAATCCAGATTAAAAGAGTCATGAAAAGCTGTTAACATTGTATCCAGGAGTGGATATTTATCACAGGGGTTAAGCCATTGTTTAGGATTCCTGCATGCCTTATTCAAGTGCCTGGGTTTGAGTCCAAGCTCCACTTCCAATCCAGCTTTCTGCGAATGCACCCTATGGGAGGTAATGGTTTAAATACTAGGATTTGTGCCACTCTTGGGAGACCAGGATTCGGTTTGGGGCTCCAGCTGTTGGAGATATTTGGGCAGTAAACTGGCAAGGTCAACGATCTCTGTTTCTTTCTCTGTCTTCCTGTCTTTCAAGTAGGTAAAACAGCCACTACATATTGCTACAATTTAAAACAACAACCAAATGGGCGGATCACTTTGGCGGTGGCTCACTGAATTGTGTATGATTCTGACCATGTGGGTGTGTCTGTCCCTGTGTCCTGTTCTCTGGGAAAGCCTAGCCTTCCATCAGGCCTGTGTGTATCCTCTCCTACAGATTCCAACCTGAGTAGGCTTATTGGGAAGCTGCCTTCCTGGGGCTCCAGTGATTCAAACAGTGACACCTGGAGGCAGGACTAAACCACTGGCTTTTGGGGGAGTACCTGTTACTATTATTGTCACTATCACTTTTGAGTTTTTTTTTTTAAAGATTTATTCATTTTATTACAGCCAGATATACAGAGAGGAGGAGAGACAGAGAGGAAGATCTTCCGTCCGATGATTCACTCCCCAAGTGAGCCGCAACGGGCCGATGCGCGCCGATCCGAAGCCGGGAACCAGGAACCTCTTCCGGGTCTCCCACGTGGGTGCAGGGTCCCAATGCATTGGGCCGTCCTCAACTGCTTTCCCAGGCCACAAGCAGGGAGCTGGATGAGAAGTGGAGCTGCCGGGATTAGAACCGGCGCCCATATGGGATCCCGGGGCGTTCAAGGCGAGGACTTTAGCCGCTAGGCCACGCCGCTGTATCAAGTATTGAAACAACCATCAATTATGGTAGAAGGTTATAATTGTTTTTTGTGTTTATATGTGCTGTTAGTACATAAATCTTTGGGGAATCTTGGCAGCCTTCCTGAGAAGCATGGAGTCTGATGTTGTTCATTAAAAACAGGCACAGAGGATTTGCTCTGATGGAATGAGGGCACATAGTCCTTACTATGGAGTCAGTTTGTCTTGGACCAGAATGTTTTCCAAACTAGTAGGTGGTGAGAGATGCATTATAGAGATACCCCAGCTTTCTTCATATTTCTTTGTCAACATCGGAAGGTAGCAAGTGGGACAGAACCCAAGGTGAAAGTGCAGAGGGAGCTGGAATTATAGCTTTGAAGGAAAAATAGAAAAGGCAGTAAGATTTAAAAAAAACAAAAATACAAAGGGACACATCTTCCATCTGCTGGCTCACTCCCCAAATGGCCACAATGGCCAGGAGTTTCATCCAGGTCTCTCACGGGCCGCCTTCTGTTTATTTGGAAGTGCAGCAGGTGGAACACATGGGACGTGAATAGAATCCATGTGAGATGCTGATATTACAGACTGCGATTTTACCTGTTAGACCACAATGCTGGTGATAGGAACAGTCTGGTTATAAGTGTTTATTTGCTCCCATCTGCATCTACACTGCTCCATCAATACATACTTAAATGGGTATAGATAAAAATGAATCCATGGGAGAGATGGGTAGTAATATTATCAATAATCTTAATTATATCCTTAATATTACTACACTTTTATCTGAGATTGATGACCCAGAAATAGCTATAATAGATCTTTCATATAAATTATGCTGTGACTTAAAAATGAATATAGTATATATGTTGGAGCTTTTGAACAGAGGTGACTCCATCTTCCTAAGCTCCTGGTGAAATGGGGCCACCTCTTCTATCACTCCTGTCAAGAAGCCCCCATGTACGTAAGCCCTCTCCTATCCTGTCAAAAACTCCAATGTACTAAGCTCTCTCTTATCACTCCTGTCAAGAAGCTCTAATGTACGTAAGTATGTCATAAAAAACAAGTTATGGTAAAAATGATAAGAAGAAAATGTATCTTGATGAATATGTAAAAAAAAACATGTTTCTCAGATCTGAGAGAAAGCTAGTGTTGCTGATAGATAACATGTAATAACCAATCAAAACGTAACAACTGCTTGTTTGACCCACTGAATTGTATATAAATCCATGCCTTGGTCCCAGTCACTGAAGCCAGCAGGCTCCCACTAGACCGGAGCCAAACCTCTTGGGCTTCCACCCCCAGCCGGCAGGCTCCCAGGAGACCGGAGCCAAGGGCCCAGCAGGTTCCCCCTAGGAACCAAAGCCCAGCAGACTTCCATGCCCTCGGTGGCTTCCCCCGTCCTGTTTGGTGTGTGCTCGCTTGAATAAACTCTTGATTGCAAGCATCCATTCTCTCGACTCGTGGCGTTTGTTCGAGTAACCGGGCTCGGTGTTCACGACAGCTGGCCTATTTGTTTACTTTAAAGGTAGACAGTTATTTTTGCACATGTAAGTAATTTTCTTATAAAGTAGACCGAAAAGTGAATAAATATGCACTTGTGTAATCATCACCAAGGTCAGTAAGTAGCTAATTTTTAGCAGTTCACAAGCCAACCCTTTCCTGATCAGAACATTCTACTTTCTCATATTTGTAACTGCAAGTCTTTCATGCTCATGTTCCTTCATTGTGTAGTTTTGCCTTGGCAGGTGCGTCTATTTAATTTCACTAGGACTCTGTAATTCTACTCCACGTTCTGAGTGTGTTCCTTTCTGCCATCATTATGCCATCGAGTCTTCCACGTGCTGCATAGCGGATATTCCACCGAATTAACATACCACAATTGACTTACTTTAATTCTAGTACTGATGAATGTTTGGGCTAGTAACAGTTTTACAGTAATGAATTAGCTTTTCATCATCTTAACTAAAATACTTACAAGAAACTTTTTAGGAAAGAAGAAAGTTTATTTTTGTCAAGTAAGTTCAGACTCCAAGATTGGACAGCTTGGCTGACTTACACTTCTTGGGCCCGGGAATGGCAGAGGGAGTCAAATGGTAAGCCAGGAAATAGACAAAAAGTACCTCAGTTTATATAACCCCAGGCAGGAGTGACCTGAGGGCAGCTCTCCAGTTACCTACCCAAAGCCCACCTTCCAGACCCAGCCATCAACCCAGGACTGCAAATCTTGTTCAAGTGTGACAGTTACAATGAACATTTTCTCCATCCTTTCTGGTGTACAGAAAGCAATTTCTAAGAACATAAGGGGTGGCCGGCCCCCCATAGGTTCTCAAAGCCTAAGAACTGTCAGTTTGGGAGAGTGCCCTGCTCCACATCTACTTCGGGATGTGGTTTTCTGTGGGTTACAAATCGGGTACCTCTTTTTTTTTTAAACTATCCAGTTGTTCACTTACTTGTGATGTTTGGCGAACCATCTCATATATGGAGTGTTGAAATCAGTTTATTTGCTATTCCCATTTCTATAGATGTGGCAACTGAAGTTCAGAGATAGTTTCAGTAAATTCGCTTAACTGAAGGTGGGTGTTTGCCCCTTAAGTTCATGATGATCATGCTTGTTCTCCCTTTTAAATATTGTGACTTACGAAACTGACGCTTAGAGAATGGAAGAGAATCTATTTGGTACTGGTTGGAACTTGGAGATCATTTGTACATACACAAACGCGCGCGCGGGAAAACGAGACATCTGCAAATGTCTTATGACTTTCTCATTCTTTGTGGGTAGCTGAACCACAACTACCCTGGTAATTTTTTCCCTGTACCAAAACAAACAAAAAACCGCGCCCGGGCGAAAGATGTGATAATCTGTGTTGTAAATTTTCATTCCGGCAGACCCCAAGACGAGTGAAAAGCAGTTCTGGTGGACCTCGGCAGTCATCACAGCTCGCAGAAATGATACAGTGTTGTAGCCTGAATTCGCTTTTCTTTTTTGTTACTCTAACGCCTGCTTTGAGAAAGGCGCAGAGTCCCGCAGGTGTTTACCACCCGGGGGGGGGGCACAGCGCCCGGAGGAAAGCCCCCTCGTACCCCGAGCAGAGGGCTCCGACTCGCTCAGCGCCCACTCCTCCTTTCCAGGGACCAGTCAATGAATTCAAACTGGTCCTATTCAGTCCGCGGGGAAAACTAGAATGGAAGCAGTCCTGCCAGGAGCGGCCCGAGGCACCGGCCGTGCGAACGCGCGACCTGCGCACGAGCACGCCGCACCTGTCTGCGGGAAGCTTGTTTGACTTCGTTCTCGAAAGGGAGACGCGAAGCAGGGCGGCAACGCACCGCCCCGAGAGCCCCTCGGCGCCTCGACTTCCGAGCCTTCTCCCAGAATCATGTCAGTCACAGGAAGCGCGACCCCGCTTCCGCACTAGGGCCCCAACCGCTCCCTCCATCCTAACAGCCGAGCCCTGCAGTCCCGCCCCAACACGCCAGTTTGCCTCAGGGCTTCACGGCCAGTTTCCTGTCTCTCCGCTCCCCCCTCCACCGGAAGCCGGGGAGCCCGAACCCAGCATTGCGAGGGGAGTCGCGTGACGGGTTCCGTGGGAGATCTCGCGAGGTGTCCTGAGACTCAAACGAAGGGTCGGGAAAGGCTTCGGAGCACCGCCCCGCTTCTGACGTCACCGCTGGGCGCTCGGGAGCGACCGGGCGTGCACTGCGCCTGCGTCCTCACGCGCCCGCGCCCCCGCACGGGCTTGTTTCTGGCCAGTCGCGCGTGGGCTGAGGCCCTGGGCGGGCGTTGCGAAGGCTTGTTTGCTGGAGTTTGGGCCCCGCGACTTGTCTGGCGTCCCCTCCCTTTTTTGAGGGGGTGGGGCGAACCCCTTACCTAAAGTGAATGGGCTGCCGCTTGGGCTGGTGAGGACCGACGGGGGAGTTCGGGGGTCCGCGGCCATGAACTCACCGGTGGACCCCGGCGCTAGGCAGGCGTTGAAGAAGAAACCGCCGGAACGGACCCCCGAGGTAAGGAGGCTGGTGGTGTCGCGCGCCCCGCGCCTCAACGGCCAGCGCGCCCTGTCAGGTCCCAGCCCAGCGGGGACTGCCCCTTGGCCACAGTTTCGCACCTGCTGCCGGGTGTGTGCTCTGCGGCCCCCGGCTCTGACCCGGGCCGTGGCCGCGGTCCTGGCCGGGGACTTCCCTGGGTCTGCCGTAAGAAAGGAAACCCCGTTCGTGACCCTGAGTTGGGTACAATTCGGTTCTCGGAGTTTGCTCGCGCATTGAGGTGAACAGCGAGAAGTTGTGAGCTGAAACGGCTAGGTGACTTAGTAGTAACTTGAACAATCTCTGAAAGCTCCAGTTACCTAAAAACAACTACTTTTCAAAGTCTATCTGAAACTTTGCAGTCAAATGACGAATTCCGTGGTGGATGATGCGTGGTTAAAAATAAGTTCTGTAGGTACTTTTTCAGACTATGGGAGGGAATTTTTAGATTACTTTCTGCTCGAATGCAAACGTTCCGGTGAGGGGTTAGCGGTGATGGCATCAGCTCGGAAGGTTTTCCTTTGGCGTGGAAGCTTGTTTTCAGGCGCGTGTGCCGGTACTTGCCGAGTGCATTGATTTGGGGGAGGGGTCTGCGGTGGGGGCGGTTAAGACTTTTTTGTTTTGGGGACGTTTCTGTTTTGAGTGGTATGTCTTAGCCAAAACTAACAGCTGTGTGAACGGTTTGTTGGATTGAATTGGTTATGGTTGCTAGAAATGAAATGCTTTAATTCTTCTTTAAATTACTTTTGGTTATTTTTTCAGATTTATAGTGTTTTGCGTGATAAGGCTTAGTAACTTTTGGCAGACTTTCTGGGACAGTCCATTATTCAGTTGAGATACGGGGTCAAACTTTGTTACTGAAAAACCTCATCCTTGCCTAAGTGCGGGCACAATCTCCCACTGTGTAAAGGCCCACTTGAGAGTTAGCCTTGTAATCTCGCGTGTCTGCAGTTCCCTGTGGCGATTGCTGCGGTTGATATGAACTGAAAGTGTTAGCTTTGCTCAGGTGAATTCACTTGTAGGCTTGGTCTCATCAGTAAGAGCCACAAAGGGCTTGCAATGTAGAATAGACCTTTAGCAAGTAATAAGGATGTTTATGCCTGGGTTAATGAGAAAATCTTACTTTAATGGCAGCCTTTCCTGCTTCAGAATTGCCTAGGTTTGAGCCTTCAGAGGATTTCTGAGCTACTCAGTCATGTTGACCAGTGTATGCTGTGGTAGGTGCTTTACTGGTTCCGTGGAACAGCAGCGTAGCTGGAGGGAATACCAGACAGCTTCCCATTGGGACCATACAAAATAAAGCTTTGACATCTCGCAGCACAACGTGTGGACTGCGTGATTCATTGGTGATGTTTTCGTATGTGTAGTGTGTGTATGGGTACAGACTGTGAATGCTGTGGTTTATGTGTGGTACGTAATTTGATAAAATTCTCACAAATTAATTTGTTTTCAGTAGAGCTTGCTGTTTTAGTGGACTCTTGGTGATTAGCTGTAACTATATTGATTGAATAATTATTTAGAGCGTGTTAGCTCAAGGTACTAATCTATACACTGGCTGTAGGAGTGCACACCACAGGCCTGACTTAGTTGTATTTTCATCTTAATGGAGCAAGATGAGAAGCAGATGAGAATCGTTAGCTAGTTATTACTATTAAAAAGGCAGAAAAAGTGGGTTTGGCAGTGAGGGGGCATTCATAAGGTAATTTAAATAAGGTGGTCCTTGTCCTGATTGAGAAGATGACCCTGGATGACCCTTAAGGCACTGATGGAATTGGTTGTGGAACTACTTGGGGAAAGAGGCTAACGGGGAACAGTCCTTGTGGGCAGGCCCAGCCAGGAGCACCACAAGACTGCAGGAAAGTGTCAAGGGTTGTAAAAGAAGTCTGAAGAGGAAATAATTGAATGAGGTAGATCACACAGTACTTTCTAAATCATTACAAACGCCTTGGCTTTTATTTTAAGTGCAAGGAGTGGGAAGTCAGTCACCGAAGGGTTTTAAAGGGGAGATGTGGTACCCTGCTAACTTTTGAGGGTCCTGTGGCTGCCATGTTGAGAACAGCCTGTGGAGGCGCAGAGGCAGAAGCAGGAAGTGAGCTGCCTCATTAAGTCAGGTACAAGGTGCCTGTGACTTCAGCTGAAGTGATAGTAATGGCAGTGGTGAGAATAAGTCAGATTTTGGAAATAATTTTGTAAGTTTAACCAACTGCAATTGAGGGGGCTTTGAGGGAAAGAATGAATAAAGCATGGTTTCAAAGTTCTTGGCCTAAATGAGCTGTAGAGTTGGCGTTAAAAGAGTTTGAGTTGCCATCAAAGAAAGGAAGGGAGCTGCATGGTTTGGTTCTGTGGAGGAGGATGAGCAGCTCGGTTATCTACTTGTTAAGTTTGGCGCATCTGTTAGAAATGTTGGGTGAGGAGTTGTATGTGAAAATGACATTTTGCTTGAAAGCTGAGCTGGCGATAGAAATGTTAAATCGCTGGCTGACAGTTGCTGACTGAGGTGAAGCCAGGTGAAATTTCCAAGGCAGATGGAGACCAGGCAAAGCCTCAAGGTAGTTAGTGCTCTGGGCCCTATCAGGTGAGGGCAGACACTGCGTAGGGCGGGGGAAGCGGTGCAGGGGGAGAGAAGCCCTAAGCCCTGGTGTTGACCTTGTGAGATAGAACGGGGTAAGGTCACTTCATTCAGCTTGCTTGATCCACTTACTTTTCTGAAACGCCTGTTGGTTGAAGAAAAATACACTAACGGATAAGCAATCATTGTTTCCTTTATCTTGAAACTTAAGTGAAACTCCATTCAAGGTGTAGTCCTGGTGCACCAGGCACTGTGTGTGGACGTGTGTTGCAAAGTGTGCTTTTCAGATACCTAAGTCATAACACCGTTTTTACTTTCAAGCCACATCCATTCTATGAACCCAAATTCTAGAGCACACTGGCTCTGCTGAGTTGCCTGCTTCCATGTTGTATTAGGGTACATTTCAGACTTAAATACTCCATGGGACAGTATGTGCTCTTAACTTACTAACTTAACTTACTGTATTTTGGGTTCTCATGCTAAAATGATTTATAAAAGCCACAGGCAAAATTGAGACCATCAATTTGGCTTTTTCCCCTAACTCGGTCTCTGTTCAGCACTATTCTTTATCTGTAGCCCATCTTTTTCACATCAGACAAATGCTTGTATTTGTCATGATTATTTTCCTCTTTGTGCTTAACATGCTTCCCACTAGTGAGCAGAAGATAGGAGACTTCATTTTGTAAAGTCCTCAGTAGGAAAGGGAATCCTTCTGTTGAGGAGAACTGCTGATGGCACGTTTTGGGGTGGCTCACTCAGCAGCTTGGCCACGCCTGGTTTGCACCAGCAGACACCTTGCGCTGTGAGTTACAGCAGCCCTTTCTGTGCTGCAGGGCCTTACTGCTCTGATTACCAACTGCCATCAGAGTCCTTCAACCATTTGTCCTCAGCTCATATTTTTATTCTCCCTGCTGAAATGTCCTGTAGGCTGCTGCAATGGTTGCTGTCTCCAGAAATTTTATTCTACTTTTGATTTTCCCTGGGACCTTCCCTCTGTGTGGACTACCAAATCTTGCTGATTGTACTTTCTGACATTCTCATTTTGCCTTCTTATCCCACTTTCTGTACTCTAGTTGAGGCTGTGTTTTCCTTTCCACCCCTGGATTTTTGCTTGAATCCTTTGATTTATTGTCATATTGTTGCTAGAGTGGATTCTCATGCCTGGATCTGGTTATGTACTATCTGTGCTCAGAACTGAATTATTTCCTGCTGCTCCGGGTAGAGATTAAACGTATAGGTAATCATCCAGATCACTTTTGGAATTAAAAGACTATTAATGTTTATGCCTAAAATAGCAGACTGTTATTAGGAAAACCGTTGTAGGGAAGCTGAGATATGTACTTCCCTTTCCCAGATGATGGTAGCCATCCACTCAACAAATCAAATGCCACCCATGACAAAGAGATGGGCCTTTCGTGCTCCTTGAGACGCCTTAGCCCGTGTCCCAGTGTGCCAGTAACAGTCCTGGCCTGATTGCTGTTCCAGCTTCATGCTAGCACACAGCTGGTCATTGTAGACATTGAGAGTGAACCAGCTGATGGAAAAGGTCTCTCTACGTTTCATGGCAATGAAAATATGTTTTAAAAGTAAAACCCAAGGTTGTGGAGAGAAATTTGACAGGGTCCCTATTTTCCGGTTAGTTGAGAAACCCTGAAGTCTAAATGTATGGGCCTGGGGGCGTGGTCTACAGGCTAAAGTCCTCGCCTTGAACGCCCTGGGATCCTATGTGGGCACAGGTTCTAATCCCAGCAGTCCGCCTTCCTGTCCAGCTCCCTGCCTGTGGCCTGGGAAAGCAGTTGAGGATGGCCCAAAGCCTTGGGACCCTGCACCCACGTGGGAGACCCGAAAGAAGCTCCTGGCTTCAGATTGGCTCAGCTCCAGCCATTGCGGTCACTTGGGGAGTGAATCATTCGATGCAAGCTTTTCCTCTCTGTCTCTGCTCCTCTCTATATATCTGATTTTGTAATAAAAATAAATAAATCATTAAAAAATGTATATGTGGTGACATGGCAAGGTTATTCATGACAAAGATGTGAATAGAGTTTTGGAGGGGGGAAAGAAGGCTTCTTGGGCAGCATTGAGTTCAGTCTTTACTGTCATCAGTGAGGGAGTTTATTCCTGGCAGAGAGCCACAGGAACAAAGGTGGGCACAGGGGCCAGTCCACGGGGCATGCATTCCTAGTAGAAGTATCACCCCTCAGTAGACAAACATGGGTTTTTAATCGAAGTAAAAGCAAATCATAGGTCTTACTGTATTTTATGGTCCTCCAAAATGTAATAGTTAGAAAATTTTATTATTTAAATTAATTATTTTAGTTGAGCCTTAATTAGCAGAAAATGTTTAAAAGTTCTTTTGGGAAAGAGAAATAGTGAAAAGAAACACTGGGCTTGCATGTGGGCTGGTGGTGGTGGTACATGGTATTAGATCATAACAGTGAAGCTGCTTGTCCTAGCCTCTTTGGATCAGTTCAGAATTACTGGGGAGGGGATAAGCCTCCAGTTAGAGTCAGCTTTATAAAAATTGCTCTGAGCAGTTTGAAGGTGTACTTTGGATGGGGGCGGAGGTAAATAGGGAGATAAACAGTGAATGCAGCTCTTAACACAAGACGCTTCCCCTTCCACAGTTGACAGTAGTACTTCAGTCGGGAAGAAGGATTTTAAGTATAGGAAAAAGTGGAGTTGGTCAGGGGAGGTGAGGCCCTGGAAGCAGGTAAAGCAGCAGCAGGTGGAAGCTGACTGCAGAGGGGATGTATCCCCCTAGACTTTATTTTGACTTTGAAAGTGACTATCAAACACATAGTCCATATACTTTATGTATACAAAAAAATGAATTTTGACAGACATTTAACTGTGTGAGGTATAGAGTACTATCGTAGAGTGGAATATTACCCCACTCCTCTTTTCCTCTTAGTGAGTACCCTTTCCCAGAGGAACCCATTGTTGTTCTGTCACTGCACATTTATTCCTGCTTTTGAACTTCATTTCAGTAGATCCTTTCTGCCTACTATGCTCTTGAAAGCTTTTTAGTTTGCCTGTGGAATGGACTTTGATCATCGTTTATTTTTGTTTGTGTAATTCTTTATATTCTGGTTCAATATTTTATCTACCATTTCATCTACATCATTCTGTGCAGATCAACTCTTAAAGTAACGGCCTCTCGGTCCCTGATGCTATAGTTGACTTAGGTGTGCTCTGTCCTTACATTTGTTTCCTCAGCAGTAGCACAAGGGCAAGTCTAGCAAAACTTTCCTAACTTTGACTTACACAGAAGAGGTCTGGGTTCCATAAACAAAGTGGAACTTAGAGGATGTTTTAGTTTTCTAATAGGGTAAGAGTGTATGACTGTATGTTTTTAAGGTGCAGACTTGCGGGGAGGAGAGAATTCACTGGTGGATAATCCAACAGGGAGAGACAGATAGAGATGTTGAGTGAGCATTCGGTGATTCAAGCCAGGCTATGGGGCTGAATTTGTCTGAGAGTTGACAGTATATGGATCAGCACTGAAATCGTATGCTTGATGGAAAAGTGCAGGGTGAAACGCACAGTGAGAGTTGGAAAGGACTGAGGGTAGCCCCTTGGGTGTTGTAATATCAAAGAAATAGGGGGATGAAAAGAAACGGTTATGGGCTAAAGGAGAGCAGAAGAGGTCCTTTCAGAAGGTGATCACTAACTGCTTTTGTTAGATTCTATTTGGTAGAGGGCACAAAAAATACCAAATAATTGCTTCTGTGAGCATGATCTCATAGTGGACTAGGGAGTAACTTTATCAGCCTTGGATCTTGTATTTTGGTAAGCCTACTTCTCATTTGTACTTTCGTACTGAGAATTGGAGTGACACTAAGCATGTTACCTAAATGTTATGACTTTTGTGGATTGTTGTAAACTAAATGAGATCATGAATGTATAAGTGTTCAATAGAGTGTCTTCACTGGAAAACTATCTCTGGTTTGGCAAATTCAGATTCTACTGAAGTCTCCTCCCCAGGGCTGCTCAGCACAGCTGTGCTTGCATTCCTTACCTTTCCATCCTGGTCCCCAGAATACCGTTCCTCAGTCCTCTGCCGTTGTGATTTCAGCATGTTTGTCTATGGCTGTAAGCTCCCTGAGGACAATGTAGTTTCCATCTCCCAGTGTCTGTCATGCGGTCCTGGCTAGTGGAAACCCAAATGTCTGTAGAATAAATGATAAAAAGAAAGCAGTGGGTGCCAGCATTGCTGCATGGCTGTTTAGGCTGTGCCTGCAGTGCTGGTATTTCATCTGGGTGATGCTTTGTTTCCTGGCTACTCTACGTTCACCTTCCTGCTTTTCTGGCTGGGAAGGCAGCAGAGGGTCCAGTACTGCTTGGATCTCCCCACCCCCACCCCACTCATCCATCTAGAAGTTCTGGATAAAGGTTGGCTTCGGACTGGCCAAGCCCTGGCCACTGGGGCTATTTTGCTAGTGAGCCAGTGAATGGAAGGGTTTTTTTTTCCCCCCTCTATTGTTCCCTCATCCCCTGCCCCTTCTTCTCTTTCTGTAACTCTACTTTTCGGTTAAATACATACTTTTTTAAATGTGGAAAATATTGTTTGTTTACTATTCTGTTGGTTTGTGGTGCTAGTTTTAAAAACCTGATGAAATTTGACAACAGCGAAATTTGCTGTTAGTATTACTAAAATGAGTAAAGAGGACTAGTGCTGTGGCATAGTGGGTTGTACTATGGCACCCATTGTGCTGACATCTCAAGGCACCACGTTGAGTCCTGGCTCGTCTGCTTCTGATCCAGCTCCTTGCTCATGTGCCTGAGAAAGCAGCAGCAGATGACCCAAGGGCTTGAGCCCCTGCCGCCTATGTGGGAGACTAGAAGGAAGCTCCTGCATCCTGGCTTTGCCTATGCCCAGCCATGACCATTGTGGCCACTTGGGGAGTGAACCAGGGCATGGATGAGCTCTGTCTCTCCTGCTCTCTGTGTAACTCTTACTTTCAAATAAGTAAATAAATCTTAGGGAATAAAGTACATTTACCATAACGAATTTCGTTTGACTGTTCTTGACAAATCTGGTTATGTGTTGAAATAACAATTCCTTTTTTGGATAGCTTCAAAATGCATTTTGGGAAAATATCACAGAGAATACAGATAAACCATTTTCAGGTTTTGTTTGTTTTAAGAGGCAAAGACAGACTGACAGATAGGCAGATAATGCTCCTCTCCACTGGTTTACACCCCAGATGTCCGCAGCAACCAGGCTGCACCCAAAAGCCAGAAGCTCCATCCAGGTCTCCTGGGTGAGTGGCAAGGACCCAAGTACCTGGACAATTGCCTACTGCCTCCCAGAATGCACATTAACAGGATGCACATCCCAGAAAGCTGAAATCGGAAGAGTTTGGACTTGGCCCAGGCACTGCGACAGAGAAAGTGAGCATCCCAACCAGTGTCTTAGTGCTGTGCCAAACACCTTCCACTTAACCTTTGGAAGTGTGTGTGTGTGTGTGTGTGCGTGTGTGTGAGAGAGAGAGAGAGAGAGAGAGAGAGAGAGAGAGAGATGGACAAAGAGACGAAGGTGGACTCTAATCCAGTAGTTCACTCCCCAAATGCTCCAATAAGTGGCAATTGGCTGAAGTGGGAGAAAGGAACTCGGTTTGAGTTTCCCATGTGATTGCAGTGGACCCAAGTACTTGAGTCAGTGCTTGCTGCCTCCCAGGACATCTGATATTGACATCAACAGAATACTAGGATAAGAAGTTAGATAAGCAGTTGGAGCTAGGATAAGAAGAGCTGGGACTTGGAACTTCAGAACAGTTGCCCAACTGGCTAATCCTCTACTTCCAAGCACTGGGATCCCATATGGGCACCTGTTCACGTCCTGGCTGCTCTGTTTCCCATCCATCTGTCTGCTTATGGCCTGGGAAACTAGCAGAGCATGGCCAGTACCTTGGGACCCTGCACCTATGTGGGAGACCCAGAGGAGGCTGCTGGTTTTTGGCTTCGGATCAGCTCAGCTCTGGCCATTGCAGCTCTTTGGGGGACTGAATGAGAGTTTGGAGGATCTCTCTGTAAATCTGTCTTTCCAAGAAAAAGAAATTATTTTTAAAAGAGGATGCAGTTTTGTTATTTTTTTTCTCATGAAATGGTTACAACTTTTGGTAGATAAAATCCAATAAAAATGAATACATTTAAAAAAATGTCTAGCTCAATTAGATGTTACTATGCTTGTCTATTAAAAATCAGTGAAGGTTTTGAAATAAGTTTTGAAGTAAACGTTGAGAGGCTTAAAACTGGAATAATACATAATTTATTGTCATAATTGTTTAAAATTTATGGTAAAGACCGTTAAGCGTACACTTTTAGAGGTCTTTCTGTGTTGGCAGAAGACCACCATTGTGCTGGGAGTCATTTTTGAGTGAGTCGTTGGCACATTTCTGAGGTTTGCAGAACAAAGATTTTCTTGTGTGTTTCCACAGCAGATGTACATTCAGAGGGTACGGGAGAAAAGGAACCCATTTGTACTTTTAGGGTCCTTTGACCTTCATTTGTAAACTGAATGGATTGTGGATGGGGCTTTTACTTCGAGTCACCTTGTTTGATATCTGTTGGAGATTGCCAGTGTGAGGAAAGGCGGTGGCCACCTGGGAGTTTCTTAGAAGATTCTAATCCTGAGAGGTCCAGGAGCTTCCTTTGTGAGTTTTTCCAAAGTGAAAGCGCGTGGAGAGCTTGAGTAAGGTCAAGACACGTCTGATGGTGGCGATAACCATAAGGTGGCGGTTATCGTTGGGCGTTGCCTTTGGGTGGAACTCTGCCTGGTGAAACTGAGCTATGGTTGTAAATAAAAACAGGAGTAACTGTATTGAAAGCACTAGCTGTTGAGGCACATAAGCAGCACTTCCTGGGGTTCTTTGGCATATTCTTTCCTGCTTGGCCATGAACTGAACCTTTGGCAGGTGAAGGGTTTCAGGGCTTTGGTACTAGCAGAACCAATGGACAGATCTCTTCAGTAAATAGAGAAAATAGCACCACCTGGGAGGTGTTTATCAGTGTGGTTAGGCACGTCTTCCAGAAATCCTTGAGCTGATAGGGTCAGCTAGTTACACGAATTGCACATAGAAGATCATGTGACTCGGCAGGAAGGAACCTCCCTGGCTTTCAGTTTATCTGCACAATGAACTTTAGGCTGACTTTAAAGCTTTGAACTGTTCTTTCTGTACTCAGATCTGCTTCATAGATGCCTAAATTTTCCTTGAATAAATGTTCCTTGTTTGGTCTTGATTATGCTATATGATGTATTATCAGCTCTTTCTGTATTTGTAGTTTCAGACGTGGGTTGAATATATTTGGGGATAAGATGTGCCTGTGTTGAACATGTATGTTGTTATGCTCTAAGTGTTATAATTGCATGACATTTACATTTTATTACATCTTATAAGTTACTTAGAAATGATTTAAAGTCTGTAAGTACTCTACTTGCGTGTAAATGTTGTACCTTTTTATGTAATGTTAAGGTGAGAGGGATCCTGAACCAATGTCCCAACTTATGCCAGTCAATGAAACTTACAGTAAGTTTCATGTAAAGTGAAAGTAGATGAGCTTGATATGATTTCTATTATTTTTTTTCAACTTATACTTTTGTGGTAATTATACACATGAAGTGTGCAAAAGTTTATAGAAAGGCTGTTGGTGAAAAAAAGTAGACAGGCACCATTCAAGTTATTTTAGAAAAAGGGATCCTAATTTGAGCCTAGAATATTTAAAAATTTAGGTGTAAAAGGGAAAGTGTGTTTCCTAAAAGGAGCTTCGTATGCAAGGGCATAAGATTACTGTGGTATGTGCACATAGTTTGCTTGGACACCTGGACTCTGGGGACAGGGATGAGTATTGAAATAGATAGCTTAGAAGAGTGGTCAGGATCTAGGTTATGAATGACTGTGTGGTCTTTGTTAAGAGTTTGGTTTGGCTTTCAGAATAATCACTGTGGCAGCAGTGTGAGAATGGACAGAGAGGAGAGGCCTGAAAGCTGTTTTCTCATAACCATGTTGCTCCATGTATAGGAAGGTTAGCAAAGCTGATCAGAAAGCAGAAATGAACATTTTAGGCCCCTGAGTGTCAGTGTTGTCACCTAAGTCAGGAAATGTTGCTTTGGCTATACTGTACTTAGAAATTTGATTGGGCAACCAGGTGCAAATGTTCAGTCTCCAGTTAAATGTGTTGATTTACCAGAAAACTCTAGATAAGAAATAGAAATAATGGACATCATGGTGTGTTTATGGAAGTTAAGGCTTTGGCTGTAGAGTATCTTTTTTATTGTACCCAGTCTCTAGGCAGGAAAGGGTAGATGTGACAAAGGTGGGAACGTACATTTTACAACCGTTTAAGGGACTAAGAAAATAACACAAGCCTCCAAATGAAAATCAGAATGGCCAGAGCAGAAAGGTGGTCGTGCTAACAGTGATAGCAAGTCATGCTCACTGAGTGCCTGCCGTTGCTGTACAAGCTTTACCTGTGAGACCAGAGTAGAATTGAAAAGTACTTGTTTGGTACAAAAAGTTTTGAAATCCTTGCATAGTTTTTTCATAATGAGTATTTTCCACAAACTTTGAAGGCTTCTTGTACATTTAATTCTTGAAACCTTGTGAAAGGAGGTATTATGCACTTTTTACTTGTGGGGAAATGCAATCACATTGGAGTGGTTACAGGTTACACAGTTAGGAAGCAGTGGAATCTGTCACCATTGCTAAGTGGGTATTGGGACAGGAACCCAGGGCGCCAGGTAACAGAAGAGGTTGGAAGTGGCAAGACTTTCAATAAGAGGGAGTGAATTTGTAATTCTGTCAGTGTTCAAATGCTACAGAGAATGTGAAGGAAGATAAGGATTGAAAAGTGAACATGGAGTGCAGAACTGTTGAGTCTTAGGTGATTTCACATGAAACAGTAAGCACTTAGAAAAGTGAACTTAAGGAGCCTGGCATGGTAGCCTTTGGGTGCCGTTTGTGTCCTGGCTGCTCTCCTTCCCTTCCAGCTGCCTGCTTATGGCTTGGGAAAGCAGTAGGGGATGGCCCGATGCCTTAGGGCGCTGCGTTGGCATGGGAGACCAGGAAGAAGCTCTTGGCTTTGGGTCAGCTCAGCTCTAGCTATTGTGGCCGTTTGGAGAGTGAATCAGTGAATGGAAGATCTTTCTCTGTGTCTCTCCTTGTCTGTAAAATCTGCCTTTTCAATAAAAATAAATCTTTGAATAAAATAAGAGTAAATAAATCTATAAAAAATAAAAAGATGTCTGTTAGAATATATTTCAAAACAATTTGGGGAAGGGAAATTAAAGAAAATTTTGCAAAATTTTTGAAATGTTTACAGTTTTTTTTTTAGATGCATTTATTTCTTTGAAAGACAGTGTAGAAGGAAAGAATTTTTTTCGTCTCTGCTTTACTGCTTAAGTGGCTGCAGTGGCTGGGGCTGAGTCGGGCTGAAGCCAGAAGCCTGAACTCCATCTGCATCTCCCATACAGCAGCAAGGGCCCAAGTACTTGGGCCATATTCCCCAAGTGTGTTAGCATACAGTTGCATCCAAAATGCAACAGCCTCTACACTTAACGGTGTTTATAAGGGATGCTGGTTGGGCAAGTGGTGGTTTTTTTTTTAATAAGATTTATTTATTATTTTTAAAATTTTTGAAAGCTGGAATTCAAGGGTGGAGAAGCTTGATCTCCTTGTCTTGACTAATTCATTCCAAGTGGCCACAGTGGCTAGGGCTGTGCCAGGGCTGAGCCAGGAGCCTGCAGCTTCTTCCAGGTCTTCGCATGGATGCAAAGACTCAAACAATTGGGCCACCCTCTGCTGCCTTCCCAGCTGCATTCGTAGGAAGCTGGATCAGTGGTGAGCAGCCAGGTCTTCAGGTAGTGGCTTAACCTGCTGCACCACAGCTTTATCTGCTCTTCTGTTGTTTTATAGTGGTAGGAATGACACATCTTGAATCATAAGTTTAATCCTAAAATGTACCTGTTCTTTAAATACCAGGTCTGCTAGTGATAAGTTGGTTAAGCTTTTGCTTGTCTGAAAAGTACTTGTCTTAGCTTCTGAAAGGTTTTGACTGAGAAGAGAATTGTAGGTTTATTAAGTTTTTTTTTTTTTCTTTTGAGACTTTATACTTTTCCAGTGTTTTCTAGATTGTACTGCTTTGGGGAGAAATCTGCTATAATTTCTATAATTATAAATTTGCTTTGTTCCTTGTTACTTGATTTATCTTATGGCTAATTCTACAATTTTTCTCTTTACCGTGTTTTTTAAAGTAATTTTTTTGGGGGGTACTTCTTTTTTTAATTTATTCATTAATTACATTGTATTATGTGACACAGTTTCATAGGTACTGGGATTTTCCCTTAAAGTAATTTATTATGAGGTAGTGAGTGGTGTGAGATTTGTTTTACTTACATGAGTTCATAGTTTTAATCATTTATCCGGGGCTTGGTAGCATTTTTCAACTACCTTCCTTAGGTTCTTCCTCTAAACTCCAACACCACTTAAACTGCTTGTACTTGGCCTGTAGCTGTGCTCGTATTTCTGTATGTATGTATTTTTAAATAATTTCCATTCCTGTGTGTTCAGATTTACTATTTTTTTTTTTTCCTTCTGCAATGTCTTCTGTGCTGGTGATCTCATTGAATGTATTTTTCATCTAAGACTTTGTTCTCAGATAGTTTTTTTTTTTTTTTTAAATATTTATTCATTTTATTACAGCCAGATATATACAGAGGAGAGACAGAGAGGAAGATCTTCCGTCCGATGATTCACTCCCCAAGTGAGCCGCAACGGGCCGATGCACGCCAATCCGAAGCCGGGAACCTGGAACCTCTTCCGGGTCTCCCACGCGGGTGCAGTGTCCCAAAGCATTGGGCTGTCCTCAACTGCTTTCCCAGGCCACAAGCAGGGAGCTGGATGGGAAGTGGAGCTGCCGGGATTAGAACCGGCGCCCATATGGGATCCCGGGGCTTTCAAGGCGAGGACTTTAGCTGCTAGGCCACGCTGCCGGGCCCGATAGTTTTTTTTTTTTAAAGCCTCTTTTAAGCTTAGTGGGCTTTGTATTTTCTTAAATTTATGGAGTAGAGTTTTATTTCTGATGTTTTTCTACTGGTTTATTGTTTGTGTGTTTACTGAATCAGTTTGGTTTGGATTGATCTTCATCTTCATTGCGGATTGTTATTTCCTGCTCTGTGTGTATGTGTTTGGAGGACTTATTTATTTATTTGAAAGAGTTTGAGAGAGAGCTCTGCCTTCCATCTGCTGGTTCGTTCCCGAGATGGCCTCAACAGCCATGACTGCACCGGGCCAAAGTCAGGGGGCTGTGCGTTTCATTTGGGTCCCCCACATGGGTGGCAGGAGCCCAAACACTTGAACCATCTGTTGCTGCTTTTCTCTGGCTGTTAGTGGGGACTCCAGCAAGCTTCTATATGGAATGCCAGCATCACAGGTGTGACTTTATCTAGTGTGCCACAGCAGCAGCCCCGAGTGGTAGTTTTGTATTTAGTACCAGAGATGGTGAATTTTCTTTTTATATTCTGGATGTTTTATATTCCAGTAAATGTTCTTGGACTTTGTTCTTGAGCAGAGTTAGGTAACTAGTGTACATTTTGCAACTGTAATTATTGGTCACAAGTTAGCACCCTGGAAACCAACTTTTAGACCTGTTTTTGCACTGTGATGTACAGCACCAAGGCTGCATTTAGTCTCATGTCAGTTTTGCCACAGTATTGAATCCAGAGGCTTCAGAGTATAAATGTGCTCAGTGAAATAAGAGATTTTGCAGTCTGGCTGTGAGAACAAGAACTCTTTCTGTCCTTGTGTGAGTTTGGGATATTATTACCCCTGCTCCAAAATGTGTTAAAACTAAGCGCAGTTGACCATTATGGTTCAGATAATCCTTTGTTCTAAGGCCCTGTCCTTGGCCTAGGAGGGTGTTTAGCAATACCTCTAGCTTCGAAGCTGGCCCCACCCTCTCTTCATTGTGAAAACCTGAAATGTCTTCAGATGTTGCTAAAGTCACCAGGGGCAAAATCGGTCCTGGGTGAGGATGACTTTCCTGGTCTTTTCAGGTTACTCTTCATCTGACTTTACATGGGAGTGTGATAGTTACTACATACTCAACTTACATGCAAGCGGATTCCGTGTAACTGTCTGAACACTTGTTTCTGTGTTGCCTGTTTGTGTCTGTTTCTGCTGCATGCATTCTGTCTCCCTTCTGTTCTCAGTTCTGTTCCCTTGGGCCACCTTCTCAAACCCAGGTACCACCAAGCAGAAAGGTCAGATGCTCACAAGGATCACCACGTTTGTTTCTTTGCTTTCAGGAATCGTCCTTTGGTGATGTCCTATCTGTTGAAAAATGTTTCTTTGTATTTTGTTTTGATGTTTAATTGTTTTAGGTGAAGAAATCCATTCCCTTATTTCATCTTGATCTACATCTGAATTCCCAACAGTTTTTCTTAAATTTTGAAGGAAATTTCCTATGTCCCTAAAAACTTCACTAAAGTGGTTGGTTTTGTCATCTTTGGGTTTATCTCGATTTGTTGAGGCACCAAGCTGCCAGCTACTTCATGTTACTACTTGTTCTTTCTGTCAGCATGATGTCTTCTCTGTAGCAGAGCAGGAAGTGTAGATGTTTCTAGGCCATGTTGTGATGCAGAATCAGAGTTAAAATAGTCCTAATGCAAATCTGTAGGCTAACGTCGCCCCTGTTTGAATGTGTTCACCAGGCTGAGGCTTCTCCTTCAGCTGTAAGCAGCAGTGTTCTGTCGGAGACTCGGCTAAGCTGGATTCAAACTATGGTGGCCAACACAGTTGCTTTTAAGGGTCCTCCTGCTTTCTGCAGGCTTTGCGTGAATTTAGCAGAAAATGATACAGACTCTCAAAGTTTGTGTGGTTGCTTTTCTTCACTCTTCTGAACAGAATACTATTTTTTATATACTGTCTTATAGAAAATGGGGAAATTTTAAAGGTCCCTATTTGCAAGTTTTTGTTCTGTGATAGCACTTGACACAAATTTCATGGACTCACTGTGGAAGTGATTCTAGTAACCAGCTCCTGAAGTTGTACTTATGGACTCAGGAAATGATGAGTGGCCATCATTGGATAGGTCTACAGCTTAGTCAGCCTTCTGTGAGCCAGCCTTAAGCCAGGATTCGGTTGACCTCTTTTCTGCTGATTTTGTCTGAATATTTGGTTCCTGAAGCCCAATAGAACCTTAAGTAGGATCTTACTCCTTTAGTTTCACTCGGTTGGTGGGCTGGACTAAGAAGGCATCGCTCACTTAACTGTTGTCTTGATGCTATTGCTTGTGGCCTTTCTCTTTTTTTAAAGATTTATTTTTATTACAAAGTCAGATATACAGAGAGGAGAGACAGAAAGATCTTCTGTCTGATGATTCACTCCCCAAGTGAGCGCAATAGCTGGAGCTGAGCCAATCCGAAGCCAGGAGCCCGGAGCCTCTTCCAGGTCTCCCATGCGGATGCAGAGTCCCAAGGCTTTGGGCCGTCCTCGACTGCTTTCCCAGGCCACAAGCAGGGAGCTGGATGGGAAGTGGAGCTGCCGGGATTAGAATCGGCGCCCATAAACTGCTAAATACTAAAATTAAAATAGGCATGAGACAGCTGAATAGCAATCTAAGCCATTTTAAGGTGTATAGAACACAGTTGAATATAAACCAAAATTGAAATGTCCATGAATAAGTCACAGGCTGTGGTTGAGAACCTGCATTTTCCTATTAACATATTGGTTAATCAATACCATGTCAATTAATGCCACAATGTTGTAAATGGTTGGAAATATTATGTTGGGGCTTTTAATTGATTGGGATGATACTCTGCCGGCTCTACCTTCAGACCAGAGATGGTCTCACCAAGAAACCATTGAACTTACCAGGACAATAAGATGCTGGACATTATGCTTGGTAAATACCTCCAATGAAAGAATGTCAACTGAATTTGAACTATGGAAATGCAACAAGGTGGAGCAATCCGCTGTGTGGGGAGGGGCGAGGGGAATCCCAGTGCATAAAAAATGTATCACATAATGCCATGTAATTAATTAAAAAAACTGAAATGCAATAAAAATATGTTTTTTTTCTTTAATATTCATTTATTCATTAATTACATTGCATTACATGACACAATTTCATAGGTACTGGGATTCCCCCCCTTCACCCCAAACCCTTCCCCCATCATGAATTCCTTCACCTTGATGCATAATAAAAATATGTTTAAAAAAAAAAAAGAATCGGCGCCCATATGGGATCCTGGCACATTCAAGGCGAGGACTTTAGCTGCTAGGCCATGGCGCCACCAGCCTTATGGTCTTTCTCTTTAAGGCTAATTTGAGAGGCCAGCATTTTGTTATAGTTAAGTTCCTTGGGTATGCCACTAGCATTCCATGTGAGTGCTGGTTTAGGTCCTGGCTGTTCTACTTCCCATACATGCATACTCTCCCTGTTGTGCATCTGAGAAGGACATAGAAGATGGCCTAAATGCTTGGGCTCTTGCTGTCCCATAGAGGACCCATAGGCGGTTCCTGGCACTTGATTCTAGCACATAGCCTTGAGACCCTGCACCTGCATGGGAGACCTAGAAGTTCCTGGCTTCAGATCAGCTCAGTCATTTGGGGAGTGAACCTACAGATGGAAGATACTCCTCTTGTCCTCCCATCTGCCCCCTTTTTCTCTGTTTCTCTCTTCGAGGTAAAAATCAATCTTAAAAAAAAAATAAAGATAGCTGGGGCTCCCTTATAGCCTTAATATGGAGTCAGGGATCCTGAGTCTCAGAAATTGTCACTAATGACATTTGATTTGTCAGAACAAATAGGGGCCAACTCAGATGCATGTGAGAGCACACACATAGCTTCCACTTCTTGGTTGTGGGCTGGCAGGATCCCATTACTAAAGAGCAAATAGGATAAAATGTATGTTTATGGCCATTTTGGAAATATAGTTTACCACGTCATTACTTGTTCTGCTGTTTTCTGAAGTTTTGTGAATCTTTCTCATTTGCTGTGGTTTCCTCTTTTAATCTATTTGTCCTTGTTTTGGGATACTTCAAAATCTTTTTCACTGTAATTTTAGTTTTAGCATAGATGATTTGGTTCAATCCATCGAAGGTAATATTGTTGCTGATTGTTACTCCAAAACTCTTACCCTGCTGGAGAACAAATGGTCTTCTCATTATCATCTGGTTGTTTTGTAGTCTAGTTGTGTATTGAGGCAGCAGGGTCGTGTTTGGAAGATGTTCACCCTTCAGTAAGGGGAGTATTAAATACATAGGTACATTATACGTGGAGAATTTAAATGTGTCTACTTTTTATCATCACACTGCATCAGCATAAATAACATCAGTTTATATCACTTTCTGTTTATCGGAGTGAGGAGTAGAGAACGCTGTCTTGCCGCTTTTTTTTTTAAGATTTATTTATTTTTATTGCAAAGTCAGATATACAGAGAGGAGGAGAGACAGAGAGGAAGATCTTCCATCCGATGTTTCACTCCCCAAGTGAGCGCAACGGCTGGTGCTGTGCCGATCCGAAGCTGGGAACCAGGAACCTCTTCCAGGTCTCCCATGTGGGTGCAGGATCCCAAAGCTTTGGGCCGTCCTCAACTGCTTTCCCAGGCCACAAGCAGGGAGCTGGATGGGAAGTGGAGCTGCTGGGGTAAGAACCGGCGGCCATATGGGATCCTGGCGCATTCAAGGCGGGGACTCTAGCCGTTAGGCGACGCCGCCGGGCCCTGAGAACGGTGTCCTGCTTCTTAGTGAACAGTAGCACTATCCTGTTCATCCTGTTTTTCTTCAGTGATGGATTTTGAATCTCTTGAGAAAGCGCTTCTGTAAGAAAAGTTTCATTTTAAGAGAATTAATAAATCAGTCATCTTGAAATGTCAGCCAGAACTTTTAAAACGCTGAAATTTGTAATTATTGGAAAACTGTATAATCTGGAGGAAAGAAAATATTTTAATGAGGATATAAAACTTTTTTTAGGGATTTGGAGGTTACTATGGAATACACGTTGTTTCATATACTTTGATATGAAGTGATAAGTTTTTGGTGTCTGACACTAAGTAGAGGCCATTTATCATGGTGAAAAGGCGTTCTGTGTTGAAGGTGTTCTCTTGTCTACATTTTCAGATCTTTTACAATTCAGAGGTTTTGTTCTCTTCATAGTTGAGAGCTCAGTCATAAATTGTTGTTCCCTTATAAATCAGATTTGTGGGATATCTGAAGTATTTTTGAAAAATAATCTAAGAACATTTTTCTTCCACAGGACTTAAATACTATTTATTCTTATCTTCATGGAATGGAAATATTATCAAATCTCAGGGAACACCAGCTTAGGTAAGTGTAGTGCCATGTTTAAGAGACTATGCTATACAATTACTCACTTTAAATTTTTTATTTATTAATTTGAAAGTCATGGAGAGAGGGAGAGACTGAGTGCAGGAGATGGGAACTTCATCCCTGGTTTACCCCTCAAAGGATTGTAACAGTGAGGAACCAGGGACTCCATCCTAGACTTCCACATGGGTGGCAGGGATCCAGTAGGAACCAGGTCAGCCCTGGTGTCCATGTGGGTGGCAGGGACCGAACTACTTAATCTGTATCACTGTTGCCTCCCAGGTGTCCATGAGCACGAGGCTGGAGGTGGGAGCCAGCAGCCCGTGCACTCTGATGGGGAACGTGGCTGTTCCCAACCAAATGTCTTCATGCTAGGCCAAACACTCGTTCTGGCATTGGTATTTTTTAAGCCAGTTTTTCCTAGCTGTGTGACCTTAAGCCAGTCTTAAACTATAGTTTTCATCTTCCATGAGAGCAAGGATAATGCTAGTATCCTGTTACAGTGTTTGGATATTAAATCTGTACCTAAGGCAAAGCACTATGCTCAGCGTGAGCTAGCTAATGAAAATAAAATGGATACTTCCTTCTTGTAGTTTGTGTTGATGCTTACCATGCCAAATGCTTAAGTTAGGTGTGGCGTGTTATGTGATAGTGTTGTATTACATTGGAGGGAGCAACACTCTTGACTTGGAATAAGCTTAGTGGACAAGATCTATAGTGTGTGAGCTCATTCCTTTTCTTTAAAATGGATTGCCCTGCTTGTCTTACAGCATTTTTTAGCTGCAAGCAAATTTATATATTTGTGTACCAGATTTTTCTTGTTGTGTTTCATTTCTACTAGTAACTTACCTTCACACTGAAGGTTTAGTACTGAACCAGACATAAACACGTTGTGACCTGATAGATTTTTGTGATGTATATAAGAGTTTCATAGTCAGTGCTACTTGATAGTATTTGAATGCTGTTTTTGAAAGTCATACATGTAATTCAAATGCTTGTATTTTAGAGAAAATTTAGAGGTTGGTTATTTATTATTGTAAATGAATATTACAATTTTTAACCAGTATATTAAAGAAAATATTGTTGAAAATTACAATTTTTAAATAGTATGAATGAAAATTTTCAATTTTTTTTTTCTGTATTAGATTAATGTCTGCAAGAGCACGCTATGAGAGATACAGTGGTAATCAGATTCTTTTTTGGTAAGTATTTCCAAAATTAGCTTAAGTTATTTTATCTTAAATTTTCACTTCCAGCATTCACATTCATTTAATTCTGAAAGAATTTGTGTAAATTGAAATATGTTTATAAGTGTGAGATATACAGTGCAATGGAATTTATTTATGTTTTATGTTGAAGGTTTTTTTATTTTTATTTGAAAGACAGATTTATGAAGAAAAGGAGAAACAAAAGATCTTTGAATCACTGGTTCACTACCCAAATGGTCTCAATGGCCAGAGCTGAGCTGATCTGAAGCCAGGAGCCTCTTCTGGGTCTCCCATGTGGGTGCAGGGTCCCAAGACTTCGGGCCATCCTTGACTGCTTTCCCAGGCCACAGGCAGGGAGTTGAATGGGAAGTAGAGCAGCCAGGAGGTGGAGGATTAACCTCTTGAGCCAATTAGCCCTGGCCCTGATGTGCAACAGATTTTAATGAATATACACATCTGTAACTGCTACCCACATGAAAATGTGGAATGTGCTGGTTTCCCAAAAGAATCTAGTCAACTCTTCTTGGAGAGGTAATTGAAGATCTTCTACCACCATAGATTACTTTTACTACCTTTGGACTTATAAACAGCCAGGCCTTGTTTTTATTCTATTTTTGATGATGTTTGCATAGTTGAGAAGGATACATGCCCGTGTGGCCACTGGTTAGGTTGTGAAAGGTCAAGGAATAAGGGAAAGAGGATGAAACCATTGTTTCCAGTTTCCTTCTTACTGTATCTGGGGAAAGGTGGGGGAAGAGGGGGAGAAGCCACATCTAGTATCCTAACTGTATCAGTATTCAGGGATAGGGACTGGCCACCCGATGTCATCCCAAGGTTCCTGATGTGAAGCATGCCCCAAGGGTACTGCTTAAGTGGTTTCAGTAGTTCTGAAATGCTGTTGATTTCATTACTCCAAGAATGAGGAAATTTTTGCAAGGTCCATTGGCTGACATAGTCTACCTTAGAGTCTCCATTCGTCCAGATACTTGCTGTCAGTGCTTGACTGGGAGAATTGTCCACTTTATCTGCCCTCCATCGTCTGCTGTAGTACTAGATGTCCTCTGCAAGCCCCAGTGGACTGCCAAATCCTCCATGTGTATCTGGATATCCCATCCGCTGCATAGATTCAGCAACTGAGGAGTTCAGTTCTGACGCATGCACTCCATGATGAGACCACAGATCCTGTAATTTTCTCCGCGGTAGAAGTTCTGAATCCAGCGATTCAATTGGGAGGATCCCCAGAGAAACCTCATCTAAGGTGACGCCAGACCTGATTCCTGTATATGCTAGCCAGTTCAGGGATCTGGCTCAATCCAAGACCCACATCAGCCTACGCACACATTGGTGATTGCAGTTGTTGGTCAGCCCCATCTCTTACACAATCCAGTAAATGATGGGCCCAGCTCAACCCTGCCTACCACACATGCTGTCCTCATGTACAGCAGCAGTAAATGCAACCCTATTGGATTTACCCCCAATAACCCCCACTGGGTTTGCCCCCAGCCCTGGTTCCTGTGCATAACAGTGTGTGAAGCAGTCCTGGTTCTGATGCTCACTGGTGGGAGCTGCAACCCATCAGAGGCGTGCCCACTGGGGGGGCCTCTACTAGGCCCATTCCCAACCCCAGATCTTGCACTTTCCAGGTGACTCTGCAGTCTGGCTTGACAGAACTTACTTCCAGTTCCAGCACTTGCCAGCTGATGCTGTGGCAAAGCCTGATCAGTCTGCACTTTGACTTATCCATGTACCAGTGGATACGGTCACTTTGCCTAGCCTGGCTCTCCCCCTAACCCAACTCACATGCAGGCCAACAGGTGCTGTAGTCCTGCCTAGCCTGATCTACCTCTGGTCCTAGATCTTATGTTCACCAAGCAGGAGCAGTGACTCATCAGGGTGGGTGCAGTGGCCCAGTCTGGCATGGCCCACCTCAGCATTCACCGTGGGTGCAGGCTAGCCCAGCCTAGGCTGCCCCCAGTTCTAGCTCATGCTGTCAGTTCTGCAGCGTAGCCTAGCCTGGGATGCCCGTAGTCACGGCTCTGATGTAAACTGGCTTGTGTGGCGGTCCAGCCAGGCTGATCTTGCACCCCCTCCTGGTTCTCAGATTTGCCAGTGGGTGTAATAAACTGGCCCAGCTTGGTCTGCCTCCAGACCTGACCCATGCACGTGCCAGCGGGTGCTGTAACCTGGCCTGATTTGCTCCCAGTCTTGGTTCTTGGGCTCACCTGCAGAGACTGCATCCTGACAAAGGAGATGTTGTATGCACCGGTGGGTCCTTGGCCCTGGCTTAGTCCACCTCCTGTCCTGGCTGGAACAGTGAGCTTGCCCAGCCAGCCCAACACCCATTCTGTCTGGTTCTTTACTGTTGGATGCTACAGTCCAGCCACACTTGATCTGTGCCGTGATACAGTTCTCGCGTGGTTCAGTGGATGCCGAGACCTAGCCCAGCCTGATCTGCAGCCACCCTGACTCTTGCTAACATCAGCAGGTGCTGCAGTCTAGCCTATTCTGGCACACCCCAGACTCAATCCACATCCATGCCAAGGTATACTGCAGTCATGTCCTGTGCAGATTGCCGCCCCCATCCTGGCTGTCATACTAACCAGTGGGAACCACAACCCAGCTGGGACATTCCCTTGGCTCCCCAGTCAGGCCTGCTGCTAGCCACATATCTTGCACATGGCAGTGGTTGCTCTGACCCAGCCCAGCATATCCCATCCCAGGTCTTGGCCTTTACCATTGGATGCTGCAGTGTGACCTGACCCTGCCCACCTCCAGTCCCAACTCTCTCTGCTTGCTGCTGCAGCCTAACGCTGCTCCGTTTATCTCCATTGCTGGCTTTTATGCAAACTGGTAGATGTAGTAGCCTAGCCCAGCATGACCCATACCCCATCCTGGCTCCTGCATTTGCCAGTGTACTAAGGTTTGGCCCAGCCCTGCCTCATCTGTTCCTCTGAGAACCAGCCCACATACTTTCTGACAAGTGGAGCTGCCTTGCCTGGCCTGAACAACACCCAGGCCTGACTCACATGCTGTTAAGTAGGAACTACAGCCCTCCAGGGAGTTCCCCAAGTTACAGTCCATTCCTAGACCCAGATCTTAATGTGCCAGTGGTACTAGGTCCTTACCTGACATAGTCTGTCCCCTCTGTCTTTACCTGTGTGTGTGTTGGTGGATGTTGCAGCCCTGCCTGCTCAACACCCTATTCTTAGGTGTGCCTATGGGTGCTGTAGCCTGGATTAGTCCAGCCTGTTCCCAGCCCCAGTACACGAGTGTTGGGAGGTTCCATGAGCGTGCCTAGCTCAACCTATCATCCTCTCAGCTCGCGAGGATAAAACTGGTATGGTAGTACCACAGGGGTGAGTCCACAAATCTCCCACAGAATCTGCCCCCAGATATGCTGGTTAATGTCATGGCCCAACCTAACATGACCTATTCCCTGTTCGACACTCACTGGCAGGTTCTGTGATCTAGCTCTGCCAGGTAGGCCCCCCCCAGCCCTAACCTTTGTGTGTGCCAATGAGTCACAGTGGTTGGCAGTGGTTGATGCTAGCTATCCCATCTCTAATTTCCCATGTATGTGAGCGCATCAGTCTGACCCAGGAAGGTCCTCTAGCCTCTGTCCAAACTGCTTAGCTTTAGCCCCCTTGTTTACCTTGTGACCCCATCAGCACAAGTCCCCTAGAAGTCATTCATCACCTGTAACGTTCTCCCTTAGTGGTTCCCGCCAGCCCCTCCCACACATCATTTACCCGCTATCCTGATCAATCCACAGCCTCCGCTCTCATAAGCGTATGGATTTCCCAGCCTGGTCTTCCAACAGGGTGGTGTGCTGGCCTGAAGCCCTGCCCACCCACCCCAGACTCCAGATCCAGTCCTCCAGCACATATGACAACCTGGGACACTACTCCTCTGCCCAGCTGAAATTCAAGCATTTTAATGAGTCCCCAAGCTCAGTCCACCAGCACACCTTGCAGCATGCCAGCCTGGTGTCCTGACAGCCTCCTTGCCCCAAGCCTTGGACCCAAACACGTGCAGAAGTTTCCAGACCCACTAGCTCTGCACGCTCCCAAGTCTCCAGAGGCTGCCTAGAGGCCCCGGGAAAGCGAGGCCTGTGTTGTTCAAGATTTACTTGTTTATTTATTTGAGAGGCAGAGTGAGGGAGAGAGAACTCTCCCATCTGCTGGTTTACTCCCCAAGTGACCACATGATCAGGCCTGGGTCATGCCAAAGGTCAGAGCTGGGAGCTCCCTTGAGTCTCTGATGTGGGTGTAGGAATGCAAGCACCTGAGCTACTTGTCTGCTTTCCCAGGCTCGTTAGTAAGGACTTGAATTCAAGGTGGAGCAGCTGGGACACGAACTGGTGCCAGTGTAGAATGACAGTATTGTAAGCAGTGACTTTACCCACTATAGCATAAGATTTTTTGATGCTTTGCTTTTGTTCTTTTTTACCACTATATAGTATACTGTACATTTGCATGAAAATATTTGCCTCTTAAATTTATATCTGTGGTCTACCTCTTTTTAACAGAATTGTACATATTGTGCTTTTTTGAAGTTTTTGTTTCTGTTGTGTAGTTAACTAAAGGAAAATTAAAAAACAAACAATAAAGAGTAAATTATTTTTTAAAACTAAAGTAAATTTTAAAAAAGTAAATTAATAAATTCTGTTCAGGTGCAAGAATTATTCTTTTTTTTTAAAGATTTATTTATTTTTATTGCAAAGTCAGATATATACAGAGAGGAAGAGAGACAGAAATATTTTCCAGCGATGATTTCACTCCCCAAGTGACTGCTATGGCTAGGGCTGCGCCGATCCGAAGCCAGGAGCCAGATCCTCTTCTGGATCTCCCACATGGGTGCAGGGTCCCATTGCTCTGGGCCGTCCTCGACTGCTTTCCCAGGCCACAAGCAGGGAGCTGGATGGGAAGCAGGGCTGCTGGGGTTAGAACTGGTGCCATTATGGGATCGTGGCACATTCAAGGTGAGGACTTTAACCGCTAGGCCACGGCGCCAGACCCAACAATGTATTCTATATTTGATAAATTCCGTGAGGTAATACTGAAGTTATAAAGACATCTTTGTCTTATGTTGTGTATTAATTGCTTTGGAAAAATGATACTGATTTTGATTTACATTATCACTGAGCATTGAATAAAAAATTTTCCCACAGCCTCTGTAGCAGACTAACTTTTAAGAATTTTCTGAATTCAAAATTCAAAATAAAAATATATTTTAAAAAAAATTTTTGAAAGTATCTCAGGGTTATGATTTGGTTTTTTTTGTCTACTAATTTCTTTTTCTCCTATGTTACTTGTTAAGAATTATCTTTTCTTATATGTAGAAGGTCTCTCTAACCATATCTCACATTTCTAAATAGTATCTTAATGATTTGCAGTTTTAGCATGTTTCATGTGTGTCATATTTAACATGTATGTTTATTTACTGCTGTATTTGTTTACTTCAACAGTTCAGAAACGATTGCCAGATGTTGGTATATCCTGCTTTCTGGGTCTGTGCTTGTGAAAGACTCCATGGTCTTGCCTCCATGCAGGTACATATACATTGACTCTTTAGTATATGTGGCATGCAAGCTGTTATAGCAGCACTGCAGCTGTTTGTGTCATTTATATTGAAACTGTGTGGGATGCGATGTATTATTTCTCACAGCGGTTTATTTGGGGTGGACCCTCAAAGAAATCTCATTTGAGGTGATCCTAGACCTTGCATTTGTGTGCTCACCAATACAGAGCCCAACTCATTCTGTCACCTACATCACTGGTAGTTACAATTACTAGGTTGGATCTGTCTGCAGCCCCATCTCTTTTTTTTTTTTTTTTTGATTCATTAATTACATTGTATTATGTGACACAGTTTCATAGGTACTGGGATTCTCCCCACCCCTCCCCAAACCCTCCCACCATGGTGGATTCCTCCACCTTGTTGCATAACCACAGTTCAAGTTCAGTTGAGATTCCCTCATTGCAAGCATATACCAAACATAGGGTCCAGCATCTTATTGTCCAGTCAAGTTCAACGGCTTCTTAGGTATACCCTCTCTGGTGTGAAGACAGAGCCAGCAGAGTATCATCCCGATCAATTAAAAGCTCCAACATACCATCAGCAAAAATTTACATCATTATGGAATTAATTGACATAGTAATGAGTAACCAATATGTTAAAAATAAATGCTAGTTCTTAACCACCTTCTGTGACCACCTCATTGACATTTCAATTTTAGTTTATACACAATATATAACATAGATAACATATTATACATAACATCATATCATCTTAAATTAAGGCAAACATGTGGTATTTAACCTTTTGTGATTGGCTCATTTCCCTTAGCATTATGGTTTTCAGTTTAGCCCATTTGGCCACAAAGAACTACATTTTGTTTTTTTTAATAGCTGAGTAGTATTCCATGGAGTAGATGAACCATAGCTTTCTTATCCAATCCTCTGCTGATGGGCATTTTGGCTGCTTCCATGTTCCAGCCCCATCTCTTACACAAGTCAGTGGGTGCTGTTGCCTAGCCCAACCCTCCCTACCACACACTTGGCCCTCACATACACCAGCAGGAGCTGTGGCCTAGTCAAAGTGAGACCCAATAACCTGCAGTGGGCCTGCCACCAACCCTGATTCCTGTGCCTGCTAGCATGTGCAGTGCAGTGGTCCGGTCTGTCAGTTCTCGTACACATCATTGGGTGTTGAAGCCGATCTCAGCCCAACCGATTCCCGCCTCCAGCCCGCACTGAATGCCAATGGGTGCCACCACCTGTCTAGACAGGCCCATCCCTAGTTCTGGTTCTCAGGCTCACTAATGGAAGTTGCATCCTATCAGAGAAGTGCCCACAGTTTCCCTACTAGACTCACTCCCTGTTCTGGATCTTCCACACTGCAGGTGGTTCTGCAGTCTAGCTCGACAGGACTTACCTCCATTCCCAGCATTTGCCAGCTGATGCTGTGGCAAAGCCCAACCAGCTTTGGTTCAAGCTCTTATCCTGGTTCATGCCTGCACCAGTAGATACAGTCAGCGCAATGTGGCTCTCCCCTAATCCAGCTTACATGCAGGCCAACAGGTGTTGTAACCCTGCCTGGTCTGGTCTGCCCCATTCCCAGCTGTTAAACTCACTAGCAGGAGCAGTGGTCCACAGTGGAGTCCCCACATCTCCCCTGTCGGGCTTGCACTTCATTCCCACTGCCCAGCCCCCAAACTTGTGTGTGTTGATGGGTGCTGTGACCCAACCTCACATGGCCCATCTCATCTTGGCATTTGCCAGCAGGTGCTGTAGCCTGACCCAGCCCAGTATGCCCCATTCTAGCTTGCGTTCCACCCAACCTAGCCCAGCCAATCCCCAATTGTGGCCCTAATGTGAACTGGCTGGTGCTGTGGCCTGACCTGGTCTGTCCTGTACTACCTCGTCCTAGTACTTAGATTTGCCAGTGGGTGAACTGGCCCAGCCTGGCCCACCCCCAGACCTAATCCACTTGTATGCCGGTGGGTACTGTAACCTATTGGCTGTGAATTTTATTTTAAACATTTTTATTTTTGAAATTTTTCTCCTTGACACAGAGAGCATGTGTGCACACATCTTCCATCTGCTGGTTCACTCCCCAAATGGTTCTGATGGCCAGAACTGGGCCAGTTTGAAGCTGGGAGCCAGGAATTTCTTCCAGGTGTCCCAACTTGCAGGGACCCTGGGCCTTAGGTCATCCTACACTACCTTTTCCTAGGCTGCAAGCGGAGAGCTGGATCAGAAGTGGAGCAGCTGGTACACAAATGTTTCTGTATGGGATGTCAGCACTACAAGGAGAGAATTAGGTTGCTAAGCCACCACACCAGCCCCACCTTGAAAGAATTTTGAAGATTTGTTCAGTGGTGCCATTAGATATATTTGGCAGGATTCATGTAGCATTTATATTTCTGGTGTGTTCTAAGTTTGCACTGTAACATAACATCTTGTTTAAATCTTAGTGATTTCATTAAACTGGTGGGTTTTGGATGCGTTTCTCCTATTGGTTATAGAGAGGCAATAGATCATTAATAGTGAAGAAAGGGAACTTTGGAAGAAGACAAATGAGACTTTCTCAGTTATTCTAGTTAAGGAAAAAGATTTGAGTTTCCTTGTCTCTGACACATGTACTTTGGATTCTTTTTCATGAGATGTTGGCAAACTCAAACTTCCTGCCAGAAGTCTACAAGGGTTCACACTGCACAGCTAGGTGGCATGCATTCCTGTCTACCATTTCTTGACCAGATTAAGTAATCTGTGTGTGCCTCCGTTATCTCATTTGTGAAAGTACGCCAATAAAAGAATATTTCATAGTCTTCTCCAGAGAGACAAACTAATCTACATAAATGTCCTAGAACAGTGAATGGCTGTTGAAGGTAATTATGAAAATCATTCAGTATAAGAAGAGAAAGACACAAAATTGGAAAAATGATCATGTAGTTTTCCTTTTTTTTTCCTTAAAAGATTTGTTTATTTGAGCCAACTTGCTGGCATAGCATGTGAAGCTATCACTTGCAGTGCCTGGAGGAAGCTACTGGCTGTTGACTTCTAACTGGCCCAGCTGTTGTTGCCATTGGAGTGAATCAGCGGAAGGAAGATCTTTCTCTATGCCTCTCCTTTTCTCTCTGTAACTGCCTTTTAAAAAAAAAGATATTTGCAATAATTTTTGTGAGGTGATTGTTCAGATTAGTAAGTATTTTATTTCTGTCTTCTGGTAACATAATGTAGCATCATACAAGCAAAATGCAATTGCTGCCTTGTATAGAAGAAGCATAGTAGTAGTATTTTAGATTATAAAAACATAGCAAGCTGATACTTATTACTGTGTCAGTCAACAGAACCCAAGTAGTAATTTGAATAGGGTCAGTTTAATTCCAGTACTATTAAACTTGAAGAAATGATTTTCTGCAAATGAAAATGTAGGATAACCTATTTAGGAAAGAAGTCCTCTCCCCAAGCTACAGTTCAGATTTAGTTGGAGAAGGTGTTGGTTGCAGTCTGTTCGTGAGTGGAGAAATGCATGCGCTGACTAGGGCTGGCAAGCACAGGACCTACCGCCTGGTAGGATGCAAATGGTTTGTTGGATGTGGACCAGATTGAAGACCTCCAGTCCCCCCATCCCGTGCCCACCATTAGCTGCAGTTTTCTGTGCAGTGTTCCTCTAGCACCCTCTACTGACAGCACGTTGGCATTTCCTATCATGTAACCGGCATTTTTTCTGTTTTCATGTCTACTTAGCATCCAGTGATGCCTCACTTGAAAATAAGGAGCTGTGCAACCTGAATAGTTACTATTCGACATCATAACTATACATTTTACCCTTGTGTCTCTAAGAATACCTTAGAATATTCACCTTCTACATGCTGTATGTGAAAAATGAGAGTAAATAGAAAGGAGAAAAATGGTTAACATATGCAAATATAATGAGGATACCTCAAAACTTGGTGCAGTAGGGAACTTAATGAAATTTATAGTACAGAACTTTTTTGAACTCCATGCATATGTGAGGTCTTAAAAAAAGTTCATGTAAAATGCAAATTATCAAAACCAGTGGGAAACAGCACAGTGGCTCAATGACTAAATCCTTACCTTGCAAGTTTGTGTCCCAGCTGCTCCATTCCTGTCAGACTCCATGCTTATGACCGGGAAAGCAGTTGGGGATAGCCCAAAGCCTTGGGTCCCTGCACCCATATGGGAGACCTACCTGGAAGAGGCTCCTGGCTTTGAATTGGCTCAGCTCCAGCTGTTGTGGCTATTTGGAGCAAAGGATGGAAGATCTGTTTCTTCTCCCTGTAAATCTGCATTTTCAGTAAAAGTAAATTTAAGAAAAAAAAAATCTTACAGATTTCAGATTTTTTTTTCACCAAAATCTTTCAGTGCCATTTTTCTACAGATTTTTAAAGTACTCTTATATATTCCGTAAACATAAAATATTGTTTCTGCATTGCATCTTAAGATGGTAGTTGCTACCTCTGATTTCCTCTCGCCACTCAGTGTTTCTGCCAGCAGCTGCTCTGGCTTGATGGTTGGAACAAGGGGCCCTGGTTGTTCTTTTTTGGTTGCTGTGTTAGTTAGTGTCCGTGGAAGTACTGCTTCTCAAGGGAGTCCTGAGCTCTGGGCCTAGAGTGTACTCACCCACTTTACATCTAGTAATTGAGATCAGTGGTGGGCCAGTGGAATAGCCCTGTGATACACCTGACAGTTGGTTCAGGTGGTGATGTAGAAGTCTAATTCAGTAGAACCATTGTTGTATTCATGGAAGCAATCCTTTTGGGGGTATACAGTTGTCACACCAGCATGACTGAGTTTGGAAAGCAACACAAATTCTCAGAATGCGTTATTAGATACACCAGTGAGAAGAGCCACTCTTTGACTAAAACCAAAGCATGCTGTGCCTTGGTTTGTACAAAATGAATTCCTTGGTTGAAAACAATCTTGTGTGTGGAGTGCTAAAACTGGGGGAAAACATTTTGCAGTCCACAAGTAAAGGAGTATAAAAAGCGTTATAGGAAAATCCATTTCCCGAGTGTTTGCTTCAGTGAGGACGAGTATCTGTCGCCTCCAGCAGGGAGGAGATCCACTGTGGATCACCTGCCTCCGGTGGCTCATGGGTTCAGTGTCTGTTGTTTGCAGCTCAGGTATCCAGCTGCAGCTTTCAGATTGGAGCCATCCTGTATATTCTCTGTCTTTTGGCACTCTGTCCACTTCCTTCATAGTCCCATTGATGAAGCAAGGCCAGGAGAAGTTGATGGACATTCATGGAGCATGCTGTTTTATCTGCCTGGTTATTGACAGCTGCCTTTGCAGGGGACATGAATGTCTTCAATGAGGCCTAGTCACATGCATTTTCCCAGATTTTTGTTACTGATTTTCTGTTGAAGTCCCTGGTCATTTAACCAAACTGCTGCTAACTGCCCATTTGTCTATATATAACAGTTGTACTGCTTGAAGCTGTGTTCCCTAGGTGGGTTTTCCTTTTCCACCATCCTTCACGGTCGTCCTGGAATGTGGCTGTTGACTGTTAGGAGATCCCAGCATGTTCCCGCACAGGAAGGAGCTTTCTTATCCTGCTCCAAATCATAAAATTTTCCTGAGGCCCATGAAATTTTGTGAAATAGGTCTGCTAAGTACTTGCTTATGTATATTTTAGCAAGGCATCAAAGGCCCCCCCCCTTTTATTTGGAAATGAAATTTTCTATATAACTTACACCAATAGAATAGGAAAATTTATAAGCAAAGGAGATGAGTAATAATTTAAACAGCTTGTTTTGTAATAAATTCACTTCTAGGATTGAGCTGATTTTTTTGCTGTATAAGCTCATTCATTTGCATAAGCATTTACTTATAGAATGACTACCAGATACTAATGATAAATACAAGCCTGATTCACCCTGGATTGAGGAGAGGGTTAAGGCTCTATTTTAAAAGCGCCTCAGTGTGGTGTGGCAATGGAGGAAGTTCACTTGGAGAGGCAGATGTGAAAATGAGTTCTGTAGAAATGCAGTTAGCTAAAGCAAGCATGAGAGAACATGCCTTTTCAGCTAGAGAATATTTGAAGCACCAAGGCCTTGATCCTTTCGTGGGACAGTCTATGATAGTTACTGAGATTGGGAAAGGTAATGAGTAAATATCATTGTCCATTTTCTAAAGATGTGATTTTTATACAAAATAATAAAGCAAGTTATACTTTAAGGAGTATTCTTTTGTCATCTGCTATATTCAATCATGTAGCCCATGTGCATAAAAATGATTTTTATTAAAATTATAGGAGAGAAAAGATAATACTTACACTCACCTATAAGAGTTAGAATTGATCTGCCTAAAACAAAACACAGATTAACAAGAGAAAACCATGCAGATTTGTTCAGTAGAGGTTTATGTGACATCAGAGACTTTAGAAATGCTGAGCAAAGACCCAGGGAAACTTTTATGATAAGTCTGGTGTAGAATGTGATTAATAATGGAGAAATGGGGTGGGGCAAAAAAAGGGGTATGATTTTTTTTTTTTAGGTTTATTTATTTTTATTACAAAGTGAGATATACAGAGAGGAGAAGAGATAGGAAGATCTTCCGTCTGATGATTCACTCCCCAAGTGACCGCAACGGGCCGGTGCTGTGCTGATCCAAAACCAGGAGCCTGGAACCTCCTCCAGGTCTGCCACACAGGTGCAGGATCCCAAGGCTTTGGGCTGTCCTCGACTGCTTTCCCAGGCCACAAGCATGGAACTGGATGGGAAGTGCGGCTGCAGGGACTAGAACCGGTGTCCACATGGGATCCTGGTGCACCCAAGGCGAGGACTTTAGCTGCTAGGCCATGCCGCCAGGCCCAACAATGTAATTTCAAGAGAATTTATAACATTGGGAGCTTTTCTGCTGATCCTGATGGAATTGTGAATCAATTTTAGAAAGAATTATTAGAATATAAATAATGTATTTTTCAATGACCCATAAATTAAGGGAGACTTCGGAACAGAAATTAAAATATTTTGAACATAATTACAGTGAACATGCATTTAGATTTATGGACTACAACTAAATAAGTAATTAGAAGAAATTTTTTAGTATGTTTGTGAGAAAAGAATTCTCTCATTCAGTTATTCAGTTTCCATCCCTGGAAAGAACTAACTAAAAACACTGTGGGGAAAAAAGGCAAAGCAAAACAAAAAAATAATGACAGGTTGATGATAAAGAGGTCAACAAATTGGTAAACTTTTAGTTAAGTGATCTTGAGAAAGGAGAGGATGTAAACCATTACAGGGCACTGAAGTCTGCTAGGGAATCCTGTGAGCATACTTTGTGTCAACAGGTCAGACAGTTCCTGCAAAAGCATGTGACGTTACCAACATAGACTCAAAGAAAGTCCAAAGACAAGCCTACGTCTCCCCAAGTGTCTTTGTTGCTGATTACTGTCAAATATAAGGAAGCTTTTTCCACATCACATGCAAACTCCTGTGGAAATTAGTGAAAATATGTAATTTTTGTGAGTTCGGAATTACTGTCACCTGTAACAGAACAAGATATCACAAGAAACAATGTCCAGTTAGTTTCTTTAACATACACACCGAAACTATAAGTTAGCAACAAACTTAGTCCCATGATATGTTAGATTAACTGTTAGAACTCAGTTTTGTTATCCTGAAAGTGCAAGTTAAATTTGAATTTGTAAATCAGCAAATATATGTTGACAAATAATGCGTAAAAAAACTCATGGTCTTTAACAGTAAACATGGAGGGGGGAAATCCAACAAAAATAAAAAACCTATTCAAATAAAATTATTTACATGTAAAAGGGAACTTCCTGACCTTGTTATAGATTATGTAAAAAAAATCATGTGGAGGACTTTTATGATCGTAATTTTCTCATATCTTTGATTCATTTTTGAATTTTTATCTATGGTATATTCAGTTATCATCTTCTCCTGTATTGGTAAATGATTGTTTAGTATCATTTATGCAAAAGATTATCATTGTTACCCTTGTCACTATTGTAAAAAAATAGTTGAATTTACACAAGTACTTCATAATAATCACGGAAGATGTCATTGAGAGGTTAAATGTATTTTGTCACAAAAAAAAACTTTAAAGCATTTATACAAGGAGTCTTTAAGTTAGTGAGTGGCCAGCAATGTGACTTCATGGATAAAGCCACTGCCTGTGAGGCCAGCAGCATCCCATATGGGCACCATTTTGGAGTGCAGCTGCTTCACTTCCGTTCGGCTTCCCCTGGGAGCCTGGGAAAAGCAGCGGAGGATTGCCCCTGGCAGCCACACAGGAGACCTGAAGGAAACTCCTGGCTCCCACTTCCGCCTGGCCCAGCACTAGCTTTAGGGGTCATCTGGGGAGTGAAGCTGCAAATGTAAGATATTACCCTCCCTCTTGCCTGCCCTTCCTCCTCCTCCTGTCTCTGTCTCTGTTGCTTATCCCCCCCCCCCTCCTCTCTCTCTTACTGACTTTGAAATAAACAAATTAACAAAAAAGTAATGAAAATGTGCACTATAAAAAAATAGTACATGGATTTTGATTTTTTTGTTTTGTGCCGAAATTAGTTTACCTTTTTTTTTAGAATGTCAACTTCAGTAAACCCTTTGACGTGCTTTTCTGAAGGTACAGGTCCTTTTTCTCCTATTGTATGAGTTACAAGTTTTTTGATGCTATATTATTTTTAATACTGTAGCTTTAATAATCTGTCTTAAAAATCTAGTAAGAGATAATTTATATGGATTGTTTTCCAGAATTGTTCCATTTAAATTATATTTGCACAGAAATTTTTTATTTTGAATATTTGTGTTTTACTAACTCATTTATAAGAGAAATAGGAACAGTGATAAACCATTCATTGCTCACTCCTCAAATTACCCCAATAGTCAGGGCTGGATGAAGCTGAAGCCTTCAGAAATATGAGAAATCTTAAATAGTTGATGAAAGGTATTTATTATGAAAAAAACTGAAAGGGTTTCATGTATAATCTGCAGGCAAAAAGACTTCTTATCCCAATTTTCCTTGGATTTTTTAAAAAGATGTGTGTGTTTGTATGTCAGTTTCAGCAGTGGAGGGAAAGAGAGAGCACCTGTCCGGCTCATTGCCCACATGGCCACGACAGTGAGGGACAGGGAGGTCAGTCATGAGCTTCTTCCAGAGCTTCCACATGGATGCAGGGATCCAAACATCTGGGCCATTTTAGACCCTTAGCAGGAAGCTGGATCAGAAGTGGAGCAGCTAGAACTCCACCCGGTCTGTATGGGGTGCCAGCACTGTTAGTGGCAGGATTTAGCCACAGTGCCAGCCCCTTTGTGTTTTTTTAGGCATTGGTGAGCTTTGTTCTAACATGTAGCTGAGCTAATTGGAAAGTGGTTCAATTATTTTGGGCCTTATCCTTGAAATTTGGTTGAGTAAGCCCAACACTTTAGTGTCAGATAAATGCATTGCATTTCTGAGAATGCTACCTGTAGTTGGATGTTCTTTCTGCCTCTGGCTCCTAGATTTTTCTAGAGTCAAGGGGACTTTGTGAAGACCTCAAACATGTGTATATCCTCTTATGAATGTTCTCTTCCCTCTTCCCTCTTTTCTCTGCTGCCCTCCCTTCTAGTACTCTACCCTGTGAATGGTAAGCATCTTCCCTCCATTTTAGAGCATTTTCTCTATCTCTTCAGCTCAGTGGACTTGTCAGGCTCTGTTGGCTGTGACCTTGTGGCATAGAGATTACCTATGGGTACTTAAGTGGACTACTGTGCCGATGGTATTTTTATTTCCACGATCATAGGACTGTAAGCCTACTTTCCAGTATCTCAAGCCTGTTGCTTTAGGTTTGTTGTTTTCTGATTTTTTAAGGTGATAAAGTAAATTGTTGTTGTCTTTTTGGCTTGCATTAAAGGTAGCTTTTAGAATTTTGCTTTTCGTGTGTTTGGGATGATTTTACTTACAAGTGATGTTTAGCTTATATTTAAAAAGTTATTTTGTTTAGATTTCAATGGAAGCTTTGTTTTAAACTTACAAGATTATTCTTTGTGGAAAATTGGTATTTTTATGTTATTTTATGTTGAACCTTCCTGTTAAGAATGTCTTGTTACCTTAATTAAACCTTAAACTATAGTGTAATAGTAAATTGGCATTTTATCTATAAATTCTTTAATATTTACTAATTATATCTTTTTATGTTATATGTTTAGATTATTGGTAGGCTGCCATCCCCAGTTTAGTTATTTTATAGTAGTATTTTATTAATTTGTCATGATCCTAAGTTTTCAGTTGTGATATTTTAGGTTCCTTTAATATTGTGTTTAATATTGCGTATTGATTATTAGTGTACTGTGTTTTAGCATTGGAAGGTACATTTTTAAATATCTTTTGAAATGAAAGCATAATTTTTCTTTTATAGTTGTTTACTTCTTTAGATTTGCTTAGTTTTTTTTCAGATTGAGAATATAAAAATAAGTTTTAGTATCAATCATACTTTTTGCTTTTTCCCCAAGAGATAGCCAATGAATCCAACATTTCAAAGGAAATCATCTTTATATTTAGTTACATTTCTTTACTCAAATGTTGGCATGTTAAGATTTCTTTTTTAAAAAATCTGTTATCCTGGGCCCGGCAGCATGGCCTAGCGGCTAAAGTCCTCACCTTGAAAGCCCCGGAATCCCATGGGGGTGTCGGTTCTAATCCTGGCAGCTCCACTTCCCATCGAGCTCCCTGCTTGTGGCCTGGGAAAGCAGTTGAGGACGGCCCAATGCATTGGGACCCTGCACCCGCGTGGGAGACCTGGAAGAGGTTCCAGGTTCCCGGCTTTGGATGGGCGCGCACCGGCCCATTGCGGCTCACTTGGGGAGTGAATCATCGGACGAAAGATCTTCCTCTCTGTCTCTCCTCCTCTGTGTATATCTGGCTGTAATAAAAAAATGAATAAATCTTTAAAAAAAAAAATCTGTTATCCAGTACTGCTCAACAGTATAAAATATGTCATAAATATTGTAATAATCATCATTGTGATCACTCTCTTGTGATTCAACATGTATTAAAGTTCAGATTGGGCTGATAATTTTTATAATTAATCTTAGGGGCTAAATGCAGAAAATTGAAGAACTTTCATTTAGAACCAGGTTGATCTGTAGTGTAGTATCAGGAAAATTAAATTTTTTTAGTAAGTAATAATCAGAATTTTTGGTTAACATCTATATTTAATTGAATTTTCTTATGTTGATATAATCTTTGCTAAGTAAATTATTTTTCTGTATTTGTAGTTTCGGTAAGCAGTTTGGAGGAAAAAGAGGATGTGATTGTCTTGTATTGGAGCCTTCAGAAATGATTGTGGTAAGAACTTCAAAGAATGATGAATTGTTGTTTGTTACATTTTGGTTTCAGCTTTAAATGTAGTAGCCTTTAAACACTCCAGGAAATTCCATCACCAAGACCTTCTAGAAATTTTTTTCAGTAGCATCAAAACCATATTATGTTTTATGTTTCCATGTCAAAACTTTCTGATCTTTGAATAAAACACACACACACACATATTAAAAAAAATTCCAAGGTATTGATTACTTTTATTCTACCAGAAAATTAAAGATTTTTAAAGAGCGGCCCTCATTTTTCAAGTGTGTTCTCCTGTCCTGTTAGATTTCATAACTACACGTGGAGCATGCATGATTTGTGTCATTTATTACAAGAAACAAGGTAGAGAAAACAAACTTAAAATTAGAGTCAAGAAATGATCTGTATCTTAAAATTTATCACTTTTAATTACTTAATATCTTGAAAAGATATTTTTAGGAAGTATTATATTTTTCAGAGAACCAAGTAGCTGGTGTACTTTCAGGATGTCTCGGTTTTGTTGGTTTTAAGCAATAGAAGATCAAAGAACAGTTCCCTTCTACTTTGCTCTGTGATTACATTCTTAGAAGTAGTATAGACTGATTAAATTCACTGTCCTAGCTTTTTGTGTAAATTTTGTGTAACTCGATATGATTTGGTTATTTAGAAGTGGAGTCAATTTTTCCATGAGGTTTTGGAATATTGGGTTTGAAACTACACTTTGTTATTTGAACATCTTGAAATAGTTGGCTTCCTCTGCCCAGGCCCAGGCAGGATTGGTTTCTTCACTGACTTGTCAGTTGAGGTGGTTCGAGTACCTCACACTCTGAAGGGAAAAATTCGTCTACTACCTAATTTTCTCCTATACATTGTTTTAATACTTAGTGTGCATATTTCATCATGTTTTCTGATGTAAAGCATAAGAAGAGGAAAAATTAGGAAACTGCTTTGTAAAATGCTACAACCTCGTCTTACAGTATTGTTGCACCAAACCTAAGGTAGTTAGTCTCCTAAAGAGACCTACTTAGTTTTATTTTAGAAGGATATTTAGAAACCAAGATCTAGATGTCTTGCGCTTATTTTACCATCTGTTTCATTGCTTCTAGTTTTCAGTGAACAAAGTAGAAAATGTTTGTGAATGTTTATATGACTTTGTATACTTTCATGCTAATATTTGCTTTATTTACCATGTTAAAAATATAGTTTTCATTATGGCTTTTTCAAAGTATTTGCTTTTGTTTATTTATTTGAAAGGGTTAAGAGCGAGAGAGACACAGAGAAATCATCTAGCCACTGGCTGTTTCAGGCTAAACGCAGGAGCTTTGTCTAGGTCTTCATATGAGTAAAAGGAACAAACACTTGGCCCAGCCTCCACTGTTTTTCCCAGGGCATTAGCAGGGCCTTGTGGAAGTGGAACGGCCAGGATTTGAATTGGTGACCAAAAGGAATGCCACTGTTGTAGGCGGCAGCTTTACTTATTCCACAGATCCCGCCCTAGCTAGACTCTTAAAATCACAAGTACATACACAGTTTGGTGAGATTCAGTACTTTACTTTTATAGCTTAGTTCTCTCTCTAGAAATAATTTCATCACCTGCTCCAAAAAGAGGAAGTATTCATATAGGATCCAGCTAAAGGACAGAGAGGCCAAGTCTGAAAAATACAGGAATCCAAGTAAACATTTAGAGTAATGGATGTTATCCCCATGGGTGAGTTCTAGTGATATGAAGGAATAAAGGAATAAATTGGAAAGAGGAAATTAGAATGCCTGATAATAAATACCAAAGGACTAAGTTACAAGTCTATTATATAAGGAATAGTAAATGTTTATTGAGGAACAGAATACCTCTGTAGTCTCTGAGTATTTTTTCACAGATTATTTATAAAGGGGAAATTACTGAACTTGTAATGGGAAAATGTGACAGATACCATCATAACAACAATGATTTCTACCACCTTCGCATGATCACTGATGAGTAAGACCAACGTCACTTCTGTGACATACTGCTGCTAGAAATCCATAGTTGAGTCAAATCATTAGAATATATCAGGCCAACTAAATTGAAACACTTTTTTTTAGGAGATTTATTTATTTTTATTGGAAAGGGAGAGAGAGAGAGAGAGAGAGAGAGACCAGAAATCCTCTGTGTGCTTGTTCACAACTGGCTACATTGGCCAGAGCTGAGTTGATCTGAAGCCAGGAGCCTTCCACACAGGTGCAGGATCCCAAGACTTTAACATAGACTTTATTATTATTATTATTATTATTATTATTATTATTATTATTATTATTATTTGAAAGGCCAAGTGAGAAAGAGATCTCTGATCTGCTGGTTCACTTTCTCAAATGCTGGCAGTGGCCAGGGCTGGGCCAGGTGGAAGCCAGAATCCAGGAACTCTGTCAAGGTTGCCTGCGTGTGTTTCAGGAACCTGGACCCTCATTTGCTGCCTCTCAGGTGCAGGAAGCTGGATCAGAAGCTTGAGTAGCCAGGACTCAAAGCAAGCACTCTGATGTGGAATGTGGATGTCCCAAGTGTTTGGTTAGCGTACTGTGTTGTGGTGTCCACCTTAACTTGAAGGGCAGTCTGTAAATTATGTGACCTATACTCTGCAGTACAGAATGATTGCACCATAGTTATAGACTAATGGAGATTAACAAGATAACTAAATGAAATGCTTGATATTATATCCTAAATATCCAATGCTGATGACCCTGTTTGCTGCTCTGCCTCAAAAAAAAGATAAAATAAAAATACTCCGAAGAAAGTTGCAGAACAATGGAAATAGAGCTTCTATCCATGGATTCTCTGTATAGATGTACACAATGGTCATGCTGAAGCCAGCCAACTTCATCAGGTTGAAAAATATCTGAAGCTGAAAAGTAGCCAGGACTGTATGACTAGTGCCAATAGCCAAATTTGATCTCCTATAGCTTGTCCAGTGTTTTAGCTTTATGTATTTACTCAACAAAGTTTGCCTATTGTATTGCTTAGTGCACTTTTTGTTCATATTTAACCTTGTATTTCACATTTTTTTCCTTTCAGTTCTTTTATCTAAGACAATGGGAATGTTACATTTGAAATGTAGCTTTTACAATTTTGTTTAGGGAAGTTCTTTGGCTGGTAAATAGCTCAACTGGCTTTCTTTTTCTTCACTGTAAAATGTGAAAATATGTTTTGCATAATTCTTAATAGGTTATCTTGCCATGGAGAAGATTGTAGGAGGAAAGCTGTGGTTGTACAACACAATCAATATATTCAATTATTTTCTAGCGCCTTTTTTTTTGAGAAGTTATTGTTAGTCTAATTGCCCTTCCTTCTAGACAACTTAATGTTTCACTCGCATGAGGAGTCTTCTGTTTTTCTTTTCTCTGAATTTGCTTTTGGAGTTTTTACTCACTCTACTTGGGGTTTATTGGACTATTTGGGGCTTTCAGAAAAATGCCATTGATGTTGTCTCACTCCACCTTTCTATTTTCACCGTCCTGAGCCATGTTTACCATGTGGACTGGATCTTTTCACTGTGTCTTCAATATACTCTAGCCTTTCTCTTCATTTCATCTGTTAAGATTTTTTTTATTTCATCCTAATTCTTTTGAATCCTTTTTTCCAACTTGCTAGTTCCCATTTTATTTGCAACTTAATATGTATTTATTTTATTTTATTTTATTTTTTTAAAAGATTTATTTATTTTTATTACAAAGTCAGATATACAGAGAGGAGGAGAGAGAGAGAGGAAGATCTTCTGTCTGATGATTCACTCCCCAAGTGATCGGCAACGGGCCGGTGCTGCGCCGATCCAAAGCCAGGATCCAGGAACCTCCTCCAGGTCTCCCACACGGGTGCAAGGTTCCAAAGCCTTGTGCCGTCCTCGACTGCTTTCCCAGGCCACAAGCAGGGAGCTGGATGGGAAGTGGAGCTGCCGGGACTAGAACCGGCGTCCATATGGGATCCCGGGGCTTTCAAGGCGAGGACTTTAGCCACTAGGCCACGCCGCCGGGCCCTTAGTATGTATTTATTTCCTTCATTTCTTTTATTAATCTTTGCGTTTTTCTGTTTCAGTTGACCTGTACTTAAGGTTTGCTTGCTTGTTTTTGATTTCAAAAGCAATGGAGCAGACAGATCTCTACTCTACTGGTTTATTCCCCAAATGCCTGTAATAGTTCCGACTGGGCTACTTCAAAGCCAAAAGCTTAGTCTGGATCTCCCACATTGATTCCAGGAATCCTACCTACTACTTGAGCTGTCATGTGCTGCGTCTCAGGGTGGACGTTAGCAGGAAGCTGGATTCCTTAGCAAAATGAGTGTCTGAACTGAGGTGCTTAGTTATGGGATGCCTTAGCAATTATTTTAGACATCCAATCTAAAGTTCATTCATTCTTAACTCAATATGCCGTATCCACTGATGATGGACTGGTGTTGTGGTATAGCTGCTAATGCTCAACCTGCAGCACTGACAAGCCGTATGGACACTGTTTCCAGTCTTGACTGTTCCACTTCTAGTCCAGCTCTTTGCTTAATACCTGGGAAGCAGTAAAAGATGGCTCAAGTCCTTGGCGCCTTGTGCCCATGTGGAAAACCTGAAAGAAGCTCCTGGCTCGTAGCTTGGGATCAGCTCAGCTCTGGGATATTTGGGAAATGAACCAGCGGATAGGAGAGGATTCTCTCAGTCCTTCTCTCTGTAAATCCCTGCCTTTCAAGTAAAAGTAAATAAATTAAGAAAAATATTTTATAAGCTTGTCAAAGGCAGTTTTCATTGCTATTGACATATTTTCATTTCTAACATTTTTCTCTATAATGTTTTCTTATGTCTACTGAAATTCTTCTGTCCATGTGTACTGGTTTTTTTCATAAAGCCTTTAACATTCAGTGTAGTGTCTTAAGTTTTCTCTGGTAGTTCTAGCATCTGAATCATCTCTACATTTCATAGATTGGTTTTCTTCTTGGCAGTGTTTATTTTTATAAACCATTTGATTTTGGGGTTGTGGTTATAATTTTGGGTTTCATGCAAGGTGTTGTGTGTGAGAGTAAAGATTGAGACCTGGAAATGACCACACAGGAGTTCAGTTTGGATGTTTTTCATGGTGTGATTTGTCTTTAGTGCATCAGTGGTTTCTTTTTCAAAAATATTTGTTTACTTGAAAGTCAGTTACAGAACAAGAAAGACAGGAGTTAGTGTGCACACTTCTGTAGGCTCATTAACCCTCCCAGATGGCACCAGTGGCCAGGCTGTCCCCAGGATCCTCCACGTCTTCCTCGTGGGGCAGGGACTCAAACACTTGCTTGATCCATATTGCGCTGCTTTTCCTGGCCGTTAGTTAGAAGATGGATTGGAAGTCAAATAACTGGGACATGTATTGGTCCTCCTATGGGATCCCTGCATCCCAGGCAGCAGTAGTACTGCTGAATCGCAGTGCCGGCCAGGCACCAGTGGCCTCAGATGCCCTCATGTCACCTTGTCTAAAGGTTTGCTACAAGATTTTTCTTAGTGTTCCTACTGCACTGTGAGTTTCAGGCTCTTCCTTTGTGCTTGTGCTTCAGACTAGGTCTGTCCTCATGTTCTCATCTGCTCTCCACCTGCAGACGGCTGCGGCAGTCTCTACCCTAACCTGCTGGTGAGTAAGAGGGCACTTGGGCTTTGCTGTTTTGCTGAGTGTGTGGTTGCTCTTTATAATCGTTAGGTTGCTCTTTATAATCGTTAGCTCCTTTTCAAAGTATCCTCTGGTTTTAATTCTTTCTGGGGGATGGATAAATTTTCTCTGTTACTTCGAATATATTTGTGTATTTGCAAGTTAAGTTTTTTCTGTTTTTCTTCCTCATGATGAAATTTTGCTGTGGTTGGGGTTTTTGTGTGTTTTGTGAGTTTATACACCTTGGAACTTCAGAATGACAGTACTTTTTAGTTTAAGTTTCATTCTTGCCAAGTTCCACATTTGTTTCTGCCACTGGCTTTTGAACGTTGTGGGTCCTGAACTTCATTAGTACCTAGAACTTCATTAGTACCTAGAACTTCATTAGTACCTAGAACTTCTTTAGGTGTTATGAGTTCAGACACAGATTTGCATGAGGGTGGCTGGTGGTTTTGAGATCTCATGGGAAAGGTTTTTTTGTTGTTGTTATTTTGTCTTTGTAGTGTACCCCCCTAACCTACCCTCCTCTATCCTGCAAGTTTTCTTCCCACAATGTTTAGCTTCCACCTTGCTCAACCCTTACAATGAGGATGTATCTGTTGGGGCGGGGGGAGTTTCCTGGGTAGCTGTGCTCCTGCATTCCTTGACTTCAACAGATTCTCTGCGTCACCTCCCATATGTTTTGTAAGCATCACAGTGGAAGGTCTGGACTCGAGTGGGGCATGAATGGTCCAGTTGTGTAGGAGTTTTGTGTTCTTCCTTTTGTTTGTTTCTGGCTTTGAGATTTCTTTTCCTGCTATTTCAGTTGTACATTTGCCAAATTTTTTTAAATTCTGCGTTTTTGATGCAAATTAGATGTTTTTAATATAACATTTAAACATGTAAAGATTTAAGTGCATGTGATTATGTTTGTGGGAACTTTAATCCTGTATACTTCTGAAGTGAGAACCAAAAATTTTTTTTTGCATTTGATGCTTTTCCCAATATTTTGAGGTGTAAAAGATGCTTTCCTCAATTTAAGGAAATGTCGATCGTAAGAAGTCTTTATTATTTAAATTTCTGATTTTTCCCCATATGTGGTAGATATTTAAAAATCTATGAATCATAGAATAACTTTCATTTGAAGTAGACAATCTGATTTATCCCTTGGAAATTGAAATCTTTAGTCTGTTGTCTTGCTTTAAGATGAACATGAAATAATAATACGTAGAATATTTTGTTTTAGTTTCTGATAGTTCATTGGAATTACAACCATGATGCTTTGCTGAGTATAATATGTGTATAAGATGGCAGTTTGTAATGAGGCTAACTTAGAAGTTAAATCTGTATGTGTAGTTAACAACTTTCATTTTTCTAAAGTGACTTTACTGAGAATGTGCATGTTTATGTGTGTGCAAGAAGGACTATTTCCTGGAAGGAAATTGTAGCCTACATATATTCAAAAACCTCACTTTTAACGTTTGAACTCAAAGCACTGTTCCATAGACTGCTTCCATGAGGTGGTTTCTCATAAGAAGGAAATGAAGCTTTCTTATAATTTTGTGAAGGCTGCTGTTAAGATGGAAATTTTCCATGTTTAATCAGAAATGTAAACATGTATTACAGGTAGAGAATTCTAAAGACAATGAAGATAGTTTTCTACAAAGAGAAATTCCTGCCAGACAATCTCGAAGAAGGTTTCGGAAAATTAACCATAAAGGAGAGCGCCAAACCATTACTGACAATGTGGACATCAATAGCTATCTTTCTGTGAGTATATTTACAAAAATTTCTGAGGATTAATTTTAATATTCAGTATCTAATTTACACATGTTTTTGGTTATATCAACACTTTGATTTTTTACTTGTAGAGTTTAGAGATTGTAACTGCACTATAACAAATACCCTTGTGCCCGGCCTAGTAGCCTAAGTGGCTAAAGTCCTCGCCTTTGTGCCAGGATCCCATATGGGTGCCAGTTCTAATCCCGGCGGCCCCGCATCCCATCCAGTTCCCTGCTTGTGGCCTGGGAAAGCACTCAAGGATGGCCCAAAGCCTTGACCCTGCACCTGCATGGGAGACCCAAAAGAGGCTACTGGCTTTGGATTGGCTCAGCTCTGGCTGTTGAGGCCACTTGGGGAAGTGAATCAGCGGACAAAAGATCTTTCTGTCTCCCCTTCTCTGTAAATCTGACTTTCCAATAAAAATAAATACGTCTTAAAAGCAAACAAACAGAAAAACCCTTTGATAGAGTTAGTAGAAAAACTCTCAATAGTGGAAGTTTTGTTTCATTTCTATTTTTGACAAATAATGTGAAAAGCAGTTTTTACTTAGAAATATTTGTGAATTTTCATGACTAAGTATTAAGTATAGATTAGAATACCAAGAATTCAGGGCCCGGTGGTGTGGCTTAGCGGCTAAAGTCCTCGCCTTGAACGCTCTGGGATCCCATATGGGTGCCGGTTCTAGTCCCGGCAGCTCCACTTCCCATCCAGCTCCCTGCTTGTGGCCTGGGAAAGCAGTTGAGGATGGCCCAAAGCTTTGGGACCCTGCACCCGTGTGGGAGACCCGGAAGAGGTTCCTGGTTCCTGGCTTCAGAGAAGATCTTCCTCTCTGTCTCTCCTCCTCTCTGTATATCTGACTTTGTAATAAAAATAAATAAATCTTTAAAAAAAAAACAGGAATACCAACACCAAGAATTCAGGTAGTAGACTCACAGGGGATTTTTTTTTTTTCTACAGAAATGCTCAAAGCATACACAAAAAATGAAAACATGTAGTACTTCCTTTGAAATGTGAAACAAATATATGCAATACATACATATGCAGGGAAATTTGGAAGTATTAAGTTTTTTGACACTTAAATATATTAAGAAAAGCATAGAAATTAATTTTTGTAATAACAAAAGAAGTACCAGCTGTTTTCCTCAGCAGTCTTTAATGGAAAATAACTGATTTTAAAAATAGGGGAAAGCAAAGAGTAAATGCGTGTGTATATTTGAGTGGATAGTTTCCATAGTTTTCCTTGTTAAAAAACTTTGAAAGGCAGGGTTAGGAAGCACTAAGAGAGAAAAAGATCTTTATCATTGATTCAGTCCTCAAATGGCCTCATTGGCTGGTTCAGAGCCAGGAAGCAAGGACTTCTTCCACATGTCTGGGTGCAGGGGCCCAAGCACTTGGCCATGCTCGTTGTTTACCCAAGTGCGTGAGCAAGGAACTGGTGTGGAAGTGGAGCAACCTGGGCTCAAACCAATGCTCGTTCAATGTGCTAACATCACTGGTACTGGTGACCCCAGTAGTTAGGGTTTTCAAGGTGTAGTTGTCTTCAGAAAGTGTGAATAGTTAGTCTGGAGGTTTTTCTTTTTTTTTTTTTTCTTAGTGTTGTATGTTTAAAGAATACTTGAAGGATACAAAGATTTAAAATTTCCAAAGGAATATTTAGTGTTTTAGGTTGCTGGAAAGAGAAAATCACTCATTTTGTATTAGGAATAGAAACAAGTAGGAGGCCCTGCACGGTAGCCTAGTGGCTAAAGTCCTCACTTTGATGCGGGAGGATCCCACTTTCCTTCCAGTTCCCTGCTTGTGGCATGGGATAGCAGTCAAGGACAGCCCAAATCCTTGGGAGCCTGCACCCGGTGGGAGACCAGGTAGAAGCTCCCAGCTGCTAGGTTTGGAGGGACTCAGCTTTGGCTGTTGTGGCTACTTGGGGAGTGAAGCAGTGGATGGAAGACCTTTCTCTCTGTCTCTCCTTCTCCCTATAAATTTGACTTTACAATAAAAAATAAATATTTAAAATAAAAAGAAAAAGGAAAGGAAAGGAAAGGGAAGTAACAAGTAAGAATCTGTTATTACTGGAATAAGTCTTAAATAAGGAAGCTCCAAGCTATTTTGTTTCGCCTTATTTCATAGTGTGTGTCTGTGTTTGAAAGATTAAGAACTGATTGTTCCCACCACTTAGTTATGTAACCACAGATGATGTTTCGTATATTGTTAGGTGAAGCGTTTCATTGTGTAGATCGATGCTTTTTCCAAATCCTTGCTTTTAAAAACTTAAATATATTTTGTAACATTTTAGGACCTCAGTGATCCAAATTGTATATATTAGCTGTTAAATTTTGGTAACACTATCTTTAGTGGTTACATAGTAGTCCATTATAATGTGTGTATTCATTTTTCAGTATTTGGTTGTTGAAATTATTTAATTTTTTAAAATGGGATGCTAAGTATTTTTGTGGTTATATACAACCATGTCTTTATTTCTTCAGAAAAACATACCAAAAGATAAAGAATTGCTAAATTATTTTGTCTTTAATTATATGAGTTGGTAATCTTTGCGTGAGCTGGAATACAAACTCTGTGTGTGTGTGTGTATGTGTGTGTGTGTGTGTGGGTGGGTGGTGGTGGTGGTGGTGGTGGTGGTGTTCGCTTTTTGGTCCCACTCTAGGTGTGTTTCCAGTTTTGTCATGAAACTCCATAGAGTCTTTGTTTTCTCTGAGTAGCTGTGACTTACGCTTATGAATAATTTGCTTTTTAATTGTCTTATTTGCTGAAGATTGTCTTATCAATAGTGAATATCCTAGTTTCTTGAGTGGATCCAGAAGATCAGTGGGTGGCACAGTGCTTGGAGTTCAGTGGTCACTCCTAAGAAAAGTGGCGTCCTTACATGTGGAGGTTTATATAGCTAGCTTAGGTCATTATCCTGCTCAGGACTGTCAGGGGAAAACTAAGCTGATTGAATTTAGACAAAACTGATTAATTGGCTGGTTGGCAGTATGTGAGAAGCGATTTTACTCAATTTGTTTTGCAGTTTGCTATTCCTAAGTTAACAGGTTTTTATTTCCTAAAATATGTATGTTTCAGTTAACTTTGAAAGTACAGTATTGAGTGATTTTCATTAATTTTTAATTAATAGCATCAATTATTGTAAACCTTGTACACATAGCCAAGATTCTGCACATTGAAAGTTGGTATTGATGCGGTATTGAAAGCATCCAGGTTGGAATTGGCTTTATGGCTGTTGTAGGATTCTATATTTCTTTTGTTCTGTGGTCGACATTTCTGAGAGTGAAAGATCAGAAGTGATTATTTTAAACAGGATGGAAATTTCACAGGTTTTCTTTTTGTTCATTTTGGGGGGGGTGCTATTTTTTTGTTGTTTACAAATCATCGACTTTTTCTTGGCATAGTGTGAAGATTTAAAAAAATTCTTGTAGAAAATGTGTTGTTGCTGCTTATTATAACTACTGTGTAACCTGTATATCAAGTTTTTTTTAATATCTAAGACATTTCTTGTTATTTTAGTTAGTTTTTAATTAAATGCTTAAAATGATTGAAAATGCTTAAAATGATTTATTTATACAGAATCTTTTTTTTTTTTTTTACGATTTTATTTATTTTTCTTGGAAAGTCAGATATACAGAGAGGAGGAGAGACAGAGAGGAAGATCCTCTGTCCACTGATTCATTCTCCAAGTGGCCAAAACAGTCGGAGCCAAGCCAGTCCGAAGCCAGGAGCCCGCAGCCTCCAGGCTCCCAGGATCAGAACGAGTGGGATCCTGGTGTGTTCAGAGTGAGGACTTGAGCCACTTGGCTTCAGCTCCTGGCCCCCAAAGATAATACCTTAATGTAAAAGCCCCTTTTTAATGTAAAAGAATACTTGGGATGTTTTAAAAACAGTGATGTTTTTAAAATTCCTTGGAATAGTACTGTCAGGATTTGCAAGCAATGTTCCTTGCTCTTTATAACTTTATTGAGATATAACTGAAGTAATACACCACTTACATTTAAAGTGCTCAGTTTAATCAATTTTGACATTTATTGAAGGCTTTGAGACCATCACCATGATCAATATGATTGATTCTGAAAAGTTTTTGTCTTCCTGTTTTATCAACTTTTTTGCAAGATTCCTTGCTTTGAGCAAGCAGTAAACTCATTTTGTCACTGTAGGTGAGTTTTTATTTCGCAGGGGTTTACATATGTGGTACCATACAGCAGGGTATGCTTTTTACTCTCTGTATCGTTGCTGAGTTTGATGATGCTAACATTCATCTGTATGTATGAATAGTTACTCTGTTCCTGAGTATTTTATTATATGACTATATCCCATTTTATTCCTGTAGTAATCAGCTAATGAGTATTTGTTTTAGTTTTATTTTAGGCAGTTACAAATAAAGTCCTGTGAACATTTAACAAAACTCTTCGTTCATATATAGACTTTGGCAGCTCTTTTATACATAGGAGAAAGTGGGTTACGTGGTAACTGTATGCATTACTATAAAATCTGTCAAATTATCTATGAAATTGTCAATTGTACATCTCACCAATGATTGTTACTATGTTATCTCATGGTTATAAATTACATGTCCCTTCTGTATGCACATCTTCTCAGGTATCTGCTAGCTGGCACATCTTTTCAGAACTTGCAACACATTTAAATGTCTTTGACCATTATTAGAAGTTTGAGCTTTGACCTTTGAGGAAGATGGATTTGGCAGTTAGAAAAAGCAAAAAGAAACTTGGGAACAGTGTTTGCTGAATGGGTGTGGCAACTGAGCCAGGTGTTCAGATTTGGTGTTAGGATACGTCTTTTCTTCTGTGCTGAGGTAGCCTGTGCTTTGTGCTTAGGTTGTTTCAGTTACAAAAGTGAAGATGGTGCTTGTTTTATGTTACATGGACTGGGAGTATCAAGAATCTTCAAAAGTTCATGGGAAATGCATCCTATAAAATTACCATATTTCAAAATTTTTCAAATAAACTTATTTAATTCTCTTTTTCACAAACTTTTTGAAGTACCATTTTACTTGTAGTGTAGGCACACATTCACAATATAGTTAGTAGTTTCTAGTTTTCTTGTCAGATGTTTCAGAATTTGTGACTTTCTTTCATTTTGCCAAGCCATGGTGTTAGTGCTTAGATTTTTTTCAAGGGCTATTCGAGTCTTTGGATCTTTGCCTCCCATGTGGCAGGCTGAGATGAGTCCTGGCTTTGACTGGAGGCCTGCAGTGCATTTGTCTGATGTATTATAGGAGCACGTGTGTGTTCCTGACCCTTCCCAAGGAAAATCATGAAGTTATCCCATGAGACAGTGTAGAATCTGGTCTTAAGAATGAGCAGCTTTTGTTAAGTCAATGATAAAAGGAAATTTGTGATTGCAAGAAGCAAAATGTACAGGGATATACATAAACACACAATTGCTTCAAATGCCAATTAATTTTTTTCAGTATGATTAAAAGGAAATAGGTAGGAAAGGAGGAAAAAATAAAATTTGAAAGGTAGACTAAATCCATGCCTGTGCAGTAGCTACTAGCCATGTGTGATTATTTACATATAAATTGTTTAAAATGAAATTAGAATTTTAAATCTTCAGTCGCTGTAACCCAGCGTAACTAGCTGCTGCCAGCCTGCTCTCTCCCAGAGATCCTGCTAGCAGGAGGCTGCGGTGCCTTGAACATGCACTCCATTTCGGGGTGTGGTTGTCCAAGCTGGAGACACAGCTGTTGTGCTGAGTGCCCACCCCAGGCACACCTTGTGGCTTGTGCAGATACAAGATAACATACCAGTTTAATACTACCACTGACCATGGGTGTGAACTTCTAAGGAAGGAGTCCAGCAGAGTGTGTTTTGCTTTTGTGTGTGCGCATGTGTGTCACTGATAAAGCCATTCATATAACAGGAACTAGGTCCCTGCCTCCCAGCAGATCACAGGAAACATAAGCGCTTGGTCGGAACACGTGAATGCTGAAGTTCCTTCAGGGAAGCACCCGCTAGTGAAGAAACTTTCAGTGTTTGGTTTATCATGCTTGTTGTAAATTGTGTTAGGTAAATAACTTGAGTGAATAAGCACTCTTGTGTCACTGTTATACTCTGGAAGTTTGGGTCTAGAGCCATTGCTTATGTATGAGGCAGTGCATGCTGGTTGTACTGCTGCCAAGGATTAATGGGGCCCACATCTAAGACTCTGCAGCTTGTCTGCAATGCTTCTCATCCTGTTGACATGCGACAGTGCTCCGTGCAGGTACCATGTTCTTTGTGTTACCTTACCTTTAAAAACACCAGACGGCTTCTCTGTTGTTATGCACAAGTGTCTTATGTGTTTCAGCAGAGTTCTACTCCCTTGTTTGCCTTTTAGCATTAGAATTCTTGGTAAGAGAGTTTGTGAGTTGTAAGTTAACACACAAGAAGAAGATGAGGGTGATATAACTAAAGTCAGAGCATGCTTGCACCTAAAATTTTGTGAGAAAATGCTTATTAAATGTATAGCAAGACATTAGGTAGGAATTGAATTTGCAGCAATCCTAAAAACTGGACCTAACTAATGTTGCTAATGACTTTATCGGGATGTCTTAATTCTCATTTTAATTCATTTTTATACAACAGAATATTTAATGATAGGTGTTTTTGTTTTTCATGCAGTTCTCACAAAGTTAAGTATTCCCACGAACTTTCCAATTTCTCTATTATATACAACCTTTATGTTTGAATCGTTGTATGATTGATTATATAACCTTGGGATACAGTCATAAACATTAAATTACTCTATTAAAGAGTGTGGAAAGCATTTTAAAACTTCCATGAAAAAACTTATCTTGCTCACTTCTCAAAGTTCAGTCTGTGTGAACTTGAGTAGTACGGAAAGCAGGGCAGGGCAGACCCCTTGATTTTCCTTGGCACTTCTCCCTTGCTTTCAGGTAACCCTGAGTTTCATGCATTTATTTGCCCAGGAAATCAAATAGGGCCCTTTGTGTTACATAACACTGTGATTGCTAAAGGAAGATCTTTTGATTATTGTAGGGATGGGGAATATTGGGCCGTGGACTTTGTAAGATTTGCAAAAATCATTTGCGCTAATAACTCTGCCAAGACAACCACAGGCAGGACTGAAAATTGAATAAATATTTAGTGGCCTGATTTTTAAGTTGATAATTTTATATGGCCTGTGAATAATGTCAATATAAAAATTGCCTTTGGCACAACAAAGCTTTCTCACCCCTGGTCTACACACCAACAGTATATTAATTTGTTCTAGTGGTCTAAAAATGATGTGTGACAGCATCCCAGGTGGGAGAGGAGTAGATGACTACTCAGATGTAACGAAAAAATGGATTTAGAGTGCTGTTTGGCTAGCTGTTAAGTAGCTGCCATATTCTCTGATGGGTTTTACAGTAAAAAAAGGTTTTTTTTTTCAATTAGAAGAGTGATAATTTCTCTGCTAATTACAGAGAATATTCTGGATAGTTTTAATAGGATTTTTAAATATTTTGTCCTATTTCTCTTAATTATATGTCTGATTTTATTTTTAGTTTAGTTTTGTTAAAACTGTGGGTTTACATATACTATATGACATACTGGACTGACTGCCATATATGCAAAATGTATTTTTTCATGTGTGTGTTAGAAATGCTTGGTATAACTGCCTGGTACAAGGGAAAGTAGGAGCACGGTGGTGGCTTTCATTGTTCCTTCAGCTTCACTGATTCTAATTATAGAAGCTTACATCACCTTGGTTGATGATAGCAGGTTCTCTCCTCTGCGTTTTCTTGTTTCGTCATTCCCTGAGGATGGATCATACTTCATAGTGCATATGTGCCTTGCTGATGGCTTTGACAGAGGTGTTTTTTTTTTTGTTTTTTTTTTTTTTTTGACAGCATGGAAGTGATCTGTTCGTTAGTGAACATAGATGACAGTATTGAAGCACATTGTTACAAAAGGAAGAAAGTGTGACTGTTCTGGCTTCTCTTCAACAAGGCTAAGGAATAGAAAGCATAGGCTGTTTGAAAGCAACAATTCATGAGGGGCACCAGTATTTTGAGTTAACCATGTCTGAGAATGGCCAAGATCCATTTCAGATGTTCAAGTTAAGCCTGGGGAGAAAGAGTTGAAAAGCTTGCTGTGATCCTTCAAAAGGGCTCCTATGTTACCTCTGATCAATGCAGTTAGCATTTATTCCTTTATCATCAGAAGCATTAAAGTTTTTACTGTGTAAGTTAGTATACTTAACAGTTTAAAATATGGCAGTGATTGGTTTGTTTTTGTCAAACTATATTTTTTTCCTGTCACCTCTCTTTGTGTTTGGTTTATTTAAGCTGCGATTATAGTATTTCTTCTGCAGATGCGGAATAGGTGTGTAACTGACAGTAAAACTCTGATTTTTGTTAATCAGTTTCGGGTTTTAGTTTTGCATAATACTGGGATCTTGTGGTAGTTTACGTTATGACTTTGCCTTGCCTTTTTATTGTTAGCGTTTCTTTGATCTTCTGTGTAATATGAATTATAACATTCTAAACTGTGTGCCTGTTTATAAATATTTAATATGGCTAACATAAATTTTAATAGTGATATAGCACTTAAGGACTTAAAAATATTTTGTATTGAGGTAATGCTTTGCGAAGTTAACGTATATTGCTCTGTTTTATGATAATGTTCAAGATCTGTTTAAAGATAAGTAAGATCTTAATGGTAATGTGTAGCATCCTGGCATTTCGTATGCAGGGGAAATTGAGTCTTAAGTGGCTTTGTTCTGAGGGTGTTTCCTAGATGATGTGTGCATCCTCTCCCTGCTGAGTTACTGGTTTGAATTGGTATGATAACAGTTATAAGATTATAATGAAATTGTAAAAGTGGTACAGGTGAAAAATATGCTCTCCTACTAATTAAATATTTTAGTTATTTAGTAGATGAGTATTTTTTCAAAGAACGTTTCTTTCATTCTTCAGTAATTAGTTAAAAGGTGGTTAGATGCGGTGTAATATCAAAGATACTGGTGAATTCACATGCCAAGTATAGAATTTAGCCTTTTTGTTCATAACATGATTGCACAGGGAGGTTTTACAAGATAAATTTGCCATACAGTTCCCTAAAATAGCAGATGATACTGTGAGGTGATTGGTAGAAAAAGGAAAAGCATGATGTCATCTTTACTTAAAAGCCAAACCAAAGGGAATGAGAGTTCTGTTCCTTTACTGAGTTGCTGTTTACTACAGGCTGTCTAACATATGGCGGTGGTAGATTGCGTTTCACACACTGGGTAGCAGGTTTTAAAGCAGCTCCGGAGATGGCTGTCTCCCTTGCTCAGCTTGAGGTCCTTTGTGTGGTATCAGCATGATTTATAAAAAGGGAGAAAGGACCCTATTAAAATTTTGCTTTTGAGTTGACTGTGGTTTATCTTACTGGTACTATACATGCTCATAATTTTTGTTTTGTGTTGAAACAAAAATATTCTTGAGTCATGTGTTATACACAAGATCCTGGTCTTTTAGAAATGTAGCAAGTTTGCCTTAACCCACACTCATAGTACCTAATATCTTCCACTTTAAAAAAGGAATGACTCATATTAGATTCTAGTTCATTTATACTTAAATACTTAAAGTGTATGAAATTCCAATTAACTTATAATTTACTTAAGTTGTAAAAATACACTGATGTACATTGCACAGTCATGTACAAATATTAGATTTTACAGGTAGAAAAGGTAACTCGTGAAATTTAATTTTATATGCAAGAGCAACTCTTAATGTTTCCTTTGTTTGACAGCATGGTTGTTAAGGTTTTTCAAAACCTATATTTATAATCACATGTTTTGAAAGAATAGCTTAACCTCTGTTTAGTGTAGTGCTTAGTTTTATTTAAATTCTGATCATAGAAGCGCAGCTTCAGTCAGAATTGGCAGCACAATGTTGGTCAGAAAGTGACTCAGGCTTGGCCCCAGGGGTGTTGAAGAGATCATTTTTGGTACCTGATGACAAGATGCTTCTTCCTTACCCATTCAGTGGAGTCCTTTGTTAGAACACCTGTCTCTCAGGTAACATCTTGTATGTCGCAGCTTTCTTGTCTCTTAAATGAAAGTGTTAGGTGAATAAAGCCAAAATACTTTTACTTCTGTCATTTATTCCCAGATTAGTACTCTCATAATTTTGTTAACCACTGTTTACCATTGGAAACTGACCAGAGAGAGGCACCATTATATGCTTTAGTGGCAAGATTTGGGGTGGGTACCTTGTGGCAGAAACATGGAGAACAGGGGTGGGACTAAAGGTATTGTGCTTTCCGTTGGGAGTGGGTGTGGCAGAAATACCTTTTGTTTGTTTGTATTTTTAAAACTGAAAAAATGGGCAGTTTCCTTTTAATCAAGTGTACTTGAAGACATGATTTCGTCAGCTGTACTCTGATTTTTTTTTTTTTTTTTTTTTTTTTGCGTTTTGCGTTTTGCTGTCTTCTGTCTTTCTAGGAATTGAGCATTGGGCTGCAGGAGAGGACCAGAATGTGTAAATTGTTCTGCAGAGCACTCGGTGCTTACTATTAGCTATAAAATGAAATTTCATTGTTTCCATGTAAATTTACTGTTTCATCAAACCTCAGTATCTGCTTTAATGTGAGAGTGGTCCTGCAGGGATTATACTTTTCAGAATATTTATTTAATAAGTATCAAGTTTTGTAAGGAGAAACCTTTCAATGAGTAGCATTTTAAATATGTATGCAGTATTTGGGAACTAGGCTTCCTTATGAGGTTAGAATGCCGGAGTATCTTTTCAGGGCTAATTATTTTTTCTTAGGGAGGAGAATACTGTGTTAAATTTAGATAAATATTAGGAAATATGGCTTCCTCAGCACATTATAAAAATCCAAAATAAATTTGTGAAACTGAAATAGAGTGCTTAAGCCAGTTTTTTTCCTTATAGAATGTGGTTTGCTGACGTGTCTCACAGAAGGCTGTCTGGGTGGGTGGGTGGGTGGGTATGCACACACGCACACGCGCGTGCTCCCTGCTCTTTGGGCTACATCTGCAGATACTGTAGTCAATTGATCTAATGCAGTTTCTGAAGGCTTTCTGTACAGGTGATGTCATCCTTTTAGCTCTATTCTCCTCCCACTCTCTTTCCTCCTTATTAGATATTTCATCTTACTGCAGAGCATAGAATCAATAGGAGCTTCTCCTTAGGGAGCTTCTGTGAAAAGACAAGGACAGTAGGAATTAAGACACTGACATATCGTCTTGCTTTAACAGAAGATGTAGTGTTTTTGTACCGGATCATACATAAATTTTTAACTAGAAGAGCCAGACTTAGATCAACAGTGCTCTTTTCATGATGCATTAGAACAAGAAGCAGTACTGCAGAGCTGTAAACAGTGTGCCTGTGAAGAGAAGATTATTTGAATTTTGGAGGTGTTCAGGCATTCGACAGGACAAACCTGTTAGAGCATGGATCTTCTAAGTACCATTTGCACAACGGTTTGAGATTTGGAAAAAAAAAAAAAACCTCTGATTAAGAAGATGATGAAGATACTTTCATCTTCAGGATACAGTGTTATGATTTGCTTCTGATGCAGAAGGATCATTGCAGTGCTTGTTCCACAGAATGAAATAAATTGAAGAGGAGACAAAGCTGTATTACAGCGAGAGGAGCTTTCACGGAGTCCAAGCACATAGATTGGAGCATGTTGCCGTATTTGCTTTGATTGATGGAGTATTAACTCTTGTGCTACCACTGTGCATATCTGTGCCAGGAACCTGAGGACACATTTACTGTCCATGTGTTCTAAGCCAGGAATGTAAACATTTTAATTTACTGTGACTTCCTTGTTGAAGTCAACATTTTAATGAGGATTATCGTTTGTTTTGAACAATTTGTTAAGCTACTGAAGGTCCGGATTGTAGTTTTAAAAAGGATTTCATAAAGCTGTCTCTATGTAACAGTGCAATGGTGGATGATCTGTAAAAAGGAACTTGGCAGAATTTTGTTAATATACTGGTTTGTGTGACTCCGATTTGAAAAGGAAACTACCCTTTCCAGCCTAGGAAATGGCTTTTCTTGTTCGCTGTTATGCCAATTGTCTTCAACCATGGGCCTCCAAAGTAAGTAACTGTTATCATTTTCTTTGTGACTAGTAAAATCCACTTTAGATTATGTTTTGTATTACAAACGAGCTTTACTATGCTAGTAACTTTTCTAACTTTAAAACTAAAAGCTACAGAGCAGCCTAAAAAGCTATTTCATCACCCTTTTGTTTTTGAATTGAGAAATGTCTAACACTTGTTAAGGTAACCTGCAGAAGGATCTGAAAAGTGCCTTTAAATCTGTGGCAGTATACAGGAGATGTTCTCACTTCAGGCTGGATGATCATTGATAATGGATGACTCTTTCTGTACTGATAATCTGAATTAATGTGTCCTGTTGCTTTGTTTCCTTAAGCGGCTGATATATTTAAGTTTATTTTCTAATCTCTAGTTTATCATATTTTTGTACTAATATAATGCCATCTACATTATGATTTTACTGTACTGTTTCATGAAGACCAGGTGATATTACTTAAGCACTGGGATAACATGAAGAAAATACTTCCTAAGAAATTATATAAAAATACCCAATGTTCCAAAGTGTTTTCATAGTAATAGTAAACCATTTGTCATTTTAGATTAAACATGTTAACTCACAAATAAACAAAACACAACATAATAGGCCATGCTTGGTTTCTGGAAAATACGCGTTGTGATTCCTTGAATTTTATCCTTCATAGTGGCTGTTTATAAAGTCTGCAATTTGATGCCCCTCAAGTTATCACTGCTGCCATGTCTGTTCATTTCTAAACATAAAAATAGAAATGCATGAATTTTTAAGAAAAATATTTTATGCAACACAGCTTTTGCTATTGATTCAACATTCTTTGACTGTTCTGCATAGAGATGAGCACAATAGAGAGACTTCTTAGATTGATCTGTAACAACATAGTTGTCTGACTATGTAGGTGACTAAGGAAGAGATACTAAGGAAACATGGTGAACAGTTGGTCTAGGCTTTTGAGTGTCTTAAAGGCAGCATATGGGAGGACATGTAAATTCTCTGTCCATTTGATGAGCCGTTGATTGAACTGGAAAGCATTGGTACATGGATGATTGTGTGGTTTTGTACTAAGCCATGCATGGTTGCATTAGGGCAAGTGCCACCTGTGGGCACATGAGTGGGGCCCTCATGCTTATCAGGAGCATGACCAAGGTTTAAACTGCCTGAGGAAGGGAAGCAGGTGGAAAGTAAAAAGAGGTTAAAGAAAACTGAGATTCTGGATTTGTTCTGAATATTAACAAATACAAATACTGGTAACAACCTTTGCAAAATCTAGCATATAGAAGAGAATCCTTGTAAAGACTGGATCCCAAAGCTTCATTCAGGACCAGCAAATGCTGAGTGAGCAGGGTTCTGTGATGGTAACTTCACTGTGGAAACTCTAGGAGTGAGTGTCTTCCCCTCTCCCCCAGCTCTCACAGTAGTACTGATGGAATTTTACCCTTATATTCTAATGGTTGGTAATTTTTCCTGCTTGGCTTCTCTCAGTTTTGTAATACACTTGGCTGATTTTGCTGCTGTTTATTGTTTCATGTATTTTGCCCATGCTATTAGTAGCATTTCACTTCTATTAGAATTCTACTAGGGTACATGCAAAATGCTTCATTTTGAATTTACCCTCAAATAATTGTTCAGTTCCATGTAAAATGAAAAACATAAAATATTTTCCGTCTAGCCCTTTGAAACAGTTACTGCTCTGTTGTATGGCATCAGGTGAGGATGGTAAGTCAGGACTCATCATAGTTCTTGTTCTTTCATCGATTAGCTTTTTGTCTTGTGTTATTTTTTTGTTTTTGTTTTATTTCCCCATGTGGGCACTTTGAGGACTGTCAAAAGGTTCACATTTTTGTTCAATTCTGAGAAATTTTGTGGTTTTTGACAATTGTAGATACATGTTTTCTGTCATGTCTTCAGGTCTTAGGCTTCTGGTCCTGTCCACAGGCATGTAAACGTTTCCTCAATACTTCATTCTCACTCTGTGCTTTTCTAGCTTGAGTCTTCTAGCTCACTTACTCATTCCCCATTTGTGAACAATTCTGTCCTGCTAGTATCTTTATATGAAGTTACTACTTAACATTTATTTCTGAAATGCTCTGAATGATGCTTTTTCATAGCTACCTTTTAAAAAATAACTTACTTCATAGTTGCTGTTCCTTTCCCCTAATTTACTAGCACTCCCTTTCCAGTGGAATCACTCTTTTGAATGTTTTCGTTGTATTTTTATTTGGGGGCCCACTTTCCTGATCTGGTAGGGTTGCTCACTCAGTGTGATTGTTTACTGAATGGAGATTTTACCACTTTAGTTTCTTTTTCCCTCTTTTAGGTACTTCTAAAACAGTGGTCACTGGTAGATTTATGCACAGCCAACTTGACATGTCATTTCTCAACCCTTATCCTACTTTATCTATATGCAAGCATTTGACACAGCTCATCACTCCTTTCTTAAAAGACTTATTGTGAGTCAAGGTGAACTTCACCATGACCTGCTAGTCTGTGTGGTCTCCCCCCCCACCCCCTTAGCTGCTGCTATACTCCTCTTTGTAGATTCCAGCCATTACAGTTTTTGTTTGTGCTCGAAGTGGCAAAGCACTTTAATATTGATTGCTCTTTTCTCAGGTTTTTAAAGCAGATATCTTCCACTGATCTTATTGATTTAAACTCTTTAGTGTGGCTGTGTTGGAAAGGACAGCTAAGCACCCAAGGACGCTGCATCTTACGCCCCTCCTGTTCTCCTGTGCATGTCCCTACCTGAATTTTACGTTGGTTTGCTTGCTCTTTGCCCAGTGTCTCATACTAATGCAACTTCTGGCCTCTTGTGCTCAACAGGAATATAACATAAACTAGTTAGTGTCATACTTTGTAAAAGTAAAAACAAGTAGATTTTACTAAAATCAGATGGAAGAACATAGCTGCTGTATTCAAACTGTTTTAGCATGTGATAAACATGTGATTCTTTCTGAGATGTTTTACTTTTGGAGGATAGTGGGAGGACTGACCCTTCTGAATTCAGTATCTATTTACAGCAAGATGTGCAGTCTACCTTCTCTTGACATTCTGAGGAGCTTTGGTGACTGGAGAAGCCGTGTTGGACACTGCAGTTCTGGGATTTCTCAGTACTGTTCATTGTGTTCAGTCTCATTCATTCCTGGAACTGTTGTCAAGGGTTTTTTGTTTTCTGGATCTTAATCCTTAGTAAAAATGCTGTATTTGTAAGTTACACTTGTTATTTTAAAAATTGTATTTGTTTTGATTTCATATCCCAAGGGTTTTGTTCTTTTTGTTACAACTCAGGTATATACGATGTGTTTCTTGTTCAGTAAATGGAAATTGGACCATGGCACATGTTAGAAATTTATATAGAGTTCAGAAATGCCTTATGACATTTCAATTCACAATTTCTATGTACTGCTCTTTTTGGCACTGGAAGGTTAATAGATGGTGTTTACTTGTGGATAGGCACAGTACTTCTATAATCAGGTACTGTGCTTCAAAAAAAAGCACTTCTAACGATGCAGTGTAGAGTTTAAGTAATGTTTCAGGAATGTTCTGTTGGGGAATTGTGCAAGCTTTAAACAGTTTTAATTCATATATACAGAGCCCTTTCAGTTTCCTTCCCTTTTATAGGGTAGGGTCCTTTTTTCTGCCATGAGACACATTTGGGTATTTATTACATCATATGTAGGTCGTGTGAAATTATAAGCTTAGAAATTAGCCTGCTATGGATGTATTGAATTTTGAATGTTGTTACCTTGGCAGGTCCAGACTACGTGTTTATACAGTTTATACAGCCCACAGACTGGGTGTTTCCCACCTTTTTCTTACATAGTATCTAGCTATGTTTTATAAGAGGCAAAACATTTTAGATAGCAAGATCTTCTTAATGCATTTTTATAGTGTCATAACTGCTTGTAGCAGTCATTTTTTTTTTTAACGATTTATTTTTATTGGAAAGGCAGATATACAGAGAGGAAGAGAGACAGATTGGAAGATCTTCCGCCCAACAGTTCACTCCCCAAGCGGCCGCAATGGCTGGAGCTGAGCCAATCCAAAGACAGGAGCCAGGTCCTCTTCCAGGTCTCCCACATGGGTACAGGGTCCCAAAGCTTTGGGCCGTCCTCAACTGCTTTCCCAGGCCACAAGCAGGGAGCTGGATGGGAAGTGGAGCTGCCAGGAGTAGAACCGTTGCCCATATGGGATCCCGGTGCATGCAAGATGAGGACTTTAACCACTACGCTATTGCGCTGGGCCCGTAGCAGTCATTCTTGAGGGCTGAGGTTTTCAAATAGGAGCTAGAACCTTGGATATTGACGTACCATTACTTTGCTGCTGCGTTTGCCTGCCTTCATGCTAACACATGGGTCATACCTTCTTTCATCATAACTTTTTGATAGTAAAAGTTAAAAATACATAGACCCATAAACACATAATAGGAGGCTACAAAGTATAAGCACCTTTTTGTAAGGAATGGAATGAAAAAAAAAAAGTATTTTACCTCCCATTCATTTGTCAGCTCCCAATGGTAGGTCCTTGTCTTGGGAGTTTGTTCTGTTTTTTAATTTAAAAAAAAATTTTTAAGAGATAGTGAGGCTACACATATTTGTGAGGTGCTGTGTGAGTTTTGTTTTTAGAATCTTGGTTTCTTCTGAGCATTTGGGTTGTTTTCATGTCTTTGTGCCTTAAATATGTTGAGACTGTTTTTAGGTACATGCTTATGTAGTGTTGAACTTCTCATCATTACCAATTGTTTTATTTTAAATGAATTGTCCCCCTACTAATGCTTTTGCCTCAGAGTCTGCTTTGTCTTTTGTTCATACTGTATAGTATCTTTCTTGTGGTTTGTGTTTGCATGGTATATATTGCTCCATACTTTTTATTAGTATTTTCCGTAACAGTAGAGACTAGTGTTGTGGTGTAGTGGGTAAAGCCTCTACCTGTAATATCTGTATTCCATATGGACATCAGTTTATTTCCCAACTGCTCTACTTGTGATTAGCTCCCTGCTAACAGCCTGGGGAAAGCAGCAGGTGATGGCCAAGTGTGAGAGAGACCTAGAAGAAGCTCTTGCTCTGACCTGCCCAACCCTAGCCATCGCCACTATCGGGGGAGTGAGCAAGTGGAGCATGAGAGAGGATGTGACAGAGATTTCTCCCCAAACCCCATTCACTCCCTAAATGCCTGTAGTGACTAGAGCTGGCTGTGTCTGTAGCCAGGAGCCAGGAACAACTTCTGGGCCTTCCACGTGGGTTCAGGGGTTCAAGCACTTAATGCATCTTCAACTAATTCTCAGGCAGCTTAGGATAGCTGAATTAGAAGTGGAGTAGTTGGGGGCCCAGTGCAGTAGCCTAGTGGTTAAAGTCCTTGCCTGGCATGTGCCAGAATACCATATGGGTGCCAGTTCTAATCCCAGCAGCCTTGCTTCCCATCCCTGCTTGTGGCCTGTAAAAGCAGTGAAGGACAACCTAAAGACTTGGGATCCTGCACCTGTTTGGGAAACCCAGAAGAAGCTCCTGGCTCCTGGCTTTGGATTGGCTTAGCTCTGGCAGTTGTGGCCACTTGGCGAGTGAATCAATGGACAGAAGATCTTTCTTTCACCTCCTCTCTATATATCTGCCTTTGCAATAAAAATAAAGTTGGAAGCACCTCAGATGAAGTTTCTTTGGAGATCCCCACAACTGAATTGCTGGACTCGGAACCCTCACCATGGAGATAATTGCAGGTTCTATGGTCTGATCATGAAGTGCATATGTCAGAGCTGGGCCCCCTCAGTGCCTCAGATAGAGCGGTGGACAGCATATCCAGGTGCACATGGAGGATATGGCAGTACATTCTGCAGAGGACACCTGGTACCATTACAGAAGACATATGACAGAACAAATTGGTCATCTATCCCAGCCAAGTATTGGCAGTGACTATCTGGGCAAATGGAGACTTCAAGTCCTAGAGTCTTCGGAGGCAGAACGTGGGTTTCTGCCTTCTACATGGAAAACTCAAGTTGGGCTCCAGGCTATAGACCTGCTTTGACCAACGCCTGTATGTTGTGGACATTTGACAAATGAGCCAGCAGATGGAGGATATCTCTCTCTGTCTTTCTCTCTCTGCCTTTCAAATAAATAGTTTCATTAATTTTAGAAGAAAGGGTATGTATCAAAAAAACACTGAAGCTGAAATATCCAGTAGAGGATTTGTGCGTGCTTAGAGCAGTTGACTGGAAGTACTCCTAACCTCAGCTTGAATAGTGAAGTGATCCTAAAGTGAGATTCAGTCTTGTAGAATCCTGCTTACTCTCGGAGTGCACTGTACTCTGCATGGTCACAGTCAAGTTACCCCCGCAGGCTGAGCTTCAGAATGAGGAGTCAGAGCATGTTCCTAGGAGAAAAGCAGCCTTCAAGGCCAGGAACTGCATACGCTCACGCATGTGTCATTAGTTTCTAGGCACACAGTTGCTCACTCTCACACTGTCCTCGTGTGTAGTATTTATGTGTTCTCTACTTTGTCTATCTTACCGGATGCACTTGAATTACCTAAACCATCATTACCAATAGGGGAAGTTCATAATTAATTTCTGTGTGTAGTTTTTATGTTTTCTATAATTCCTCTGGAGATAATTTAAATTAAACTTGACTGTTCATTCAGAGTGCATTTATCTTGTATGCATGTATCTTCAATGTTTTCCTATACAAAAGCAGTTAGAAACTAGGTTTTTAAAAATTAATTTCTCATAATGGTGTGAGAAATTGAGAAAATTTAATAGCATACCTCCCATGTAAAATATTCACTACTTAGATCACAATAATTTGTTGTTTTACTCCTGCAACATGTATTACCTGAGATGTCTCATGTTTTGTGATATGAAATATACTGTTCAGCCTTTGTCCCTGCTTTAAGTGTGACCATATTAAAGATGGGGTAGTGAAGTAGTTTCCTTCCTAGGTTTTCTTGTGTGCCTGTGCCTAGCATACTTCACTAAATCATTTAGATTGTTGGTACGTTTCTCAGAGACCAGCTGTATACTAACTAATTCAGCAGTAAGTGTAAAGGTACTTAGAAATTTTGGGGATGTTGAGTGTCATCTGTTTGTGGCTTAACTCTTTTTTTTTCATTGCATATTTTTTTTTATTCATTGATTACATTGTATTATGTGATACAGTTTCATAGGTACTGGGATTCTCCCCACCCCTCCCCGCTTGCTACCTAGTGCTATGCTTTAATCTAAGATGTGATTGTTTTCTGATATTAGCCACTGTTTTGTTTTGTTTTGTTTTGTTTTAATGTCTCTATGTTGGAATAGCTTCCTACCCTTTGCAGTTAAACTGATACTTTTAGGTTGGACAAGAAGCGATTGGATTTTTTCTGTGAAACACCATTAATAGTAATGATCTCTTCTAAGAGACTGGTGTGCTTGTCACTACAGTGATACCTAGTAGCTTAGGAATATTTCAAAAAGATCTTGGCTAAGAATGGAGAAATTAGGTCAGAGATGAGATTGTACAATAATGTAAAGAAAACAGAAATGCGTTGTTGCAATGTGTCAAGAGCTTTTAAAAAGGTAAAGTTTGACATTTAAAATAATTAAAATTTTTTTTCTTCAGCTTCCAGCTGATCTTACCAAGATGCATCTCACTGACAGCCCTCATCCCCAGGTGACTCCTGTGTCTTCTAGTCAGTCTGGTTGTAGCATTGCCAGTGACTCTGGAAGCAGCAGTTTATCTGATATCTATCAGGTAATAATATTAGGTATTTGTTCACTGTAAATGTGGGGTTTTTTAAGTTATTATTTTGCAAAATATTCTGTCAGTGCAAAACTCAAGCATAAAGTGTGTGCAGAAATATACATGCCTTTCAGTTTTGCATGGCTAATGGAAGGAAGTGATCAGTCTTTTAAGAAGGATTGGAAGTGGCCCATGGTTTGCTTTCAATTTTTTTTTAAATCCTGCTGAATCTCTGTTAGTACATAATACTTAAATAAGACATGAAGAGCATTAGCATTGCTTTGGTATTGTAAAGTGTCATTGTAATGTAAGATGAATTAATTAATATGTTTATGAACTTTGCCCTTTCAACATCCAGAAGCGTTCGTTGACTTACTTGGATTTTCAGTGATCCTTGTGATGCAGGCTTTGGGAGGAGCCCACGCTAGGAAAATCTTCACACGAAAGTTCAGAGTTCTGTACTCAGTGCAGCTCTGTACAAACTTCTTTAATGGGGGGCAGTTTCGTATGGGAGGTAGTTTATATCCTGGAATCCAGTGTGTACACATAGCTTTGATAAAATACAGAACACATAATATTGAAAGTTGGTTTATTCCAGGGCTTGTGATATTGTGCAACAGGTTAAGCTACTGCCTGGAACACCTGCATGCCATGTCAGTGCCAGTGTGAGTCTCATCTGCTTTGTGTCTGATCCAGTACTCTGTGTACCTGGAAAGCAGCAGGAAAAGATTCAAGGGCACATGTCACCTGTGTGGGAGATGTTCACCATGGCAGTTGAAGATATTTCTCTCTCTCTCTTTCTGGCAGTGGAAGATATGTCTGTGTGTCTGTCTCTCTCTCTCTCTCTCTCTCCATTTCCCTCTATCATTATGCCTTTAAAAAAACCACACACACAAAGTTGGTTTATTCAGAAATTGAAATGTGTGATATATTTCCATGGGTATCTACAGAAATTTAAGAGCCGTGTATTTAACTGTAAATTTCCTAGTGGCTGTATTTGAAAACATAGAAAGAAATCAGCACACTTAAGTTTTAATATATTTTATTTAGTTCTGTATGTACAAACACAAAAAATTTTAACATATAGTAAGCATGTAACATTTTGAGGATTTTTTAAAATTATTATTGTTTATTCATACCAAGTTTTAAGTTCCTTGATTGAATTCTTCAGTTCAGACCAGTTGCAGTTGCCTGGTGTACCTAGTGGCTCCACAGAACACACATCTGTGGAAGCATAGTCTTTGGTTTTTGTTGTTGTTCAGAGAAACATTGAGACTGTGGTTCTTCTGAATTACCCAGATTCAGATATTTTAGAAAAAACAGCCTTCCTCTGTAAAGGAAGTTGATAGGCAGATGAAAGAAGGAAGAGACAAGCCTTTGTTTTTATTTTATGTGCAGCTTTTCAAGTTGTCCTGGCCTTCCCCAAAGCAGGTGTCTGTAAGAGCAGTGACATCTTAGAGTTTTTCCCTGGAGAGGCTGCATCAGGAAGATAGACCGGAATTGGTCAAGTTCAGGATGTTCCTGCAGAATTCTCTCAGGATGAGTGGGGATGTCTGGACCTTGCTGAAAGAGACTGTACACAGGAGATGTATTGACATAAGCAGGAACTTGGCCTTACTGGAATGTTCCATTTGCAACCACATGTGATCTGATCATCTTTTTAGGGCCAGGAGCAGAGCCCAGAGCCCTGAATAGTTGTGAGGAAAGGGACAGAAGGATAATGTGCAGTTTAACATCGAAGGTCACTGAAAAAGGCCATGAGCTGGGAGATGAGCTGGGCGTAATACTGGAGAAGCTTCTGAAGAATGGCACCCATGTTAGCACCTATGGGTTCCCCACCAACAAGCTAACCAGTGATAGGTTTGGAGCCAAGGTCCCAGGTCCAGGATCGTGATCCTGAGGGTATTGCCCTAGTTGCATCCTTCATATTTCATATGTCTGTTTCTCAGTAATACTGTACAACTCATTCTGTCTTCTAAGGTTGATTTTTTTTAAGTAAGATTTACTTATTTTTATTTGAAAGGCAGAGTTACAGCAAAAGAAGGAGGGAGGGAGGGAGAAAGGGAGAGAGACCTCTTCTGGGTCTCCCACACAGGTGCTGGGTCCAAAGGCTTTGGCCCATCCTCCACTGCTTTTCTGGGCCGTAAGGCGGGAGCTGGATGGAAGGTGGAGCAGCCAGGACTTGAAACACCAAGGCAGCCCAAGTGGAGGCTAAGCCTGCTGTATCACAGTGCAGGCCTGAAAGATTCATTTTCAAGTTGGACAAAACTATTGTCAAGTGTTCCTAGCTCTTCTGCGTGTTGTGGGGCATTATAAAAGTCTGCTTTTCATGCCGCAGAATCCTGAAATTGGCCATGGTTCTCCTCCCTCCATCATCACATTCTTTGATACCCTTCAACGGTGTGTTTTGTGATAACCAGTAATTTGCATATGAGATTTACTGTCTTCAGCTTCCATCCAGACATGGAACTTTGCTTATTTTTTCCTCAGACGGGACCCTGTGCCCCTGGCTGCCAGTGCCCCTGGCTGCCAGTCTCCTGTATGCATCCCTAACTACTGACAGCCACCAGTCTGTTTTCTGCATTATAAATTGTCATTTTTCAGAAGCTCATACAAATGAGATCATATGGTTGAAAAATAAAATGCAGTAACACTTCTGAATTAACTCATGATATAAATACAGGTTTGAATAAACTTGGAGGAAGGGAAAAAACAGACAATTGAAGCTCTAAGTTAAAAATAGGAACTCAGAAATTTAAAGGAGAGAATTATAATGCTAAAACTTTGTGGAATAGTTAGATTAAGTCAAAGTAATAGCTAAGTGTAGAGTGGTAGCTAAAAGAATATCATAAAGGTGGGACAAAAACAACAATATGAAACGAGGAAAAATACTCAAAATATTAAAATAATATGCTTCTTTTTCATATTTCATGAACAGAAGGTAAATTTGAGTTCAAGAGCAACAACTGACATTGCTACTAAAAAGTGTATTTCTGCTGGTGGTAGCTTTGTGGGTGGTTTTTAGTGTTCCTTAACTGATTATTATTTTAATATTTCACAAATTTTAAGGATTGTATAGAGCCTAGGATAAAAATAGAAACTGAAAAATATTGTACAAAGTGGTAAAAGAAATAGCTAAGAGTTAAGAGCATAAAAACATTAATATGAGATGGATAAAATATAGCTATAAAAATGCAGGATTTCTACACTCTAAAAAATCTACAATTTAAAAAAAATCCATTTATAATCATGATGTAATATTACTCAGCTAAATTGTGTGTGTATGTGAAGTTTTCAGTCAGACTCTTGAGATTAAAATGAAAGATGAGTCTTAGAGTCATTTTTTCTGTTGATCTCAGACTAACTTTATATAGTATGTGTTTAGCATATGGTTATACCGTTGTCAAAAACAGATTGATTTGTCTGGTTATCTGAATTTCAGTTTTTGAGAGTTTTTAAAGATAAAATACCTAGGCTATAACAGCATAAGCAGAGCCTTGAAAAATAATGTAATACTTTTTTTTTTTTAAGATTTTATTATTATTGGAAAGCCAGATATACAGAGAGGAGGAGAGACAGAGAGGAAGATCTTCCATCCGATGTTTCACTCCCCAAGTGAGCCGCAACGGGCCGGTGCGTGCCAATCCGATGCCGGGAACCTGGAACCTCTTCCTGGTCTCCCATGCGGGTGCAGGGTCCCAAAGCTTTGGGCCGTCCTCGACTGCTTTCCCAGGCCACAAGCAGGGAGCTGGATGGGAAGTGGAGCTGCCAGGATTAGAACCGGCGCCCATATGGGATCCCGGGGTGTTTAAGGTGAGGACTTTAGCCACTAGGCCATGCCTCCAGGCCCAATAATGTAATACTTTTTAAAGATTATTTTTATTGGAAAAACAAATTTACAGAAAGAAGATAAAAGATCTTCCCATTCAATGATTCATTTCCCAAGTGGCTTCAATGGCCAGAGCTAAGCTTATGTGAAGCCAGGAGCCAGTAGCCTCTTCTAGGTCTCCTACACAGGTGCAGGTTCCAAGGCTTTGGACCATCCTCCACTGCTTTCTCAGGCCACAGATAGGGATCTGAATGGGAATTGGAGCACCTGGGACACAAACCAGTGTCCATATGGGATCTCAGCAGGATGAGTATTTAACCACCAGGCTGTTACGCCAGACCCTGATGTAATTCCGAACTTGGAGTGTTGGGGTGAAGAAAAAAGGAGATGTCTAGTGACAGTTCTTAGCAGGGAAAGTGCTTCTATATTGCTTGTGGCCAGACGTGTGGCTGTACTGCTGTGCATTTCACCATTTACAGTGGTTGTGTCTTCTAGTGTATCATCGAAAACTTGATTGACAGACAAACTTGAAAATAAAGCATTTACCACAGATAATGCAGATATGGTTCTAGCATGGCTGTTTCTAATCAGATTAGATTGAAGTTTAGCCAAGAACATGCGTTAAGATGTTAAAAATTCTGGGATGGAGTAGTTTATGCATCTCAAAGAGTGTTCAAGAGAATAATTGTTTCTTTCTGGAAGCCTTATTTGTTCTTTCTCCTAGACCTGGGAAATTGAGATATCTTGACTGTTAAATAAAAGTACTTGTCCTTTCATTAACACATTAAATAGCCACTTACTTTTTAAATTTCTCTGTAGGAAATGCCAAGGCTTCTATTTGCCATTTCTTTTGTGACATATTCCCCCTAAGTCATAGCTGCAGTGCTGTGCTCCTCAGAAACGTAGCATTCCATTTCTGTCACCTCAGCTAGCCTTACCCCACCATATGTGCTTCTCCAGCTGTTTATTTTTTGTTAAGAACAGTGAGTGTTCTAATCACAAATCTTACCTTTCCCCCATCCCTTGGGTATCATTTTTAAATATGTATGTGTGTGTGTGTGTGTGTATATATATATTTTTTTTAAATTTGGAAGCAGTGTGACAGAAACCAAGTGCTTCCAAATGGCATGTCTGCTGGCACTTAGCCAATCCAAATTCAGTAGCCATTAACTTCATACAAGTCTCTCATGTGAGTGGTGGCGCACAAGAACCTGGGTTATCTTCTCCTACCACAAGGTGCATTAGCAGGAAGCTGGATCAGAGACAGAGCAGCTAGGACTTGAAGTGGAGCTCGGGTGTGGGATGTGGTCTCGCTGGTGCTGGCTTTGCCTGCTGTAGTGCAGTCCTGGCAGGGCTTTCCTCCCCTCCCCCCTTCGAAAAAAAGATCTTTAGAAATAATGCTGTATCTTTTTGAAAGAGTGCTGTATCTATAAATAATCTGCCTAAAAATCTTAATTCCTCACCATCTCATTTATATTCTTCACACCTATTTCAAACTCTTTCATTTCCAAACACAATCTGCCATCTTATTTAAATATTTCACTATTCTATATAATATTTCACTGTCACCACTTTATGTATTCTAGACCTTGCTTCATGAGGAAATATATGGTACTCTGAACGTATACCTTTCATAGCCTTGTTTCTTAGTCATACTTTTCAGCCTGTGGCTACACCTAGATGACATTTTTTAATTTCACATTTTTCTGATGATAGTATCTATTTCGTTCCTTGAAAATCCACAGCAGTTTTGCTCTAATCATGTGAGTTTCATGGAATTTTTATTATAATTACTTGAACCTTAATTTTCCAGCGTCAGATTTGTAGAAAGCAATGTCTATATTTTAGCATTATAAACAGTGCTTAGGCAAGCACAAGGTTGGCCCTAAGGAAGTAACATAGAAAATTTTTTAGCATTTCAAAGCATAAACCAATATGGATTCCACAGAAAAATGTGTAAGATCTGTGATACTAACTAAAGTTCATGTATGCTGCCTGTCTATTGCGGGAATGGAATACTTGGCCAGCCTGATGTAATTTGTGAAAGACACATTCACAGTGTACTTGCCTGACCAGGAATACAAAAAGGAAGCATAAGGGTTAAGGTCCATAAGCAGAATTAAAAGAAATACTGAAAAATGGGAATTCAGAAAGGAAAAGCAGTGTAAGTCTGAAGTTCGGACTTAATACTTGCCCCTGTATTTGAAAATCTGGTTTTTCGTAAGTTTAGCTCTCGTAGTTCCCCTCATTGTAGCTTCATGTTTATCTAGAGGCAAACAGGAAAAGGATATCCTTGTGTGGTTTATTTTGGGAAAGCCAAGTCATCAGAAAATCACCTCAGACTGTCTGCTTCATCAAATTATATTTATGTAGAGACACATTAATATGACAAGGCAGGGAAAGGACAAGAAATTGAATAGCTCGTTAGCCCTGTCACCAGTGTACTCCCAGTTCCCAGCCCCAGACTTCATTTATCATCATCTTTCTGTAAACTTGCTATAACCCAGGTGCTGGGATAAATTACTTGAAAGATCAGACTTTAACTTACTGTCCCCTCTGTCTTACTGAGTCTGAAGCATATTTTGATTCATAATTTTGGTACCAACTCTTGGTATTATCTTACAAGGTTCTGAGTATCTGTTAAATTTTGGTTTTTGGTTTATCTGCCCTTTCTCAGAAGTGAATAGCTTTTACTGCCTTTTCATGTTTATATACCCTATAGTTTACACTTTTATTCTCGAGTTCCCATTTTTCTTCATAAGCTCCCACTATTTAGTAATGATTTAAGATAACCCCTGTGTGACTCCACCTTGTTTGCGTTTGGGCTGCTGTTAACAGTCAGTAGAAATGTATTTCTTACTTTTTCTTTCAAAAAGTTAAAAGATCAAGATGATAATAAATGAAGACCCTCTATCTGACTGATAAATGGCATCTTCTAGCTGCATTCTCAGGTAGTGAAGGGAGTGAATAAGCTGTGATGGGCCTCATCCTAATCCCATTCCAGAGGGTTCTCCTGCCCTAGACAGTTCCTTCATGGTTGGGTTGCTTTACAAAGACCTGGTCTTCTAATGCTACTGCCTTGGTGACGAGGATTTCAGGATAAGAAATAAGAAGGTAGATGGAAGTCAAGGTGTGCTGGGAGGGGGAACACATTTGGAACGTAGCAGACCCTTAAGAGGCAGGTTGTTTCATCTTCAAGGTCTGGAGTTAGGTGTTGAGTCTGGATTGCTAGTCATTCATTAAACTGAATAAAAATCGAAAGAACTGTAAGATGTATTCTTAGAGAATAAGTCAAGACTATTGCACGTAAGCGTTGGAACTCATAACTTGATTTAGCAAAAGCCAAAAGGATAACTTTTGCCAAGACAATGCTGGCCTCAGTGAGTCTGAGTGCTTACAAGTGTTATCTGCCCGGTGTGTCTGTCTCTGGTTTTGGATTCGCTGTAATGTTTTTTTCTTTGCTCTCTCATGGAGCCCACAGATGCTGTTTGCTCGTTCTTTCTCTGTGCTGTTACACTTCCCTGCCCATTGCTCTCCTTTTCTCTGCCCACTCTCATGTTCAGCCCCCACTAGGGTGCAGTTCTGTGTGGCTGATATTTTCCTTCAGTTCAGCAACTGAAGAAGAGGTGTTGCTCTACTTCCAGCTTGAATTATGAATCCTCGGGGCTTAAAATAGAGAACAGCAATGCTCCAAATAAATAAAATCTTTTAAGCAGACAAGTAGTAAATCTTTAAAAAAACAGATAAGACTTAAATTGTTTGGTGCCGCTTTCATAATCTTTACTATGTTTGAGTGTTTTGCTAATTCTTTCCTGTAGCTGATATTCATGCCTATTCATTTTTAAATGAATCAGTTGAGTGAAGTATTTGGAAATGTTCTGTCATAATTTTGTGACAATTTTGTTTTCTGTAATGCTTTCTACGAATAACATTTTACAATTTTTAATTAGTTTTCGAAGTTGTGATATAAGTCAATATTAAGGTAGGAATGGGGTTGGCATTGTGGCATGGTGCATAAAACCTTCTCTTACAATACTATCATCCCATATGAGCACCAGTTCAATGCCCAGTTGCTTTACTTCCAATCCAGCTCCCTATTAATGAAAGCAGCAAGATAGTTCAAGTGCTTGGGCCCCTGCACCCACAACAGAAACCCAGAAGTTGTTCCAGCCTGGCTTCAGCCTGGCCCTGAATTGGCCTTTGCAGGCATTTGGGGAGTGAACAGGGGGATGGAAGAGCAATGTCTCTCTTTCTCTACTTCCACCCTGCCCCCCTCTACCGCCTTTCCTACCCTCTCTGTGTTAGCCTGGCTTCCAGATTTGAAAAAAACGTGGTAATGACCTCAGCTCTTTGCACACTGTTAGATCCATCAGTAAGGTATTGGGAAGAGATGGTGGTTTGTTTGTTTGTTTAATAATCTGCTTGAATCTTTGCCTTTTAAAAAAAAGCACTTCTTGGGCCATGCACAGTAGCCTGGTGGCTAAAGCCCTTGCTTTACATGCCAGGATCCCAGATGGGCACTAGTTCGTGTCCAGGCTGCTCCACTCCCTATCCAGCTCCCTGCCTGTGGTCTTGGAAAGCAGTATAGGATGATCCAAGTCCTTGGGACCATATACCCACGTGGGAGACACGGAGGAGGCTCCAAGTCATTGCGACCACTTAGGGAATAACCTGGCGGATGGAAGATCTTTCTCCATCTCTTCTTTTCTCTCTGTATCTGCCTTTCCAATAAAAATAAATATTGAAAAAACACTTCTTAGTTTACATTATTACTCTTCTAGATGTTAAGTCAAGTCTGTAATCAAAGAAGAGTAACTTTTACAACTCTCGGTGTGCTCTAGTAGAATGTACTCTGCTCCTGAAGTGGTTGTTAGTAAATCTGTATTTTCTTTCTCTAAATGTTTTAAGATGTTTTATACTTTTAAGAAATACTCTTGTTTATTTTAAAAAGATACATTTGGTAATATTGAATCTCTTCATAATTGCATATGTAGTGGCTCAGATTTATCACCTAGATATCATGCTGTGGAATGATGAGCCTGTGTTTCGACCGAGATAAGTCTTCTATAAATAATTATCATTTCATATTCTCTTTTAAAAAGATTCTTTATTTGAAACACAGTTATACAGATACAGCAGAGGTCACCATTTGCAGCTGGATGCCCACATGGGTACAGCAGCCCACGGTGTGTGTATCTGCAGCTAGGAGCCAGGAACTCTCATCAGGTCTCCCTAATGGATGGCAGTGTTGCGAGCACCTGGTCCATCATCCGCTGCATTAGAAAAGAAGCTGTTGGGACTCAGATTGGCACTCCATGCAAGTGAAAGCTTAACCTGCTGTGGTGCTGTGTGGGCACCCACTTTCACTGTGTTCTCAGTGTTACATGGAGTGCTGCCTATTTATTTATAATGCTAAGTAGGCAAGGTAGGATTTGATTGAGACTGTAACATGGATTATTTTTTCATTTGAAACCTATGGAATGATGAGTGATTGATATTTTTTTTCCCCTGTAGGCTACAGAAAGTGAGGTAGGAGATGTAGATTTAACACGTCTTCCAGAAGGACCTGTTGATTCTGAGGATGAAGAAGAGGAAGATGAAGAGATTGACCGCACAGATCCACTACATGGGCGAGATGTTGTTCGAGAATGTCTTGAAAAAGAGCCTGCAGACAAAACCGATGACGACATTGGTAAGGAATACATTGATTCTCAGTAACAGTTTGTCAGTTACCTATGGACAAATTACTTCCAAATTTAAGAATTTAAAACAATATGCATTTATTATTCCATAACTTTTGTGGGTCAGGAATTCAGTAGTGCTTTATTTGGGTGATTCTGACTTGGCATTTGGCATGAGTGGTAGCTAGAATGTTACCAGAAGCTGCAGCCATCTGAGTTGTTTGTCAGTGGCTGAGCAGGAGTAGCTCGGTCTGGGATGCAGTTCATCACATGGCTGTTGGCACAAAACTTGAGTTCCTCAGTAGAGAGCCCTTCTATGTGACAAGTACTTCCCTCAGCGCTAGTGATTCAGGGGAGAACAAGGCAGATGCTGCGCAGTCTTCTGGCATTTGGCTTCAGGAATGACACCGCATTACCTCTGGCAGGTTCTTTAAGTCACACCAAGCAGTCTTGATGTACCTTGGGAAAGATCCCACAGAATGCAAGCATCAGGAAGCAGGGGCCTTCAGTGGTCTTCGCTGAGCTTGGCTGCCACAATTTATAACACAGACTTAGGATTGCACTGATTTTTTTTTTCTTTCATGCCCACAAAAAGCAAGTAATGAGAATGCCCAGTATTTATTAATTAGCTTTTAAAAACTTTTCAAAGGTTATATATTTTCCCCAGATTGATAAAATATATATATAAAACTTTTGGTAAAAATGTCACATTTCTCTGTATGTAACTTCTTTCAGAACTGGTTTGGAAAGTTTAATGACACGAAAAGTGACTGTTATCTTCAGGAAACAAAGAATATTTGCTGTTGATTCTGTATTATGGACCAGTGAAGATTTTGTCTTAGGTTATTTTATAGTCATATTTTGTTCACGTTACGTTAACTACTAGTAAGTTATGTGTTAAGGTCAGTCAGTACATGTGAGCATTGTCTCACATTCTTAGGATATAGTTAAATAACCTGTAGTTTAGTCTCACCTTGTGAATGCTATCTAAAAGTAACTAAAAATACATTTTCAATGGTAAAGAGCTTTCTGCTGTTTTCACACAGTTTTTAAAAAATTGAAATATAATTTGCTGCAGTTGTCTGTGGGTGTATGGCACCATGCAGCCACATCTATTTAAGCTCCTAGCTGACGGCCTGCATGTGTTTCTCCTTTATTACTCATGTTTCTGTGCCAGGGGAACATTTGTTGGTTAAATTTAAGAAAGTTGCCTAGTTGCTTTGACAAACTCTGAGCTATAAATCACATATATTATTCCTGATTTACTTACTGACACTTTCTAAATTATTTTAAAAAAGAAAAAGAGCCTTAAGCCCACTAAGAACTAGATAGAATAATTTATTAAAGAATATCAGTAAAATAAGGCACCAGGGGGTGACATCTCAGGCTAGCATAATGAGGGAAAATCTCCAGCCTCAGCTGAACATGTGTAGTTAGTTTCCTGGTTCTCTGCGAGTTGTGAATTCTGGTGTGTCTGCGTATTGCCATACTTACATATGGGTATGAATATATGTATAAACCAGGTACTTTTTAAAAAATCAGTAATAAAATTATACCTGTTTCAGACATTTCTAAGTTGATTAGAAATTTAGTATTCCAGATTTTGATGTTAACGTATCTCTGATATTAATAGTAGATTTTTTTTTTAATAGAGCAGTTACTAGAGTTCATGCACCAGCTCCCTGCCTTTGCAAACATGACCATGTCTGTGAGGAGAGAGCTCTGTTCAGTGATGATTTTCGAAGTGGTAGAGCAGGCTGGAGCTGTTATTCTTGAAGATGGCCAAGAGGTAGGTCAGCAGATAAATGTTACTGATACTAATTTTAAAAGTAATTTCCAGAAACTTGTGTAAATATTCACTTGTTTTACATCTTTTTTTAATGATTTGGGGTTTTAGATCATTTCTAAACTGATAAATTTTTTGTTTTGGATTTTGTCATAATTTTGTCTTGTAGCAAAGAATTTTGCACAGTACAGGTACTGGATAAGTAATTTTGATTGACCCAAATAAGTTTTTACTTTAGAAATTATGTTGTAAGACATTTTTAAGATTCGTGTAAAATTCAAAATTGTACATTTCATTGTAATCTATTTAAGATTTATTTTTATTAGAAAGGCAGATTTACAGATAGAAGGAGAGCTAGAAAATATCTCATTGTAGCCTATTTCTAATATTGAAAAGTGTGACTGCCAGAATAGAATAAGCAATAGCTTGTTTTATATCAACAGGATATAATCTTATATAGATATTATTTTTAAATTATTTGATTAAAGTTGTTTGAGGGTAAGCCTTATTTCTGCCTTTTAAAAAATTTTATATGTAAATATAGCTACTTATTAGCGGGGTACAATATTCTAATTTGTTACATATATAACTTGTTAAAATGAAAGTATTATGATTAGCATTTCTGTATTTTCAAATATTCTATTTTCTCTGTGTTGAAAACCTTTAAATAAAGTCTTTAGTTATTTCAAATAACTTGTTTATTGTAGACTGTAGTTGCCTATTGTGCTATGTAACGTCAGAACCCTCCGTGTTTTGGTAATTATTAATACTCATACCTCACCTTCTATCCTCCCTCCCCTCTGATGCTCTTCATTCTGATGTCTAAGTGGTCATCTTTTTTAGCTTTCACAAAAGTGAGCGTGTGGTATTTATATGGGTTTCTTATTGCACTCAATGTAATGTCTTCCAGTTTCATCCATGTTTTCACAGTAATAGGAGTTCATCCCTGTAATTGAATATTCTATTGTGTGTATATATATTACACTTAATCCATTTATTGTAAATGGATATCTTGCTGAATTCCATGTATTGGTTGTTATGAATGCTTCTGTAATAAGATACCTGTACATCCTTTGGGTTTACCCTATAGTTGGGTTTAATCAGATCATTTTTCGTTATTGAGTTCCTCATGATCTGAATTGATGAATGTGAAGATTTTCACATTTTTGTAGTGCTGGTTTTAACTGTGCTTCTGGGCTCTTAAAAAAATTTTTTTTAAACTCCCTTTCCCAAACTCTTGGGATGTTTCCCCTAGTTGTTTTGCAGTTTTGTTTGTTTTGAATCGTTTTCTGTTTGTACTTACAAGTAGCGTGGGGATTATCATTTTTCTAGATTTGCTGATACGGTTTGTTAGATTTTTCTTTCATCAGAATATGATTTTGACATTTTTGTCCCATATTTTGGCATTCTCATGTAGATGCACAGTTTCATTTCTTGGGTCTTTTTTGGTGTAGTTTAGATGCCAGGATGAGACTGTTTTGATGATTACAGCTTTGAAAAGTGCTTTAAACTTAGGTATGATGCCTCGCTGTGTGTTTTTGTTCAGAATTGCTTTGACTACTTGGAATCTTTTATGGTTTCACATCAATTTGTAAAATTATTTTTTCTTCTGTGAATGTCAGTATTATTGATATTTTGATAAAGATTGCACTGAACCTTTAGAAAACTTTGGGTAATTTGGACATGTTGCAAATATTATTCCATTTTCTGAGCATGAGATGTCTATTTGTGTGTTTCTGTTTTTCTCTCGTCAGTGTTTTATAATTTTTACTATAAAGATTTTTCATTTCTTGGGGTTAAATTTATTCCCAGATGAATGTGTGGTGTGTACAGTGTGGTGCTATTTATGGATGCTTATAGGGCGGGACAGATAGTACTGCTCTAGGTTGTCCTTTCAGCCGATTTTTTATGGTTGATTTTCTGTCCTGCAGCTTCACTAAATTCATGGGGTAGTTCCAATAATTTGGGGGGGAAGTCTTTACGTTTTCTATGTGTAAGATCCTGCCATCTGTAAACAAGGATAATGTAGCTCTTCTGTTTTGCATATTTTGAAATTTTTCTGTCTATGACTTCTAGTATTGTTTAGTAGAATTGGTGAAAGTACGTCCTTGTTTCTGATCTGACAGAAAATGGTTTTATCATTTCCCTGTTTAACATAAACTCTGAGTTTGTCAAATACAGGCTGTCTCAAGTTGCGATACTGTTTATGTCCATTTTGTTGAGGAGTGATATTAAATGCTGCCATAGGCTTTCTCTGTGTCTATTAGGATGATTGTATGTGTTGTTTGTCTTTCAGCCTGTGGATAGTGTGTGTTGAACCTTCCCGTCCTTGTGTTACTGACATAAATCCCTTTGGTTGAGGGTATGCAGGGTTTTTGGTCTGCTGTTGGATTTGATTGGCTAGCATTTTGTGAATTTTGACATTCCTGATCACCAACACAGTGATGTATAGATTTTTGCTTTTGGAAGGGCACTGTTGACCTCATAGAATAAATTTGTGCGTGTTTCTTTACAGTCTTTTGGAATTGTTTGCGAGGCATACTTGTTATTCTTTTTGTATTTTGTAGCCTTGAGCAGGAGGCCATTAGTTCCTGGACTTTGTTGAGGTGCTTTAGATAATTGGTTCAGTCTTGCTACTTCTTAGGTTCTATTCTGGTATTCTTTATGTTCCAGATTCAGTTTCAATAATGTGATGAAATGTCCAGAAGTTTATCCTTTTCTAAATTGTTCCAATTCTTAATTTTTTCTGTGGCACCAATTGTGATCTTGTTTTCATCTCTGATTTTATTTGAATATTTTCTTTCTTTTCTTGGTTAGCTTGAGGAAAGGCTTATCTTCTCTTTATTTTTTCAAAAATTCAGCTTTTGGTTTCATTGACCTTTTTCTTTCATTTACTTCTTTTTTTTAAATTTATTTATTTATTTTTTATTCATTAATTACATTGTATTATGTGACACAGTTTCATAGGTACTTGGATTCTCCCCACCCCTTCAATTACTTCTGTTCTGATGTTAATATATATACTTCTAGTTAGGGGTTTGGTTGGCCCATGTTCTGGTCTGTTGATGCAGTGAAAAGTTGATTATTTAAGATCTTTTTACTTTTCTAATGTGGCTTTTGATTGCTAAAAAGTTTCCCTTTTAGTGCTTTTATATCTCAGAAATTTTTATTATTTATTTGAGAGCCAAGGAGAGGGAGACAGATGGAGAGAGTGCAATGCTTATCTGCTTGGCTTGTTTCTCAGCTGCCCACAACAGCTAGGACTGAGTCAGACCAAAACCTTAAGCCACAAACTCAGTATCAGTCTCCCACGTGGGTGGCAGTAACCAGCTACCCAGCTATGTTAGGCAGCACCTGTTGCCTCAGAGGGTACACATCAGCAGGAGAGCTAGGAATCCAGCCCGGGCACTGTGTTCTGGTAGAGGATGCAGGTAATCCAGCTGCTGTCGACTCCTAGACCAAACACCTGCCCGTGGGTCATAGTTTCTGGTATGCTTTGTTTGCATTTTTATTGTTTCAAGCAATTTTTTAATACCCTTTCTATTTTTTTTTGACCCAGTAGTCAATTCCAAAGTATGTTGTTTACTTTCTTATGTTCTACTTACTGACTTCTAGTTGTATTCCATTGTGGTCAAAGAAGACAAGTGCCTGTTCTGTCTTGTTTTTCTAGATTTCCTTTGAATTACATTTTATCTTTGGAAGTTGGAGCTAATGATAAAGATTAATATCAAAGGAGAATAAATACTCTCCCGCTGATACATAGTAGGCCTTTAAAGTACATCTTCTTGAGGCATTAAATACTTAAGTGTAATGGCAGGGTTTTGTTAACACTAGGAAAATTTTTGGATTTTCTTGTTAGATTTACAAGTTTTTGTGAACTAATGGCTAGTTGTGTTGGGTGGAATGGCCAGTGCTTTCTGGGTGCCCTGCACGTGTTAATTGAGTCTAACATCGCAGTAGTTCTCTGGTAGCAGAGTCTTCATGACAGGCACCCTGAGGCTTGGCGAGGTGTGTAGCTTACCTGGGTCACTCAGGTGGTCAGAAACCATGGCTGGAGTAAGATTCTAAGAGTTCATGCTCTCATGACACTATTTTTCTTCAGATAATTAGTGCATCATCAAAGTTTCTTATTTGTTTTGATAAGCAAAGCAGCAGCAGTATTAAAGTGATGGTTGGCATAGACCAGGCTTAAGTATTTTGCAGTAGGACCGGATTCCCTTTTTCAAGTATGGGTGTGACAGATAGAGAGCTTCATAGATAGATACTTTTTCATAATTATCCTTTTTAAAAAATCCTTTGTTTTTCCTCTATAGCTTGACTCGTGGTATGTTATTTTAAACGGCACTGTAGAAATCACTCATCCAGATGGAAAGGTTGAAAATCTCTTTCTGGGAAATAGTTTTGGAGTTACTCCAACTCTGGATAAACAGTACATGCACGGAATTGTGAGGACTAAAGTAGATGATTGCCAGGTAAGATTATCTCTTTCATTAAATACTCTTGTTTTTTGCTTTAAAATGGCCAAGCCTATTTGGTGTTTTCCTCAGAATAGCTTCATTTAAGTTACAGAAGCTCATAGGTTATAAAGGATCAGACTGTCATATTTATAGAATATGAACAAAGTACATTTTAAACATGATTTACCAAATTAATACGAGTTTGCTATATTTTACACCTGATATTTGCCAGTTTGGAGTCTTTCTGTGTCTTTGTTATTTTTTCTTTAAATAAAATAGGAACTTATAAATTGTTTCTAAATTACTCGTGCTTCATAGTTGAGAAAGAAGTTGATAGTAACTTCTGCTTTTAGAGAATTCAGACAGATTTAACTTCTTTGGTCTCTGCGTATGAATAATTTAATTTTTGCTAAGAATTAAAGTAATTGAAAGAAAAAAGAACTGATGCCGCTTGATTTCTTACCTTTGTGTTCTGCCTTGGTACGTAGTGATATTTTGATGTACTATAGATTCATTAATTGCCCCCATGTTGTTCTTGGACAGTTTGTCTGCATAGCCCAGCAGGATTATTGGAGAATTCTAAATCATGTGGAAAAAAATACCCATAAAGTGGAAGAAGAGGGAGAAATTGTCATGGTTCATGAGCACCGGGAGCTGGACCGGAGTGGGACCAGGAAAGGACACATCGTCATCAAGGTAGGCGTCTTATTCTCACTCTGTTGGCTGATAGAGGAAAGCTTTCATCTTGCTTCCAGAAAGGCTGTGGACAAACACTTTTTGGATGGTTTAAGATACTTCACTAATGTATTAAAATCTAATTTAAATGTATGATTTGATTATTTTGCCACATTGGTTTTGACACATTTTTAATGAAGAACTTAACTGCCCTTTGGTGTCAGTGTGGGTAAGATACTGTTAGAATATACTAGTCACAATTTTCCTACTCAAAGTTCATTTTACAGTTCATTGATGATAGGACTTTTTAACAGCAGAGATTTTTAGGCACAAAATAAGAAATTGAGGAACTATCTGTGAAAGTTCAGGGAACTCCAGGTAGAGGTGCACTGCTTGCTGGGTCTCTGTGACATAGTAACAGCCTGTGACTTCTGCCCTGTTTCTGTCCTGGAAAGGAAGGCAGCACAGCTGGAATGGTAGGACTAACATTTCTGAGTCTCAACACAGTTGCAGAGACTGAGTGTTAATCCCTTTGGCTTTTTCTCCTCTCTCTCTTTCTCGCACCACCCACTATAGTGCCCTTCCCCTCCTTGTTTCTTTGGAGACCCCTACATGTGAAATGGAGCAACAGTCATTGAAAAGAGGAGGAATAAATGCATAATCATTTATCCTTGGTTGCAAAATAAGTATTTCATTATTAATTGCAGGTGTAATGTTTCATTAAGTAATGAGGGAAGTAAATGAAAGATGTCCGGAATATGATGTCTCATGTGTTTTTGGAGAATCCGGGTGTTCCTCAAAGCTGCCTTCAATCTTTTTCTCCCCATCCCACCCCAAACCAGAGAATGTAATCCTTGTGTGTGGAGAAGGTGAACACATAGATGGGTTGTCAAAGACAAATGCAGTACTTCTGTAATTTATTGTTTTATCCTGAGTGGGGATTCCTGGTGTTTTTGTTTTGTTTTAATATTGAAATTTACAGAAAAGCTGCAGTGGTAGAGAAAGTGCCCCATGTCAGATTCTCCAATTGTTAGTATTTCATTCCTCTTGCTCCATTGTCAAGTCTTTCTCTGAATCTTTTGAGAGCACTTGAAAATGTGATGCCTCATCACTTCTACAAAGTCCATTGTATATTTACTAAAAATAAAAACACTGTGCTGCAGCAAGCACTGTAGAATCCTTCAAATTAGGAAGTGAACATCGGTCACTAAGACACTAGGCAGATTCTCACCACGTGCCTCAGTGATCTTTCCGTTCCATTTCTGGGATACAAAGCCATGCAGGAACAGTTGTACTTTGTTGTCGTGTCACTTTCACCTACTCCAGTTCTTCAGTCTTTCCCGGTTACTAATATCCTCAACAGTTTTAAAGAATAGTATGTGACGACTCCCCTCCTGTTATTATGCGGTGTTTGCCATGATCTGACTGAACCCACGCTTTCCTGGCAGGAATTCCACGAAATGATGTTCTGTTCCCAGAGCTTCAAATCAGGGGGCACACACTGTTCACCTATCCCCAAGTGAACACCAGTTACGCAGTGATGGTGGTGTCTGTCTGCCTGGCTTCTTTGTGTAAACTTTCCATTTCACCCATTGTAAATGATGTACATTTGGTAGAAAATAGTTCTGTGATAGTGTCAATATACTATGCGCAAAGTAGGTATACACCTCTGCTTACTAATGTTTACTTCCATGCATAGAATACCTATTGCTGTAACTTTTTGCAAACTACTGTTGATTAGTAGATTGAGGTACGTTTCCTCTTTGATTTTTCTTGTTTCTATCAGTATAAATCATTTGTTGTATTTTCTTCTCATCAGTAGTGTTCTGATGCTGAGGTTGTCACAAATTAGCCAGTGAGCAGACTGTTAAAGCTTGCTTCTATATTCTTTTGACATGCCCTTATTATTCTGTAAGCACTCTGTTGTTTTCTGGAAAACAGTAAAATGTCAATTTTTCTTACTTCAGCTCTGGAATTGGCCATTTGAGAGAGCCCCGGATCTTTCTGTTGGCAAGCAGTATCCATTAACTGCCATCTAGGCCCTCACTATAGTCTTTCCTGCTGAATTACCATTTCTTTCGGACTCCCCAGACCCAGATAGGGAGCAGATAAGTGTGCGTACACATATATAACTTTATTGTCTCTTAGTAAACAATCATGACTTGGTACTTACATTTGTAGTTTGTCAAAGTGCTGAAAATCACTTCAGTGTCTTGTACAGTGGGCACTCCTGTTAGACATTGTGTTTACTTGCTGTGCATCATGCAGAGTGTAACCACGCCAGCTGTTTCTCACCTGCTATGTCTGTTGCTCTCTATCTCCCAGCATCCCAGCTTTGGAAATGCTAGTGGGCATGGGGGGAGGGTTTAAGGTAACGGGGGGTGAATCCCAGTACCTATGAAATTGTGTCACGTAATACAATGTAATTAATGAATAAATGAAAAAAAATTTAAAAAATTCTTGTTAGAGACAAGACTTTCCCCCCCAAAAAAAAAATGCTATTAACATTAACAACTTGGCTCATTGACAACTTGGTTGTGCACTTGTGCAGATGTATGGTCTCAACTCTCAAGACCTTACCTGTGGGATGGAACCAATTAAAATGTAAATGCCCTTCGTACTGTTGTTCACTTCTCACCATTGGCTTAGCTACACATCATCCAAGAACCAGATTTCAGTTTTTCTAAACTGTGGTTAGCTTGAATAGTAAAGCCAGTTTTGCACTGTTACACTGTTTCGGAGGGTAGGATAGGAATGACTTCTAGTCTTTTCCCTCAGGTGGGTTATATGAAGAGCCTTGCCTGAAACTTCTGACTTCCTTCTAGAAAAAAGACTTAGAGACTTTTTTTAAGCATTGGATACTTTAAAAAGGAATACATTTTTTTTTTTTGGATAAGAATGTTGTTAACATTAATATACACTTGCCGTAGAGTAATTCTGAACTGTGAATTACTTGGGTGAATGAGAAAAAGTTTAGAATCATGGCAGGCAGCAGATTGTTTTGGTTTTTGGAGAGGCAGACAAATCTCCCTAATTTTTAGAAATGCCTAGTGTGAAAGCTGAGAATGGGAACTTGATCCAAGTCCCCTACATAAATCGCAGGATCCCAAAAACCCAAGCCATGAGCGCTGCTTCCTAGGGTCTACACTAGCAGAAAGCCAGAATCAGAAGCCAGAGCAGGGACTTGAACCCAGAAATTCTGATAGGAGAGGCAGGTGTCTCAATTGACTTCATAAGTGTGGGCTCAGAGCCTGCCCCAAGAGTTGGCTTTTCTCTAGTTAGTTTGTACGTTCTGTGTACTCAATTCTGAATTACCTGCAAAGAGATGAATTTTAATCCTGATTTCAAAACTCAGAGAAACAGGGAAGTTGTTTGGATAATACTTTATAAATCTGGATAAGGTAAGAAGTTGAAACTCTGAAAGAACAGTTAAGATTGGAGTTTTAAGTTGGAGAAACTGAAAGAGAGCACTCCTGGAAGGAGCAGCGGTGCTTTAGCATGTCCTGAACTAGAGTGTTCCTCCAATAGCCTGGGAGCAGAAGAGAATTTGATATGGATTACAGTTGAAGGGAAGTTTTTTCTTTGCTTTTTTGAGCTCTCACCTCTTAGTTCTGGTGCATGTGCTGGTTGCATTGGGGATGGCTGACACAGCCCAGGCTGGGGCTAAGCAACACTCAGAGGCCCTGCTGTGGTCAGCTCCAGGGGAGTTACACTGGGTGAATGCTTAGGTGTTTGTTTTTCCAACATTTTTTCTCTCTGTGTCTTCAGCTGCTGCTGGATTACAACCTAAAGAGATAACTACCACTGTTACTAAGGTATATATGGAAAACTCCACTTTGAGGTCTTACTTAAAGGATTGGTAACAGTGAGGAGCCAGTGCAAGTTTTTGGTTTCTGAGGTGTTTGTTTATTTCGTAACTCTTCCTATGCTTGGATTTTAGGCAACGCCCGAGCGTCTCATCATGCATTTAATAGAAGAACATTCCATTGTGGACCCAACGTATATAGAAGATTTCTTATTAACATATAGGACGTTTCTTGAAAGCCCTTTGGATGTTGGAATCAAACTGTTGGAATGGTTTAAGATTGACAGCTTGAGGGATAAGGTTGGTTTACAAATAAAGAAGGCGTGAAAATAATATTAAACCTTTAAATTTTATTCATGAAGACTTCTGTAGTTTGAATGTTTACTTTGATAGCTAGTTTCAGTTAAACACTTCAGTGAGTTGATACAAATGTATCCTTTTGAAGTTTACACAAGCATTAAAAGAAAAACAAATAAAAATGTAGCTGTAAATTTAGGTTAGGAAGCATTGTGAGATTATTTGAAAATCTTATTGCAATAGTTCATTATTTCTGAATGAAATAACATGAAAGCTGATTGATAATTTTGAAAGAATACTACATTTTTAAGAGGGCTCAGGTTATTTTTAAGCCTCAGAATATGAATATATTTGTATTTCTGAGACTTTATAATAATTAAAAGCAGTTTATCAAGCCCTAATTTATCTCCTCTGACTTTAAAATCTACCTTTTGAGTAGTTTTTGCACTGCGCACTTTTCAGAGTAACCTACCTTATTCCATGTGCTGTGTTTGTATATGTCATGTAAATGCTGATACTACCATAGCAGTAAGGCAGGAAATAAATTGGTTTTTAAAAATAAAAACTAGGTCCATAGTTGCCTATTATGTCTAAGTTGTATTTTAAAGAAATTTTATGGAGATAACTGGAATTCTTTTGAAGACCAAAATATCTACAATCACAAGAATACACCTCCTACCCACTTTTTTGGAATTAAAAACATCTTATTTTGTTGCTGAAATTGTAAAAACAGAATTAGCGAACATATACAGGGATAACTGGTTAACTCTATGGAGAAGAAAAAATTAAATCCTTAAAAAAAATCCTTAACCAGTTGTGAAATTTTGATCCAAATTGGTTAGTGACCTAAGTAAATATATGAGCTAAAACTATAACATACACCTGAGAAAGGAAAGGTAAGATGCAAGTGATTTCTCTGAAATTACAAAGCACAAGCAACAGAAGAAAAAAATTAAGCTTCATCTAAATTAAGACTTTTTCTACATCAGACATTATGTCACCAACGATGAGACCACACACAGCATGGAACATGTTTGTGAAACATGGCTCATGAGGGGCTGGTGTCAGAATTACAAAGAGCTCTTGAAGTCATTGACAGCATTATTTAAAAATGGGCAAAAGACATGATAGATGTTTCGCTGAAGAACTTGTATAGATGGCTAACAAGCACATGAAAAAGATGTTCAATACCCCACGCCTAGGAAATGCACTTTAAAACCCTCAGTGAGATACTGCTTTATATCCACTAGAATGGTTTGGAAAAAGACAAGTGAAGTACACATTGCCTGGTTGTGGAGATACCCAACCTTCTTGTCCACTAGCAGTAGTGAGGGAACCTTTTATTGTCAGGGACCCTTTTGATACTTACAGCTTCATCCACGGGCCATGCAAACTCTGTCAGCTTAAACTTTAGTTTGCTGCAGATTCAATTTTGAGTCTTGCCTGTGGTGGCCTTAGGAGGGCCAGACCACAGAATTTTGAGAGCTTATTGTGCAGGCTAGCAGTGCCCGAGCCCTGTGAGCCTACACTGATCCTGGGATTGCAAAGCAGTCTAGCCTGCCTGGGAAACTGTTGGGTGGTTCTTCAGCACAGTTCATCATCATGGAGCCAGCATATAGCCCAACAAATACACCTGCTCCTTGGTGTGTACGGAAAGAACTGAAAAATACATTCAAAACCTTGTTGACTAAAAATATACACGCCAGCACTTTGTGACAGTTGCTAATGGTAGAAACAATCGAAATTTCCATCATAAACAAAATGTAATGTAAATATATAATTTAAAAAATACTAATATAAGCATGATAAGTGAAGGGCAATCACAGAAGACTACGTATGACATTCTATTTTTATAAAATATCCAGATAGGCAAATAAACATGGGGCAGAGAAGTTTAAGGAATCTTGGAAGGGACATATGGTAAGTGACTTTTCAGTAGGTACAGTTTGGCTTGTTTTTCCGAGGTGATAAAAATATTCTGAAAATACGTGGCATGATAGTACAATATCATGAACTATACTGATTGTTCTTAAATATTTAAATTTCATATGGTAATTGTGAATCTTGTGTGTGTCCCATCAATTTTAAATATACCTCAAATCTTGATTAGATGTGTTATTCAAATAATCTTGCATTTGTTAATTTTTTTACTTTTCTCTTAATCTCTGGAGCCGAGTAAACAAGTCAGTTCAACACTTTGAAAGTTGACTGTGATTTTGGTTAAACTTGTCACTGGCTATAGAAACATTTTTAAGTGATCATGCACATTTTCCATGAATTTTTTGAAGTCCGCTTGTAGATCTCTCGTTCCTGTTACATGTTACCAACACACAGTTGTCTTCTCTGACTCTGGGGAAGCTCAAACTCAGCCAGGCCCCCTTTTGATGGAAGGCTTTGTGTATGAGGGAGGGAGAGGAAGATGAGCCATCAAACTCAGTTCCTCTCAGTATGTCTTTGGAACCGACTTTTCTAAGCATAGGCTACCTCCTCTGTTTCCACAGGTGACACGGATTGTATTATTGTGGGTAAATAATCATTTTAATGATTTTGAAGGTGATCCAGCTATGACTCATTTTCTAGAGGAGTTTGAAAAACATCTAGAAGATACGGTAAGGCCTAAAAGCATTTGTCTTCAACATTGAGGGATTGCCTAATGCTAGGAGCCCAGAAGTGCAAAGCAGCAACAGCCTTCATCTTGTGCTGTGTCTAAATGCTCCTTCTACAACTGCTACCCTACACCCTCGCTTGACAAGCTCCTTGTTGGTGTTTCTATTTCTGTTTTAAGACATTGTAATTTGCAGTTAACAGGGAATAAACAGGTCCCCTCTGTTTGATTTGAACCTAAGAAATATCCCTGACCAAGATGTACAGTCATTTGCCAAAGTCATCCATATTTTTCTAAGCATATAGACATTTTCTGTGGTTCATGGTCATTTCTTGTAATTCCCTTGTTTAGGACTGTTATGTCATTATTCCTGAACTGTTACTGTGGCTTAAATGGGTCTTAGATCTAATCTTTGTTCTTCCTTGTCCATTCTCTGAAGCCAAAGGTATATTTTTAAACCACAAATACGGTGGATTTTGCTGCTGTTGTCAGTAAACATATTTCCTTCTTAAGTAGTTTCTCATATATTCAGCTCCCTCATTTACCGTTTCAAGCTTTTTCTTGCTTACATTATAGGCAGCTAAGACTCTGGTGCTCTCTACCAATTCTGCATCTCTTATGTCACTGGAATTCTCTGGTCTGAGTCCTGCCATTTGGAACTATAAGCTTCAGTTCACATCTCATGTATCAGATCTATAGTAAGGTCTGGGTCTCTCTCTGCCTATCATTGCTAAGACAGAAGGTCTTACTAACTCTCATAGTAGCTGTTTATGAGTACCAGTTCCTCTCCAGGATGCTCCCTTTCATCCGCCTCCCTGCTTATGACCTGAGAAAGCAGTGGGTGGTGGCCAAAGTGCTTGGACCCTGCACCCACCTAGGAGACCCAGAAGAAGCTCCTGGTTCTTGGCTTCAGATTGGCTCAACTCTACATTGCTGCCATTCTGGGAGTGAACCATTGGATGGAAGATCTTTGTCTCTCTACCTCTCCTCCTCTCTGTAAATCTGCCTTCCAATAAAAGAAAACAATTTGTTTTGTTTTTGTTTTGTTTTTTAAAAAAGTGACTTAGGGTAATAGAGATCTTAAATCTGCAGTTCAATTCTCAAATGGCTGTAATAGCTGGAACTGGGCTCAGCCAGATTCAGGAACCAGAAACTATCTGGGTCTCTCATGTGGGTGGGAGATGTCAAAATACTTGGCCATGTTATGCTGTCTTTGTAGGCTCTGAGGCTTAAATTGCTGCTCCACTGTGGGATGCTAGTCTTGCGAGCCACTTATTCCGTTGTGTCATACCACTAGCCTTGCCCTCCTTCAGTTTCATTTACCTCAGTTTACGTGTTCTATAATCTTTTGTTTATAGTTCTAATTTGATTAAGTCATTTTCTTAAAACAGCCCTGACATTGATTATATTTATGTGTGTGTTACCCTTCTGTGTTTAACAGAAAATGAATGGTCATCTGCGGTTATTGAATATTGCTTGTGCAGCGAAGGCAAAGTGGAGACAAGTTGTGTTGCAGAAGGCTTCCCGCGAGTCCCCTCTGCATTTTACCCTTAGTGGAGGAAGTGAGAAAGGATTTGGTGTTTTTGTTGAAGAGGTAGAACCAGGTAGCAAAGCTGCCGATGCGGGATTGAAACGTGGTGATCAAGTAAGTTAAATGATCGGCTCTTTAAAGCTGCCTTTAAGTGGTATGCCTGCTACTTCTGTTCTCACTTGCTATGTTTTCAAGTAAGCTTGGTCAATATAAACACTTTTCAAAATCAGTTTTGATAAGTGGTATTTATGATTTACCTTAAAAGGGTAATGTGTTTGCATGTATGGAGAATTCAATGTAGTTGGCCAGAAACAACGTGATCTGCTCCTGTCTTGTGAACTGCTTTAAATAGGGCTGTCAACCCAAGGATAAGAAACAATCCAAGTACAGCCTCAAATTATTCCTGAAAGAGCAGTACACCCACATGAGTTCCCTGATTTGCATGTTTTGAAGGAGGGGCTGTGAAGTGCAAATGATCAAAAATTACCATGAATGATGGTACCAGATGAAATAATGTTTGTGCAGTAACTTGAGTAGGCCAGTCCTACAGAGGGACTAGGAGAAAGGTGACTCCAGGAGGAATTCAGAAGTGATTTATATTTTCATGTCATTAGGTTTATTTCTATATGTGATGCAGTCACAGCCTTGTTTCATAAAAATACACACTTTCCTGGGTTACCTCAGTCCTATTAATCCTGTTAATCACATTCTTAAGGGATGAGGTTTAGGAGTCTGTATTTTGAACACAACTTTGTGGGTGATTTTCCTGAATGTTGACCAAAACATGGGTTCCCAAAGTCTAGCTGATCTCAGAATCACTTGAGAAACTGTTTTGCCTTTAGAATTTTGTTGATTCATTTAGAATATGGTTTTAACTGAGTCATGCTACCGTGTTTTTTAAATTACATAGGTGTTCCTGTTTTATAATGTTTTACATTCCCAGCCAGTTGATGTTTTTGCTGCCCAGGGCCATTTGCCAGTTTTCTGGGTATACTTTTGTTTATTGTAACTTGGAGATACTACTGGTGTATAGTAGAGGATTAACCAGCTTACAGTACAGCCCCAGGTAATCCAAACTGTTGTGTGAAAGGTTAGGTTACTCCTAAAAAGTAGCAATACTTACTTTCTTTCCATCGAGGAGGTTTTTAAAAATAAAGACTTCTGGGCCTTACCCACAGGCTCCTCATTAAGAATGTCTAATAGCCAAAACCCTGGGGTGAATATGTTTGTTGTTCAAGCATTTTATCATAAACCCATTGAAGAATCACATTTTCTCCATAAAGAGAAAACATAAAAAGTAATGAAGTGCAGCAACCTTATTCCTGAGAATAAATTCATTATGCTTTCATTTCGATCTTTAATCTCCCAATTCCTTTTTAATGATGCGAGTTTACTCTGGATTGTTACTAGCTTAACAGTATGTGTCCTATTTCCAGAATACCTTTGTCATTTACATTGTTTTCTAAACTTAAAAGGGCAACTGTAGACACCACTACTTTGACTAATTGCCATGATCAGCTTTGTTTGATCACTGTATGTCCCTAGGTTTATTTCAGTTATCTTCACTTTTTCTTTCCTTGCCTGGCCCTTATTTATTTCTCTTTCCTCGGTGCTTTTAAGATCCACTCCCCACCCCAGTTGTGTTTAACTCGGAGAATTTGACATTTATTCAATTTTTCTTTTTTCTGGCAGTATGATTTGTATTTTTTTTTTTTTTTTAACCTTGGAGTGCTTGCATCTGTCCTCTAAAGCTTGCTGTGCTTTTGCTCCGTGACTGCTTGCTGCAGTCCCTGGCGGGAAGCGATTTGAGATGTATTTAGAGTGCTGCTTTTGAGTCAGCTGTGTCTGTTGGGACTGCAGTACATTTAGATTTAGAATATTTGATACAGTTTGTACAAAGACATTAATTTTATTAACCTGACGTGATTAAACTGTTTCGACACAGAGCAAAAATTGTACATGAGAATTGGGAAACAGAGCAGTGTGAACATATAGAAAAATATTAATCAGTAGTTTTTGTTCTTAGAAATGTAATCATTGTTCACATAAGAGTGGGTTTTATTAAATTTCTATTGAATACCGTTTATCTGAATTTTTCAAATACTTTTTTTCCTTAAGATAATGGAAGTAAATGGACAGAACTTCGAGAATATCACGTTTGTGAAGGCCCTTGAAATTTTGAGGAATAATACACATCTTGCACTTACTGTAAAGACCAACATTTTTGGTAAGTCTTGCTGTAGAAACTGTGGGGCTTTTTCCCCTCGTGCTAGAGACAAGTCAGGGAGACAGTAAAACATGGAAGTAATTTTTGTCTAAAAATTGAGCTATTTTGTGGCTGTTTCATGTTTATTCTATTTTAGAATTTTCATTTTTCATTGTTAGTGTTTAATTGTGATTTTGGTATCTTGACCTCCAAGTTTTCTGCATTCAGTTAGGGAGTCGTGAGATGTCTCCAGTGTGGTAAGCACTCTGCTGGAGGTGCTTGATGAAACACAAGTCAGATTTGGCTTGTTTTCAAATTGGTCAACTTCTCACCCTGCAGCTAGTTTTCTGAAGTAATGTAAGAGCCAGGTTTTATGGAAATAAATGGAGTAAAGCATTGAATTTAATGAGTTGTGTGTTACAAACTTAAAACATTTGGAATGTAGTTCAGCAAAAAGGACTCGGATAAAAAAGAGGAGAAATTCCAAATGTTTTAAGTTTCATTGTGATTAAATACATTAAATGATGGAGCTAATGTGAGGCACAAAGCAAAACAAAACAGCACAACTCACACTTCCTCTCCACTGGGATGGTTACTAAAATAAACGCTTAACTTCTCTAATTGTAATGTACACAACCCTAAGATTTTTTTCCCCTTTTTACTTCTTAAGGGCTGCCTACTGTTGCTCTCAGAATTTCAGCAGAAATCCTGTTGTGTTTAATGAAATCAGCTTGTAGTGTATCTTTCCTAAAAACTAACAACAACAAGAACAAAAACACCCAAGTGATTTAGTTTGAAGTGCAAATTTCATATATGCTTTACTCAAGTATCAGTATGGTGAGAACACAGCAAAGGAGCTATGAGTAACATTTTTACACAAAAATGTACAGTGTGTTATTAGAAGTTTGTTATTCACAACTTACTTGTTTTGGCAATTTCCCATTAATATTTTATTATAGTGTAAGTAAGCCTTCACATGTTTTTGTTTGTTTGTTTTCTGTGATTTGGACTAATGTCTTGAAGTGTCTGGTGTTTGGTTAAACCAGAATACCAGTTTTGAAAAACACGAAGTTGAGCTTGCTCTGCTACCTTGGGAAACTAACTCTCCAGGCTTTAGTTTCTCCAGCTAGAGTTCTTAAGAGGACCTTACACTTTTAAATCTTGTACCTGCCACATGGTTGGTAACTGGGATCTAATGTTATGTATGAAAATGTAGTCAACATAGCATAGTGTTTAACAACACAGAAAGTGGGAGACAGAGAAAGTTGATGTGAGGAATGCAAAAGGCAAGGGAGCCATGCCCTTGAAACACTTGTGACAGAAGCTAATGGTTACACGGTGCCACGGAAAGGGAGACATCACAGTCAGTTTCTCCTTTGTCCCAGTAGAATGCAATCAGCCAAGCAAAATACCCAAGGCCTGCTGCTCATGTACACATATATCACATTTTTGGAAATGGTTACTGATACACCATTGGATGTGTGTCACATAACAGTGAACCATAAGATGACTCCCCTGTTGATCTGAGTTGATCTGCTTGTGTTCCTGTTATAAGGTTGTCTGCAGCTGATTCTTTACATTTTTCCAGGACCTCAGAAAGAGCTCCGCCATTTGTTTTTTGTTTGCAAAGCAGCTGTTAGGAATTGCAAGTCACTCACTGTGCAAGAGTTACGCAGAGTGCCACTACAGGCTGTGGGTATCACAGGCAACCAGTCTCTTGCTGCTAAGCAAGAGAACGAGCATTTAAAAGATATTTGAAAATATTTCTGGAACTACAACAGCTTCATTCAGATGTGAAGTCCCCAATAAAGCACTAATAACTGGCATACAGTGAAATGGAGTTGAGATCATGTTGTGTGGAACTCTCAGGTACAACACCAACAGAAGGGAAAGCTGACAAAGAAGGATTAAATCTGGGGTAGGGAGCTTTTTTCCCTACCAAAGGGCATTTGGGTATTTAGGACATTAATACATTGACAGGTCTTACAAAATTATCAATTTAAAACTTAGCCACTTGTGATTTCATTGAATTTAGAGGCTTTCCTATGGTTGCCTTCCCAGGACCAGACCCAGTGATTGGCCAAGCCTTATGTGGCCAAGCAGGCTGTACTTTCCGCACACCTGACTTTTCGTTTTTATGTTGAGCAGCTTATAGTATGAAAAATAATAAAAATAAAGTGAAATTTTGAAAAAGATTTTGAGGACCTTAGCCACTAGGCCATGCTGCCGAGCCCCTGTGAAAAAGATTTTGAAAGGAACAGAATATATTTTGTTAAAGCACAATATCTTTGAAAAAGTAGTCCTAGTGGTTTTTATTATTTTGAGGTAAAAAAAGTATTTTCTGGTAGTTGTTCTGTGGTTTGTTAATACAGTATCATCATCCTGGTTAAACCCTTAAAAACATTCGTATGTTAGAGCTAAGAATTGAGCTGTTACTGCTGTAATGGCAACTCTGAAGGTGTTTTTCTTACAGTCCTTTGATGCTGTGAGAAACTCTTGCTTGCTTTTAACTCCCAAGCAGTGGAGAAGGTCGCTGTCTGTGGTTGGGTTCATTGGGCGCATTTCCGAGGTGTGCTGCACCCAGCAGCCCCTGTGGCTGAGCCCTCTCTGACAGCTCTCCAGAATGGTCAGCTCTCATTTGACCATATCATGTGTCACCAGAATCTGAACAGCTGCTTTGATATACACTATGTTGATTGAGTATTGATATGTATCGACCTAAGAACTTCTGTAGTTTCCAAACATGTTAACAACCTACCCACTTCCTCTCCAGTTGCCCTCAAGTGAGTTACTGTTACCACTTTTGGGTGATATCAGAAATACCATCATGCTGGTAACTGAAAAATTAAGCAAATGAAGCTGGTAAACAAAAGATAGGTATAAATGTGATGTTTGAATGGTGCTCTGAGAAAACAGATAATAAGCACCTGTGTTTATCCTTAAGCTTTGTTGATATATAAACTTTGTAGTGAGAAAAAAAAGAAGTCACTGGTTTGTTTATTTGCACAGTGTTCAAAGAGCTACTCAGCAGGGCTGAGCAGGAGAAGTCCGGGATTCCTCATATTCCCAAAATCGCTGAAAAAAAAAGTAATCGTCATTCCATCCAGGATGTGCCAGGGGATATTGACCAAACATCACAGGAGAAAGCAAATAAGAAGGTCAAAGCAAATACTGTTTCAGGAGGAAGAAACAAAATCAGGAAAATTTTGGATAAAACACGATTTAGTATCTTGCCTCCAAAACTGTTCAGGTAGGTAATATTAGTATGTAGCAATTTTCATATTGAGTGTAAAGTTTTTGTTTTGGAAAAGAGGCTTGGGTCAGTTTTTCTTTTGCACAGCTATTAATCATGAAATTCTCCAGCAATATTTAAATAGGAAATCATGAACTTCTGTCACTTCTGAGAAGTTAACCACTGTTAGATTATGTAACCTTCCATTAGCATCATTTCAACTCTACAAAGACAGTTTTATTTTATGAAATAGATTTTTATGTGCTTTAGGACCAATTTTAGTACTCCTGTCTTTAAGTTCACACACCCTGAATAGCCGGACACATTTATTGCTGCCTTTTTTTTTAAATCAAATGTGTTTTCTGTTTTGTAGTAAAATAACCCTGAATTTGAGTGACATGTAAAGATTTAAAATTCAAATTAAGTTCTGTGAAATGCTGTTTACCAGTCCACTGACGTGTCAGATTTCAGGATGAGCAATATTATATTTTTCTGTGTTTTATAGTAGCAAAATAATAAAAAAATTTCCAATCAAATGCAGTACTTGTTGAAGTCAAGACATTGAGTGAATCAGTGAAAGAGTGAAAGCATATTCAGGCACATATAGTCTTCAGTGTTTCTTTAAAAATCTCAAAGATTTTCTCATCCTCCCCCCAAAAAAATTTTCTCTCCACCAATACAATGTAAAGTAAAATTCTCACAGTATGTGGTAGGAAAAGTTGGAAACTTGAAGATATAGTCTGTTTCAGAACAGCAGAAGGCATCTCAGAAGAAGCAGTAGTTTTCATTTGTCTTGTGCTGAGATTCTGTGTTGAGTTTTGGGTCAAGTATTACGTTGTTTTTGGTCATGTATTACAAGGATGAAAATATCCAGCAATCTTGATGTGCTAGAGACAGGGGATGAGGAGAGGTATCAACAAGCATAGTTCTGTTTTGTTTTTAAAGATTTATTTTAAATCTGCCTGCTGATTCACTGTCCCAAATGATAACAGCCATGAGCTTGGAATTCCAGGGAGCTGGACCAGAAGCAAACACCCAGGATTTGCACCTGGACTTACATTGGATACCAGTTTTGCAGATGGCAGCTTAGTGTGATGCACCAGAACATTATACCCAGCTGACAGGGTTTTTCAGCTAGAGTTGATACTTCGTCATTTGAATAGAATGAAGGAAAGCAAAGCACACTTGTTCATATCCAGACAGTGATTGTGAAGTCTAATCGAACAGGCCAAGGAACTCTTGGAAAGGGTATTAGAAAACAAGGGAAGGCCAAAGAATTGCTAGAGTATCTAGGTCAAACAGTAGAATATCTGGAATTGATAGTCTTGTTGGTTATATAATTTTGCTGGGTTTATTGAAGATAATTTTACGACCAAAAATTGGGTAACTGAAATAGGATTTAGGAAAAAGTGGTCAGAAGTCAGACAGCTGCCACTTTAGGACTTCTGTGTTGGTTTGGATTATAGGGAATGACCAGCAGAACAAGGTGAAGAGGAAGGCAGTGAACAAAGACAGTTTGTTCACATTTTGCCAATTATGAGGACGTTTGGGAAATGACAGCTAGATGGCATGAACTGGAAAGGAGAAGCAGGTGTTTGATCTGGGTGGTAGTAGAAATGGTTTGACAACAGAATGGGTACCAGAGAGGCTCATAGAAAAAAAAATACTTGCTACGGACAGGAGTCAGTTTCCTTGAAGGGCAGCCGTGTCTGGTGGAGGCAGGAGGATAGGATGAGGGAAAAAACTGACAGTAGGGGAAAGCTTGAAACATCCTTTATTGAGTAATTATCGAGAGCAAAGAGCAACTCTTTGAGTGGGAAAGAGGGCAAGTTTCTAGGCGGGATTGTAGGATGGTTGCAATGCTGCAGATGCCAAACTCAAGGTGATAGCAGACCCTGGAGGCTGAATATCCAGAGGAGACAGATAGTGTAGTAATATTGGGGATGTGTGAACTGCCGATTCCTTTTTTGATCAACACTCATGTCTGCACACATGTTGCGCAAATTTTTCCGCCGATGTATTTTTAAAAATATTTATTTTAAACACGCATGGACAGTTCTATTTATTGTGTTTGTTGTTGGACTTTGTAAGTTTTATATAAAATAAAATTTAAGGGCCTGGCACACGGCTGAAGTCCTCGCCTTGAATGCCCCAGGATACCATATGGGCGCTGGTTTGATTTTGTTACGTTTTTTTTACGATTTTATTTATTTTTATTGGAAAGTCAGATATACAGAGAGGAGGAGAGACAGGAAGATCTTCCATCCAATTATTCACTCCCCAAATGACTGCAATAGCTAGAGCTGAGCCAATCCAAAGCCAGGATCCCAGAGCTTCTTCCGGGTCTCCCATGTGGGTGTAGGGTCCCAAAGCTTTGGGCCTTCCTCGGCTGCATTCCCAGGCCACAAGCAGGGGAGCTGGTTGGGAATTGGGACTACCGGGATTAGAACCGGCGCCCATATGGAATCCTGGCGCGTTCAAGGCGAGGACTTTAACCACTACGCTATTGTGCCCGACCCTGGGAGCCAGTTCTAATCCCAGCAGCCCCGCTTCCCATCCAGCTCCCTGCTTGTGGCCTGGAAAAGCAGTCAAGGATGGTAAAACCCTTGAGACCTGCACCTGCGTGGGAGACCTGGAAGAGGCTCCTTGCTCCTGGCTTTGCATTGGCCTCAGCACCGGCCGTTGTGGCCTCTTGGGGAGTGAACCATCGGATGGAAGATCTTCCTCTCTGTCTCTCCTCCTCTCTGTATATCTGCCTTTCCAATAAAAATGAATAGATCTTTTTTAAAAATAGAATTTAAAGCATTGAGAAAAAGAGAAAATGGTTTGAATTTCTTATTTAGAAATTTGTATCAACAGTTGTTTTCCCCATTGCCAGTAAACCTAACAGTGCCACTGTATTGTGTAAAAGTATTTTAAATTCAAGCAAAAAGGGAAAAATGTTCTTTTTGCTGAAATCTTATTCACAATCTTGGAAATACATCATTTAACTTGATACAGATGATTGGGAACTTGAAGAATTTTGTTCTTAATCTCATTTCTTCTCTACAAAATTCATTACTCATTCTTTTGTAAATACTTTCTTTGTGGTGGGTGATTTGTAATGATCTTTAAAAATGTGAGAATTATTTAAAAGCCTAGCAAATTCTGTAAGAAAAAGTTTTTTCCTTACAGTTGTGGTTGAGTAAGGAGGTTATTGTAGAAGCTAGCCCACAGTGTTGTAGACAGTCTGGGATAACCAGAAATTACCCTATGAAAATGCAAAACAATGGAGAGCCAGAGGCAGAGAAGGATTTACAAGTGGAATTTCTCAGAAAGTGATGTGTGAAGTTCTCCTGTGAAACTGTAATGAGCTTGGTCTTGAAACATGTATCTTAAACTGTTTCTCATTTTGACCTACAGGACAGTTGACATGTGTCATCTCACCCAGAGAACATTGTGATTATAATTCACTTCAGCTTGTTAGTGTCATATTCCAGCCAGTTGCACTCGGGTTTCAGGCAGCTAATTCTGTCTCATTTCTACACAGTCTGCTGAAGCGTGGGGTGTGGCAACTGTGCATAGATTCTGTCTTTGGTTACAACAGAAGGCGTAGAAATTGGTGACTCCAGAAGCAATTGTTGAAGCACCCCCTCGAGATTCATTTTATTTTACTTGAAAGAGGGGGGAAGACAGAGAGGTCCTCCATCCACTGGTTCATTCACTAAATAGCTGATTTGGTACAGTCCAAAGCTTGGGGGGCTGGAGCTTCATCCCAGTTTGACACGAGATGCAGGGGCCCAAGGAGTTGGGACTATCCCCCGCTGCTTTCCCAGGCCCAGGACAAGGACCTGGATTAGAAGTGGAGCAGCTGAGACAGGAACTGGTGCCCATATAGGTTGCCGGTGCTACAAGGAAAGGCTTAGTTTGCTGTACCACCACATCAGTCCCAGCACAGAATTCTTTTACATTAATTTTTTTCATTTAATAGTCAAGCATTTACTTTCTGTTGCTTTCTGCTAATAAGGAGTTTGTTGACTTTGAATGTGGGTATGTTTCAGTTACATTTAGAGGAAAAAAAATTTTAGTGAAGTCATGAAGGTTTCTATATCCTGTTTCTTTGGGAGACCTAAAGTGTAAGTTTAACCGTCATACTAGTTGCTTTGTATGTTTAAAGATGTACGTCACATTACTCAGCACTTAATCATTTGAAGATAAGTCAGACAGTTCCTTTTGCTACACTAAAATATAAATTCCTTTAGATGCAAAGAACAGGAAAATAATCAAAATGTTAATGGGAAAGAGGTAGAGATTGAATCAGATATTCTGTATCAATACTCATCAAGATAAAATGACATGCCATTTGTTTCAGTTAATACAAGGTAGATTACAAGGTCATACTGTGATATCTTTCTGTAAAGCGATGACAGTTTAACTTTAAAAATTGCCATAATTTTGATTCATTAGTTCCATTTTTAATAATATATTTGATGAACACATGTACAGATATTTTTAGTTGTAGCATTTGAGGTAAAACAAAATGGGATGTGTCCTGTGTATCTGATTACAAGGGTTGGTAAAATAAGTAGTACTGTATGTCACCAAAAAATGGCAAAAAAAAAAATAACTGGGTTTTAGTTGTGATTTTTATAAGGTATAATTTAGAGCAATTTGTCTTTCTTGTTTGCCATATTTCCACTTTGCCTTTCTGCTTGGAATACTTAGTTTTCTAGTTTTTGATGAATTCAGCTCTGCCTTTTGAGCATCTCTGATGTGTCCGTGCTCCTTAGGAGAGTCACTCTTGAATTCTGGTTTCCAGTTTTAAAATCACTCAGCTTTTGTTGTGTTTTATTTAGTCCAGATTGCCTTAGAAACATGTTTGTACTTACTCTTTGCAGCAAAGTATGCTTCCTTGCATATTGGGAATTAATTTTTTTTCTCCAGTTTTTGCCAACATACATTTTGTTTCTTTTCACCATTGGAGTTATTTTCATTTGCTTGTTGATATTTATACGGCATTTTTAGTTTCATATTTGGAAACTGTTTATTCTGAATAGATTTAATGTTGAGGAATTACTGAGGAATCTTTTAAACTGTCTTGTTTCTATTACATCACCACCTCAGGAGGCTGTTTGGGTAAGAAGTGACATAATTATTTGGCAAACAGGCTGTATCGATTCAGCTTCAAGCATGGACATTTTGCCCATTAGATACTATTTTCATCCATAGCATGGATTGGTTACATGGTTCCATGTTCATGCCTTCATTACTGTGCATTTGTAACCAGCTCTACCCAACCTTAATTGTATAGTGTTGTATCTATTGATTAAGAAGCAGAGTTCATGTTCTGGTTGCATCAGAAGTTTAAGAGCTTTTAGTATTTCATGCATTTAGTCTTCATAGTGACTTCCAGTTTGATACAACTGAGACAGCTAATTTCCTTTCATACAAAATATTTTTAAGGAGTTATTTGCTTATTTGAAATGCAGAGATGGGCGCAGCAGGATGGCCCGATGTCTAAATCCTTGCCTAGAATGCACCAGGATCCCATTTAGGTGCTGGTTCGTGTCCTGGCTGCTCCACTGCCCTCCCAGTTCCCTGCGTGTGGTCTGGGAAAGCAGTGGAGAATGGCCCAAAGCCTTGGGACCTGCACTGGTTTGGGAGACCCCGAGGAGGCTTCTTGCTTCTAGATTGGGATTGGCTCAGCTCCAGCTGTTGCAGCTCGTTGGAGAGTGATTCAACAGACAGGAGATCTTTCTCTTTATCTCTCCTCTCTGTAAATCTGCCTTTCCAATAAAATAAATTTTTTTTTTTTAAAGTGCAGAGATGAGAAATTTTCTATCTACTGGTTCACTCTGCAGTTCTCCTCAGTAGCCAAGGCCTGGAACATACTAAAGCCTAAAGCCTGAAATTCCATTGGGGTCCCAAATGGATGATGGTGCCCTGAATTCTTGGGCATGTTCCACTGCTTTCTTGGGATATTTAGTCGGGAGCTGGGTTGGAAATGGTGGAACCGCCACTTAAATCAATGCTGAGATGGGCTGCCAGCATGGCAAGCAGAGTCTTAATCTGTTGTGCTACAGCTCTCATCCCTAAACCACATAACTTTAACACTGTTAAAATTGCTTTTACTTTATTAATAAGACCTCTTTAATTTTGCCTTTGTTGATATAATTAGTGTTTATAAATAGGCAGCTCTTATTTTGAAAACTAAGTCCTAGTTTTACTCTTTAATTTCTCCAGAATGTTAGTGTTTATGAGAATCTTCCATCTTTTTCCCCCTTGCCTGATCTCTAGGAGTGGAACTCTGATTGCAAAGAGCCAAGTTGGGATAAGCACAAATTATCAAATACAGTGGATATTTTTCTCTCAGATTTATTTATTTGAAAGGCAAAGTGGCAGAGAAGGGAGAAAGGTCTACTGGTGTTCTCCCTAGTGGCCACAATGGCCAGTAGTCCAGAGCTCCATCCCTGTCACCTACCCGGGTGCCATCGTGGCACCTTCAAGAGCTGTATCTGAGGTGGAACAGCTGGGACTTGAACTGGTGCTCTAAGAAGGCCTGCCTGCACTGCCGAGGCAGCTTAACTCCGCTCTGACACCATACCAGTCAGATTAGACTGTATGCTCTCCCTGGAAAAATATGTCCGGTTTCTGTAGTTCCCTATCCCCTGTACTTCTCAGTGTAAACAAGTATAATATTTTTCCCAAGTTTATACTGCTCTCAGTTTTAGGGAAAGTACTCTCTTCTGCTGACGTTTTAAAGCACTTCATGGAGAAGCAGAGAGCTACTGATTTATTCCACAAATACCTGCAGTGACGGGGCTGAGCTGGGGATGCCAGGTCTCTGTGCATGGTAGGAAGCTGGTTCGCTGAGTCACCTTGCCTGGCTGTCTGCATTGGCAGGAAGCTGGGATCAGACTGAAGGACTCTACTGTGTGGCATAGGGGTCAGCAGCGAAGCTAAACATCAGTTCTAAAAATAGCAGCCCCGTTTTCCTCTGTGCCCAGACTCCTGTGTCCCTTGATTTAATTCTTGCAGTTGTCTAGAGGTAAACAGTATTGTTCACACTTGGAAGTGAGGAAAACAAACGTGGGGTCCAGCAGCCATCCCTCGGATCCGTCTTGATGCCTGGCTTGTTCTTGAAGCACCACTCTTGGTTTTCTCCCATGCCTCAGGCTTCTCCCTGACTCCTCACATCTTGTTCTGGCCTCTTTTCCTTGCTAACGTCTCGTTAGCTTTCTTAACACTTCCTCTCGTCTTGCACAGTTTCCTAATCTGAATAAATTCTATAATTGTAGCATATTTTCTGCAGTTTTAATTTTTATAGCTGTTCATAATCCTTTCCGTGGTAAAAGGTAAGTATTCTGTAGACTGTGTATGGCAGCTGCTGGAAGTCATCAACTGAGGACATTAATACCAGTTTATCTGCAACCCTAGACAGAAACAGTGTTTGACTAAAGATGCCAGTGTGAATCTTTTTTTAAACTTTGAAAAATTTTTAATTCATTGTAAAGGCAGAGAAATGCAGATAGACACAGATTTTTTTTTATTGCTGTGTTGTGGTGTTGTACAACTGTCTCTTGATTAGGGTTGTGCTTGAAATTTAAGCTAACATTATCTCTGAGGTTATCTAAAGCATAAATAAAAATGTGTTATGTTTCTTTGATTGTACTTTTGTGAGTTGCCTGTGTGATGCTTTTTAAAACATTCTAACAGAAAAAATTGACTACCTAGGTATGATCATTTAATTAGTTTGTTTGAAACCATTCAAGGGAATTTGCTTTAGCCAACTTGCTTTCTGTTTTGGTTTGTTTTTTGTCTAGAAAACAGCCAAATGTTTATTTTTGAGAGATCACAGAAGGAATAACACCTTTTGAATAGTTTAAAGACCAAAAACTCCCCCTTCTGTTGATATCTGTGTTTCTTCTGTATCTTAAAAACTCTTAGTTTGTCAGTTGAGTTTGTTTGTATTGTTACCTGCAGCCTGCCATAATTTAGGTTCGAGTTTAAACCAGCTTTGTCCTTTGCCTGAAGGGTCACCAAAAGAAAGCGGTTAAAGCCAGGATATGTTCCTGTCTGGCAGCTGTGTGTGTTGGATGCAAACACTCGTGCACTACTTTAAGGGACTCCATTGAGCTTCTGTACTCAAACCAGTAGATACTAACATGATAATTTCTTTAAGATAATACAGGTAGTGTCAGTTGTATTTAAATATAACTGTTGAAGATAATTTATGGCTGTTTTCATAATTACAGTTGTCATTTTGTAATTGCTTTAACATTTTTATCTTACTGCTGAAATTGCCATATGGAGTTAATTTTGTTAGTTTTTAGTGTGTAAAGAACAAGGGCTTACTACGTGAATGCCTTCAATTACTTTAAAGTGATGTGTGACATTCTTTTGAAGTGATGGAGGCCTGAGCCAGTCACAGGATGACAGCATTGTGGGAACAAGGCACTGCAGGCACAGTCTGGCCATCATGCCCATTCCTGGGACCCTCTCCTCCAGCAGTCCTGACCTCCTGCAGCCCACCACGAGCATGCTGGATTTTTCCAACCCTTCAGGTAAAGCTTATGTGATCTTATGTTGCTGCGGTACCAGATGAACAAATAAATAATTAAACTTTGTGCAAATGCCAGATCTACCAGTAGTTTTCTTCATTTCTAGTTTTTAACATGGTGTAAAAACTAAAAGAAAAAAATGTGTATTTTTAATCTTTTTAATCTTAGGAGTTAGGGCCTCCAGAATGAAACAGAACTACAGTTAAAACAAAAATGACCCTCCTCTTTCCACACATTGGGTTTCTTTTGCTAATACTTTTCTAAGCAATAGAGAGAGACACTTTACAGACAAACAGGATGTTTTGTCAGGACAAGAAGGTACATTATTTATTTTTTAAAAGATTTATTTTTTTTTAATGGAAAGTCAGATATACAGAGAGGAGGAGAGACAGAGAGGAAGATCTTCCATCCAGTGATTCACTCCCCAAGTGACCACAATAGCCGGTGCTGTGCCAATCCAAAGCCAGGAGCCAGGAACTTTCCTCCAGGTCTCCCACACGGGTGCAGGATCCCAAAGCTTTGGGCCATCCTCTACTGTTTTCCCAGACCACAGACAAGGAGCTGGATGGGAAGTGGAGCTGCTGGGATTAGAACTGGCACCCATGTGGGATCCTGGCGCGTTGAAGGCGAGGACTTAAGCCGCTAGGCCATGCCGCCGGGCCCAAAGGTACATTATTTTTTAAGTGGCCTTACTTAGCTTCCTCTGTGATTTACAGAAATATGCTAATAGTTTTCTAAAACTATGTATATTTCCCCCAATATCTGAAGCTGAAATGGTTTTTGTCATGCATTTTTATTATATTATTAGAGCATCTTTTTCATGGTTTTAAATTTCAGTTTGGGGTGTAAAGTTAATTTTTCCACATCTGAGTATTGATGACAGAGAAATATGATGTGACTTTCTGTAAAAGACACAAATAATGTAAAATTGGGAGCGGCACAGTGGCATTACAGGTTAATCCTCCACTTGAAGCACAGGCATCCCATATGGGCACCAGTTTCTGTCCCAATGCCCCACTTCTGATCCAGTTCTCTGCTTATTCCCTGAGAAAGCAGAGGAAGAGGATAGCTTGAAGCCTTGGAATCCTGCACCCATTTGGGAGACTTGAAGTTCTTCGCTGCTAGTTTTGGATTGGCTCAACTACAGCCATTATGGCCATTTGAGGAGTGATCCAGCAGATAGAACATTATCTCTCTCTCTCTCTCTCTCTCTCTCTCTCTCTCTTTCTTTCTTTCTTTCTTTCTTCCTTCCTTCCTTCCTTCCTTCCTTCCTTCCTTCCTTCCTTTCTTTCTTTCTTTCTTTCTTACACAACACATGTGCAATTTCTCTGTCCTTCTCTGTTAATCTGCCTCTTAAATAAATCTTTTTTTAAAGGGCTCTTAAAGATACATTTTTAAAATTGTAAATATGCAATTGAGTAAGGAGAGAAAGCAAAAATGCTTCTACAAAGATCAGTGTAGCTGTAACTCAGCTCTGGTTTTTAACTCTAGGAAGTTCCTAGCAACTAGTGTAAGAAGGAAGAAAACTCGATTACATAAATCTCAGTGTTAGAAGGAACTGTAATAATAAAGTTCATCTCATGCTTAAGTAACTTACATGAAACACCCAGGGGCATAATGTGGAAGCAACATTTAGTGAATATTTTTCTGTACTTTGTTGCTTCCTTTTTATTTCACTTAACCACTAGAGATAACCAAACCTATTCATTTGCTTCATGGTCCAGAGTTCTTTCTAGAATAAAGATTTTCTTTTTCTTTTTTATTATTTTCCATGACGCAGTTCTGTAGCTATAGGGATTCCGCCGCCTCCTCCTTCCTCCCTCCCTGTTCTCCTCTCCTGCCATTTTCTCCCCACATAATCACAGTTATATAGTTCTTTAGTAACAGCTGAAAGTTTAACATTCTGCTATTTAAGTGTAACATGGCATTGTAGGTATCAGCAAAGGTAGAAAATGTAGAAAAAGAGAACTACAGACTAATATCCCCGATGAACATAGATTTAAAAATGCTCAACAGGGCCCGGCGGCGTGGCCTAGCAGCTAAAGTCCTCTTCTTGAGCGCCCCAGGATCCCATATGGGCGCCGGTTCTAATCCCGGCAGCTCCACTTGCCATCCAGCTCCCTGCTTCCTGGGAAAGCAGTCGAGGACGGCCCAAGGCTTTGGGACCCTGCACCCGTGTGAGAGACCCGGAAGAGGTTCCTGGCTCCTGGCTTCGGATCGGCGCAGCACCGGCTGTTGCACTCACTTGGGGAGTGAAACATCGGATGGAATATCTTCCTCTCTCTGTCTTTCCTCATCTCTGTATATCTGACTTTGTAATAAAATAAATAAATCTTTAAAAATGCTCAGCAAAATACTAGCCAACACAATCCAACAATACATCAGACCTATCATTAATCCGGAGCAGGTGGGGTTTACCACTTTCATGCAGGGATGGTTTAACAAATGGATAAATGTGATACACTGCATCAAGAAAAGGAAGAATTAAAAACCGTATGATTGTCTCATTACATGCCGAGAAGGAAGCTGATAAAATCCAACACTACTTAATGCTTAAAATGCTAAACCAGATAAACACAGAAGAAACATTCTAGAATGGAGATTTTAATGAGACATTACTTTGCTTAGAAACTTGCAGTGGTTTTTGTAGTAGGTTGTTTGATCAAAAATTAATGTAAGCATTGTTATCAAGGCTTCAAGTTAATTGCTCCTTGTTTTAGTATGAAAGCAAGCTGAAGCATCATAAAACCCATTTGCAAAGTGGGTTGCGTTTCTGGTGTATGCAGGCAGTTCCTTTCAGGCTGGAGGGATGTCCCCGAGATGAACTGCCTTGTCAAGTCTTCTGCTCTGTCATGCCCGAGGATGGCATGTTCCTGCAGGACTCTCTGTTTTTGCCTGCTTGGGTGATTAGATGTTTTGTTCATCTTTCCTATTTTTCTGGAGTTTATTTGCCTTTTTATAGGTTAGAAATTTGTTTCCATATTTTTATGTGTGATTGTGTGCTTCTTAAACATCCATAGATGATGTGCAGAATATTTCCAGGCTGCTGAAACTCAGATTCAAAAAGCGTCCTTTGATAAGTATTTAGGGACATAGGATTACTAGAGTTAATTGTTTTTATTGCTCTGTTTTTGCCATTTGTATAGGAAGTTGGTCTGAAACAGGAGAAAAGGTTGGGATTTTAAGAAGAGATGAGGGAAGTAACTGGCTGACTTAGCTGGGAGAACTAAGGAAAGCAGTTGAAATTCTTATATTTGTGGGAGCTAAAATTGAGGTCTCTGAAGAGATGCTGTTCAGCTTGATTTGAGATGGATTGTATAAAGTGTGAAGAGCTGAAGGTGCGTTTCTGAGTGTGTTCAGGGAATGGCTGCTGTGCCTGTGTAGAACAGTGCCCACACACCAGCAATATAAACAAAAATATGATAGGTATTTAACTTAAACATTGCATTTAAATCCCCAAATGTGTGACTTTGTGAAAGACCTTCTACATGGTAACAGTGGTATTTGTATATATGTTGAGAAAAATACAACAATTAATTCCAGATTCAGTGCTCCATGCAATAATATACAATAAGCACTGAAATTTAGTTATATACAATAAATACGTATATTGTCATATGTGTGTGACATCAGCAAAGTTTGGTTCACATTATTGATCCTTGAGCTCAGCATTATGCTGCATGTTTTAAGTTGGTATTAAGTGAAACTCCTCGGCAGACTTGCAGAACTGTTTAATAGTTTGTTCCTGATTGCTGATTGTTTTATGATTTTGCTTTATTTTTGCTGCCTGTAGCCGTCGGTCTGTACTGTAAGTATCATGGTGTTCTGTTGCTTATGTCTGTGTGTTGTGGCTTGTTGCTTTTTGAAAGTCAAGTGATAAACAGTCAAATGACAGCTTTTCTTTCAGTTTGCAAAATAGCCAGTATTAATTGGCATTGATCCTTTTAATCATTTCTTTTGAAAATATGCTTTATATTGGTGTGGAGTTAGAGTATATATGCTTTTCTGTAACTGTGATGTTTTGGAGTTCTTTGACATATAAAGGTGAAACCTGAAGAATTCAAACGATAGCCATCATGGAGTTTGAAACTGTTTAAGATAAATTTTGTTTAGTAGTCAAAATGACACAGAGGGAGGAAGAGAGAGATCTTGCATCCTCTAGTTCACTGGAACTCCACCCAGACCTCCCATGTGGGTGGTGGACTCATTGGGTCATTGTCCACTGCCTTCCTGGGTACGTTAGCAGGGAGGCGGTAGTGGAGCCAACAGGACTGAAACCAGTGGGTAGAGGATACTGGCATTGCAAGTGGTGGCATAAAGGACCCGTGACAGTCTCTGAGTAATTTTTTTGTGTATTTTCTTTAGTCTGAATCTGCATTTAAAACTTCTTGCTTACTCTTTATTTTCATTTAATAGTACATACCTTTATCTAATTCATTTACAGTAATAAATAGTTACTCTTTATTTTGGATTTTTACTAATCTTTTTCTATAAAGGAACCTGTAATCATAGTATTTTTAAAAACTAGAGGAAGGTGATAGAATATGAAAGTCTACACTCTCCAGAATTTATAATTGTAATTTGTTTATCCTTTGTGCACTTGATTTTATATAAAATATATGTACCATTGCCTTCACCTTAATTGAAATGCTACAGTTTTCTTCCCCTTACCCATTTCATTTTGATTGTTTTTCTACATCAAATTGTATCATTCTAATAAACTTCTTGGTTAAGCTGATTTTTTTTAGCCAGTTCCTCATTAGTGGTTACTTGCAATGTTGTGTAAGTCTTTGTTTACTTGTCTTTAAACATTCTGTTTGCAATATTTTGAATTTCAGCAGTAAAAATTGTGTGGAGATTTGTTTTATCTCATTATATGAACACTTGCACAGTCATACAGATTTTGCTTTTAGGGGCTGCAGTCGTGAAAAGAACTTGCTGCTTGTCTCTTAACAGAATTCAGAGTACCCGGTCCCACTACCCTGCTGACTCTTAACAGAATTCAGAGTAAACAGAATTCAGAGTACCGGTCCCACTACCCCACTACCCTTTGTTTGCTTTGTGGCACTTTCCTCTGTGCATTATTTGCTTTGAACTAGCCTTTACCTCTTGAATGTAAATTCCAGCAGAGCAGACACAATGTTGCCATTTGTCAAACTGACACCTAACAGGCCTTCATGTGTCTCTGTTCAGCCTTTAACAAGTTAAAGCAAAATGAAAAGGCAAGCTTTTTAAAGATGACATTAAACACAGAAAGATTACTCTGATTTTACTGTAGTTTCAGGGTCATTCCATAAATCTTTCAGTGTGTGTGTGTGCCCATGTGCAGGATTGTAGTTAGCAGTGATAATCCATATGTCTAAGGTTCTTACCCTGCTCTTGATTTACCTATCGTATAAGGTTTCTAAAAAATGAAGTGTGACTATTAAGACTAAGAAATACTGTGTTCTCAGTCTTAGATGTTGTTTTCCATAAGTGCATTGCAGCTTCACACCTAGAATTTAAATTATTCATCTTTTTTATTTAACTTTGTTCCAACTTCGTATTTTTAATTTATCCAGTCAACATTTGAACGTGCACTGAATACTGTGCTAATTTGCATTTAAATGGTACGTCAGAAAGTTCATGGAAATTGAAATTTTGAAAATTTTAGTGCAAAATATTTTTAAAGTCAAAAATTACCTTTTCCCTGAACTTTTTGAGACTCTTCATGTGTGATTCTCCCACTGACAACAGCCATGTTTATGAAGAATGTTATGGAGTTATAAATGCAGTAATTCTAAAATCAAAAAAGATTTACACTGTCGGTGGTATCCATGTAGAGACACCTTTTTCTCTAATACCTCGTAATTTTCCATGTTGGCTTCTTGGGAGATTCATCAGAGTTTGGGTTTTTACGGTTTGGGTGATCCCATTTGCAGATCTGTTGAAGACTTTACTGCTTAGCAGTTTGTCCTTCACCTAGGGAACAAATGGCTGTAACAGAGTGTCACTCTGACAGTGTTGGGTAAGATGCACCTTACAGTATATAGGTGCTGTGTGTGCCAGTTCCCATGCCGGTTTGGTGAGTCAGGGTCTGGAATACCAAGAGGAGTGAGTGAAGATCTCTCTCTAGGTGATGGTGTGGCACAAGTCCATGTGCCATCGCCTCTGGCTGTGAGCACTGATTCTAGCTATGGTAGAACACTGCTCTACTTTTCATCCAGCTCCTTGCTAATGTGTTGGAAAGCAGCAGAAGATGGCCCAAGTGCTTGGGCTCCTGCAGTCCTTTCAAAATAGAAAAAAGAAAAAAGCATCTCCCTATTTCCAAGCTTAACTGGTATCATTGGCTGAGCCTCCACCCCCAGAAACCTGGTGAATTCATCCAGCTGTGGGGCCCAGCACAGCTGGGACTTGTATTTCTGAGGAGGTTGGGAGCCAGACAGGCAGTAGCAGCACACTGTCAAAAAGGCTGATGAAGCATCTCTGTCCAGTGTCTGACTCTCAGCCGACTGCAGTCTCCATCTGTTTGCCATAATGATGCAGCCCAGGGTGGGGCAGCGTGTCTGACCTTGGTGTTTCAGACAGACTGTAAGCCTCACAGCCTCAGAAACATGATGGTGTCAGCCGTGTACTTAGGGCTGACTCACTCACAGGGAACCTGCGTAAGAGGCATTTGGTGACTTCAATCCTTGAATATATCAGGGAAAGACCATTTCATGAATCCCTTAAGAATGTGAGTAAATGAGGCATTCTGTTTCCAACTTGACAGTAGACACACAGAGAACATTTAATGTGCATTGACTTAGACTCCTCCCTCAAGTTAAATTGATGTTTAGACATCAATTGAACCTTCCAGTTCTGGGAGTCAGTCTCATCTTTTTTATTTCATTGAAATTTCCTTAATTTCATTAATTCATTACTAATTACCAACAAATGCAAACCAAAATATGGGAATATATTTAGAGGGAGGAAATAGAGAAGACTTTCAAAATGGGATACCAAAACATTAATAATTTTAATTGAGATGTGACCAAGTTTATGCTTACACTGTGTGGTTTTAAGGGGACAATTTGGCAGAATCATGGAAATTGTCTTGGTAAGGGTTCTCCCTAAGAAGATTATCAGTTTGCCTGCCAAAGTGTATTAGGGTAGAGAACCTTTTTTTTGCCATGGACCATATGGATATTTACATCATTCATGGGCCTTCAAAATTAACTTTAAAGTTGGGCCCGGCACAGTGGCCTAACAGCTAAAGTCCTCGCCTTGAAAGCCCTGGGATCCCATATGGGCGCTGGTTCTAATCCCGGCAACTCCACTTCCCATCCAGCTCCCTGCTTGTGGCCTGGGAAAGCAGTCGAGGAAGGCCCAAAGCTTTGGGACCCCGCACCCGTGTGGGAGACCTGGAAGAGGTTCCTGGTTCCCGGCATCGGATCGGCGCTCACCGGCCCGTTGCGGCTCACTTGGGGAGTGAATCATCGGATGGAAGATCTTCCTCTCTCTGTCTCTCCTCCTCTCTGTATATCTGGCTTTCCAATAATAATAAAAATCTTTTAAAAAAATTAACTTTAAAGTTAGGCTGCTATGCAGCTACTGAGTTTTGAGTCTGTGGTTGCTTTGGCAGGATCAAATGAGCATTTGAAATAGGGGTGATAATTTTTATATTATGTTATTTATGATAATAGAAAATGACTGGGGCCCGGCGCAATAGCTTTGTGGTTAAAGTCCTCGCCTTGAACAAGCCAGGATCCCATAGGGGTGCCAGTTCTAATCCTGACAGCACTGCTTCCCATCCAGCTCCCTGCCTGTGGCTTGGGAAAGCAGTGGAGGACGGCCCAAAGCCTTGGGACCCTGCACCTGTGTGGGAGACCTGGAAGAATCTCCTGGTTTTGGATTGGCTCAGCTCCAGTCATTGTGGCCACTTGGGGTGTGAACCATCGGACAGAATATCTTCCTCTCTGCCTCTCCTCTCGCTATATATCTGCCTTTCCAATAAAAATAAATAAATCTTAAAAAAAAAAAGGCTGAATATCATTAGAGGCTTGAATAATTGAAATACATTAGTCATTTTATAAAGGACTATAATTCAAGATAAAATTATAGAACATTTAATCAAGTCAGTATTTATAATATACTGCGTGAGAATATTTTTGCTTTCCAAATTATATGTATGTCATGATTCTAATGTTTATCACTTGTAAAATACATTTTATATCACTTGTCCAAAATTGGTACATTTGCTTAACTCATCAATAAATGTAATCATGATTTCTTTTCATCTGCTACCTGAAGTAGAAATAGTTAGAAAAATTATTGTATTCCAGATTGCTCTGTGGAGATCTTAAAAGTAATTTTCTTGAAAATAAGTGACATATTTGTGTTTATGTAGATATTCCTGATCAAGTTATAAGAGTATTCAAAGCAGACCAGCAGAGTTGCTACATTATCATCAGTAAAGATACTACAGCGAAAGAAGTGGTTTGTCATGCTGTGCATGAATTTGGCTTGACTGGCGCATCTGACACTTACTCCCTGTGTGAAGTTTCTGTTACACCTGAGGGAGTCATAAAGCAGAGAAGACTTCCAGACCAATTCTCCAAGTTAGCTGACAGAATTCAACTGAATGGAAGGTAAGCATGCCTATTGATGAATGTGCTTCTCTTTCAGTAAGTGTATTTGTGGGTGTGTCTTGTGAAGATTTTCTCTTGTTACAGATGTGTAGAATTTTGTGCTGACAGAGCTGTTGTCCCCTGGTTTATTCCACAGATGTTTGAAGTGGCTGGGATTTGGCAAGCATAGTGTCCATAACGAGAATGACAGTCTAGGTCCGTGAAGTGACAGGAATTCTATTACTTGAGCCATCTCCACTGCCTTTCAGGTTGATACTGGAAGAAAGCTGAGTTTAGCCACTGGAGCTTATTGTAATACACATGAATTCCAGGGGGATACTGAGACATATTAACCACGAGGGCAATGCCCACAGCGAAGAAATACTTGAAGTAGAAACACTGGCATTTGTTGGTGCCACTGGATTTCCTCTAAAGTTGAAGCAGGTTTTGCCTCTCCCAAGCTTTTCTTGTTTCCATAACTACAGAAAAGGATCCTTAGGCCATTAGGATCCTTCCCCAATGTAGAAGGGTGAGAGACAGACACAGAGAAAGCCTCTGCTGTTTCATTCCCCCAGTGCCTACAGTGGCCCAAGGTGGTCCAAGGCTAAAACAAGGACTGAGGAATCCAAGCTCGGTTTCCCACATGTGTAGCAGTTACTGACAGAGAAATCTCCATTTTTAGCTCAGAGGACAACACTTCCACACCTCATAACTATGTGTATTACTCAGTTTCCTCTTACATTTGGGGGGAAAGGCGCGGGGGGAGTGGGTCAAGGTACATTAGTAGTTGTATTTTTAGCACCTGACCTGTATTTTTAGTAGTTTTATTTTAGCACCTGACCTGTCTCATCCTTTTACTTCATTTGGAAATTGGGAAAGAATAAAAGGAAATCAGTGTATTAACAACTCTGATAGAGATTTAAACAGCCTACTTAGATATTCATTTTCATTTAATTAGAATTTGTTAAGATTTTACTTATTATGAAGGAGTTGGAGAGACAGAATGAGGGTGATCTTGGATCTGTCGGTTCATTTCACCAAGTGGCTACAGTGGTTGATGCTGGGCCAGGCAGAAGCCAGGAGCTTATTCTAGGCCTCTTGACTGAGTATCTGGGACCCAAACATTGGGCAGATTATCTGCTGCTGCTTTCCCCAGGCCATTAGGAGAAAGGTAGGTTGAAAGTAGAGCACCAAGGACTTGAACAGGCTCCCATATGGGATGCCAGCATTGCAGGCAGCTGATTTAGTGATAAAAAGGAAATGTGTTAGGCCTTGCATGGTAGCCGGGTGGCTAAAGTCCTCACCTTGCATGCTCCAGAATCGCATATAGGCGCTGATTCATGTTCCAGCTGCTCCACTTCCCTTCCAGTTCCCTGCTTGTGGCCTGAGAAAGCAGTCGAGAACCTGGGGACCCTGCACCTGCGTGGGAGACCCATAGGAGGCTCCTGGCTCCTGGCTTCAGATGGACCCAGCTTTGGCCATTGTGGCGATTTGGGGAGTGGACCAATGGATGGAAGGTCTTTCTCTGTCTCTTCTTCTCGCTGTAAATCTGACTTGGAAAAATAAGAAGAGAATGTGCTCTTATACATTTTAAGTCACATTTATAAACATGTTAAGAAACTGTATTTTTTTCTCCCTTTTAGGTACTATTTAAAAAATAACATGGAAACAGAAACCCTGTGTTCAGATGAAGATGCTCAGGAACTGGTAAAGGAGAGTCAGCTCTCCATGCTGCAGCTCAGTACCATTGAGGTTGCCACCCAGCTGTCAATGAGGGACTTTGATTTGTTCCGGAACATTGAGCCTACTGAGTACATTGATGATCTTTTTAAGTTAGATTCCAAAATAGGGAATACTCACTTGAAAGCATTCGAAGACATTGTGAACCAAGAAACATTCTGGGTTGCCTCAGAGATTTTAACTGAATCAAATCAGCTCAAGCGAATGAAAATTATTAAGCATTTTATTAAAATTGCACTTCATTGTCGGGAGTGTAAAAACTTCAATTCCATGTTTGCAATAATAAGGTAGGTTTATACAATTAGGTGCAAAATACCTGTATTTGATTTTGTCATGACATGTATGTTGTTGATTTTATTAAAGTATTACATATCCAGGAAAAGTAATATTATTGCAATATTGTTAGGTACTTCTCTATTAATATGTTCTAGATGGTATTTGTTTCTTTCCCTTCTGTGAACAGTTATACTTTGTTTAAATGTGTATCCAGCTGCTGGTGTTCCTATTCTGACTTTGATAGTGTGAATATTTAAATACTGCTTTACCATGATTTGACGCTGAAAAAAATCACAGTATCATCTCAGTACTCTGACATAAAAATGTTATTGTGAAATAACACCAGCAGTAGTGATAGTGATCATTTGGTGAATGCTTCCTGTTTTCCTGAAGAAATCGCTGCAGTGAACATTAGAATTACAAAATTGCTTTCAAGGAACATATGTCTGCCAACAACTAAGCCCCTGATGGGGCTGCCTGCATTCCTCACCAGAGTGAATTTGTTACTAGGCACTTGCTGGGTACATGCCCTGGGAGGAGGCGAGTGGGGACTCAAGTGGTAGGACCTCTGCCACCACCACATGGCAGGGCTTGGGTTGAGTTCTCAGCTCCTTGCTTTAACCCGGCATAACCCCAGCCATGCCAGGCATTTGTGGGAGAACCAGCAGAAGGGGGAACTCTCCCGTGTGTGTGTGTCTTGCCTACACACACACACACACACACACACACACACTCTTAAAAGTCTGTATTTGTAAGTCACTCTCTATGAGCAGCCAATTCCAGGTAATCCATTTTCTGACCAAGTGTCATTTCTGCACACTGGTGACCAACAAAAGGCTTTCTGCAAGAAAGTCTGAATTCTAAAAAGGCAGAGTTGTGGTTAGTTCTTTTTATTATAAGTGCATGTGCATCTATGTATATAGCAACATAATTGCACTTTAACCAACCACATAGAAGAATGGAAGGTATTTTGCACCTGTTGCTCATGTGAGATATAAGTAAAACACTGATAAGGACTCTTTAGTCATGACAGTTAAGGTAACAGGTTCAAGTAGCAGTATGGAACAGGTGTCAGTTTGAAGTGACTGAGTCAGTTGAATCTGTATTTGAACTTCACCTCTCCCATGTGTAGCAATGTGTGGAAAACTAAAGACGGGTTTTCTCATCACTAAAATGAAGAAAGCATACCAGTGCCATAGTTTTTAGCAGCTGGCTTTAGAACACTGGGACAGAGGCGCTGTATACAAACATTTAGCCGCCTGGGATTGAGCCTGTTGGCATAGAAAGCATCCGTGAAAGAACCTGAACTGCTTCGGCTCAATATTAGAGGACTCCCAAAGTTGGTGAACACAGGATATAGACAGGAAGTGATACGAAACCGAAATCAATTCTCTAGTTATCAGACACTTGATACCTTTATGACAATGGCTCTTTCTGTTTTTTTCTTATTTCTCCTGTGGATTTCATAGTTTTGTTCCTATAAAATCTTGAACATTTTTTTGAATGTTCAGTGTGTTTCATTGCTTCTATGAATAGAATTTTTACATTTCTTACTAGTTACTGATTTTGTGTATTCTAATTTTTGTGTTAATTTTGTAGGTAGGCTGCATACTCTTATTTTTTCTAATTTTTTAAAGTAATGTTAGGGTTTTTGATTTATACAGTCTAATTTTCCTCAAATGTTTACCTGTTTCATTTCATGTATTTGTTTCCTTATCCTATTTTTCTGTTGATACTGAAATTTTCAATATTAATTTTAATTATGGACATTTGTACATGGTTTGTGGTTCTAGTATTTCTCCATTAAACGTTGTGCTGTCTCTGGGTGAAGCGTTATGCAGCTGTTATTGTTATGTTGTGTTGTGTTATGTTACAGATGTTCTAAGAATGTTTTAGCATCTAAAGTAAGCATAAGACTTTTCTCTTTATTACTGTAAGTTTTTTCTTCAATTTCCTAGCAATGACTTACCTTTCTAATTCAGCATGAGCTCCATGTAATTATGTTTGGTTTTTCTTCAGATTTATTATAAAAAAAATCTTTGCTATTTAGAATTAAGTGAATTGACTTGTGGTATAATTTGTTGGTTTGTGTAATTTAATGCCAGTGTCCCATTGACTCCAAATTTGGAGAATTTAACATATCGTTGAAGCATTTGGGTAAATATTTAATGAAATTCGGATGCAGACAAGGGACCTAACTTGTCTCATTGTTTGGTGAGCCTGAAGTATCATCTTTTTTATTGATGTTGTAAATCAGCTTGCATGTAAAATGAACGAATTAGCCTGCTGTACTCATTTAAGTTTCTGTGTTAGTACATTTATTTCACTCACTTTTTTTTTCATTCCCATAAGCCGTAGTTTACCAAGTCTATTCCATCTGTTTTTCTTGTTAGTTTTGAAGACTTACTGGAATTGCATTTCCTGAGAATATTCAGATTGTCTTTCTGTTACATAACCCATCGAAAACCAGAGTTGGAAGTGTTGTATTGAGCAACCGAAAGTGTGTCCCCTTCCCCCAACCCGATCAGCCACTCCCCCTGATCATGGCATGGTGGGAGGAAGGAGGATCTTGCTTTGCAATGTGCAGAGCAGGAGACGGCACGTACTGCTCTATTCTCAGACTCCTAGTGAGAAAGGGCAGTGATTCTTAGGAAGGGGGAGTCTGACAGTGCGTGATCAGCTTCTGTGTGCATCTGCTTGGTCCACAGTGCTCCTTGCTCTTGTCTGAATAGTGGGATGGCGAAGGGGCTTCCACTCTTCGTGGGGTCTGCAGATAGGTCAGGTATGTTTGAGGCCTTCCATTTCCTGTGAGGTTCTCAGAGCCGACCAGAGAGATGTCAGTTGTTGAATTGAAGTCTCTGGTTGGGGTCTTTTGAGAAGGACCTTGTGTATCAGATTTTCAAGGACTGTGATGGCTTTTCAATCTGGAGATCCAAATCTTTTGTTTCTGGAATGCTTTATGCAATTGTACCTTTGAATATATATTTTTTCACTTCCATTATTTTCTATTTCCTCTTTATGACTCTTTTTTTATTCTATTTATTTCCTGAACTTCACTGGTTCAGTTTTTATGAATTTCTCTTATCCTAAGCTCTTGTGTCATGTTAAATTCATTCTTTTATAAACTTTTTTAATTTGTGCTTTATAGTCAGAGACAAGTTCTGGACCCACATCTGGTCCTCGAAGTTCAGCAGTCCAGTAGTTTGTTTGCTTTTTTTTTTTTATTAAGATTTAATTATTTTATTACAAAGTCAGATATACAGAGAGGAGGAGAAACAGAGAGGAAGATCTTCCGTCCGATGATTCACTCCCCAAGTGAGTGCAACGGTCGGTGCTGCGCCGATCCGAAGCCGGGAACCAGGAACCTCTTCCAGGTCTCCCACATGGGTGCAGGGTCCCAAAGCCTTGGGCCGTCCTCGACTGCTTTCCCAGGCCACAAGCAGGGAGCTGGATGGGAAGTGGAGTTGCCGGGATTAGAACCAGCGCCCATATGGGATCCCGGGGTGTACAAGGCGAGGACTTTAGCCGCTAGGCCATGCTGCCAGGCCCAGTTTGTTTGCTTTTAAGATTTACTTATTTAAAAGGCAGGATGACAGGTACAGAGTCAAATATCTTCCATCCATTTCTTTGCTATTGTTAGGCCAGGCCAAAGCAGGTGTGTACAGCTCCATCGTGCCTAAGGTGCTGATAGCCCAAGCATGTGGACCGTATTCTGCATTCCCAAGCACATTACTAAGAGGCAGGATCAGAAGCAAAACAGCTGAGACTCCGAATGATGCTCTGATAGGGGATGCTGGCTTTGTATACAGTAGTTTAATATGCTATGCCACTGTGCTGCCTCTGAAATCTTTTCTAGGTCATTGATTTATTCCAGTTTGTAATCTGCAATTAGTGCTAAGCATTAAACAAGTTTGAGATGTATTACCTACATGAAATTATTTCTAGTTATAGCAAGGAATATTTTGATGCCTGAAATGTTTAAGGTCAGTGTCTATTCTGCAGAATTACTGCATTTGCCATTTACAAATGCAGTGTAATTGTACAGGTACAGCCTTAAATTTATTTACATGCAAACTATAAATTTAAGATTTTGCATGCAATTATAGGCAAGTGATGTAGCTCCTCAAAGAAATTCTTGTTTTAAGAGTGAAGAGTTCCTTGATTCTTCTTAGCTTTTTCAGAGACTTGGTATATGTACTTCACTTACCTGTGATGACCACCCTGTTTCCCAGCTCTGTTTTTTAACATTTTATTCTCATCTTTGGCAGCGGCTTGAACTTGGCACCTGTAGCACGACTCAGAGGAACTTGGGAAAAGTTACCAAGCAAATATGAGAAGCATCTCCAGGATCTGCAAGACCTTTTTGATCCATCCAGAAACATGGCAAAATACAGAAATATCCTTAGTAGTCAGAGCATGCAGCCTCCAATAATTCCACTTTTTCCTGTTGTCAAGAAAGATATGACGTTTCTACATGAAGGTATTTAACAGTTATTTGAAAACTAGCATATTTAGTTTCATATAGTTCTATATAATGTTACATTTACTTGTTATATATTCCATCCTAGTAATTAATGTCACTGCTTTACCCAGTTAAATGCAGCCAGTTTTAGGACTCCAAAAGTACATTGTTAACAAAAACTCATTAAAGTGGTTATTGTATTTAATCAAATATAAACTTGATTCATCAAGATCAGACTATTCCATCATATTTATCATTTTGTTTGTTAATATTTTTCTTTCAGTTTGTATTTGGAGTTACTTAACGCATACGAAAGACAAACGGCTCAATAGAAGCTCTCTATCCATGTTTCTTTCTAGCTACCACTTTGAACTTTTCAGTTAACTACCATCTTAGGCTTCTATTGTTTATGTTTATTTTCATCTACTTGAAAGAGCAACAGAAACTTCTTCCATCAGCTAGTTCACTCCCCAAATCCCTCCAACAGCTAGGGCTGGGCCATGCCAAAGCCAGGAGCCTGGGGTTCCATCGGGGTCTCCCGTGTGAGCAGCAGAGGCCCAAGCATTCGAGCCATCATTTGCTGCTTCCCAGGATGCATTAGTAGGAAGCTAGATTGGAAGCAGAACACCCAGGACTCCATATGGGATCTAAGTGTCCTATACTGCAACTTAACCGGCTGTACATTGCAAAAATTATTTTTTAAATCAATTTTGCATGGGATTAAATCTACGTATTTTTGTTTTATTTGTAAGGCACAGAAACAGATACAGAAACAACTCATTTCCTGGTTTACTCCCAAATGCTCACACTAGCCAGTACTGGCTCAAACAGAAACCAGGAGCTCGGAACCCAGTCCACTCCCTTGTAGGTGGCAGGTATCCAAGTTGTTGAGCTGCCATCTGATGCCTCCCAGTGTGCTCAAATAGCAGGAACATGGGACCTGAAGTGTGTCTGGGATTCAGACACAAGCACTCCAGTGGGAGATGCAGGTGTCCCAGGTGGCATTTCAACTGTGGTACACATGCTTTTTGTAGTCTCTTATAGATTGTGTTAATGCTTTTTAATTCTAGCTTATTCTGATCAACAGTAGATTTGAAAACATGTCGCCTGTTGATTGTAGCTGTAATTAATTCTAACTATTAACATTTGATTTACTGTGATGCATCTGTTCTGTTGAGGGATATTTGTTAGTTTCCACGATTGACCTGTTGCAAATAATGCTATATGAATATTTTGTTTTTATCTGTTAATGTATTTTTATTAGCTATATATTCAGGGTAGAATTTGTTTTTATTCCTATAATCAGTTTTGGAAAATAACTCCTTGTTGTTCACAACACCTGCTGAATGAAATGTTTTTATTTCCAGCCGTTCCTATAGCAATGTAATTATATCTTAGTATGATTTAATTTATATTTCCCCAGTTATGTAATGATATTGAGCATACTTTTATATATTCATGTGTGTATATATAGATATGTATAAATATAAATGATATTTTAAATTATCTCATAACTTTTCGAGAAGCAGAGAGACAGGACATTGTTATCTGCTGGATCACTCTCAAAATGTCCACAGTAGCCAGGACTGGGCTGGGCAAAAGCTGGGAGCCAGGCACTCAGTCTGGATCTCCCATGTGGATGACAGGGTCCTGGGTTCCCAAGTACTCACCTGCTGCCTCCCGTGTCGCACCGGAATCAAGGGGGCTTGAACCAAGGCATTTTGGTGTGGGATATGGCATTCTGTGTCTTAAATGCCAAATGCCAAATGCCAACCCCTTTAGTTTTCTTTTATTAATTATTTTGAGTTTCTTACCTGTTTTTTTTTTTTTTTTTTAGCTAGCTTTGTCTTTCTTTTCAATATATTTGAAATATTTATAGATTTTGGGTATGATGTAACTTTCCATTTGCCTTTCTTTTGTTTTTTTGTTTTGTTTTTTTTTTAAAGATTTCTTCATTTTATTACAGCCAGATATACAGAGAGGAGGAGAGACAGAGAGGAAGATCTTCCATTCGATGATTCACTCCCCAAGTGAGCCGCAACGGGCCGATGCGCGCCGATCTGATGCCGGGAACCTGGAACCTCCTCCGGGTCTCCCACGTGGGTGCAGGGTCCCAAAGCTTTGGGCCGTCCTCAACTGCTTTTCCAGGCTACAAGCAGGGAGCTGGATGGGAAGTGGAGCTGCCGGGATAAGAACCGGCGCCCATATGGGATCCCGGGGTTTTCAAGGCGAGGACTTTAGCCGCTAGGCCACGCCGCCAGGCCCTCCATTTGCCTTTCTTTTTTTTTTTTTTTTTAAGATTTCTTCATTTTATTACAGCCAGATATACGGAGAGGAGGAGAGACAGGAAGATCTTCCGTCCGATGATTCACTCCCCAAGTGAGCCGCAACAGGCCGGTGCGCACCGATCCGATGCCGGGAACCAGGAACCTCTTCCAGGTCTCCCACACGGGTGCAGGGTCCCAATGCATTGGGCCATCCTCAACTGCTTTCCCAGGCCACAAGCAGGGGGCTGGATGGGAAGTGGAGTTGCCGGGATTAGAACCGGCACCCATATGGGATCCCAGGGCTTTCAAGGCGAGGACTTTAGCTGCTAGGCCACGCCTCCGGGCCCCTCCATTTGCCTTTCTTAAGATTAGTTCTTAAGTTTTTACTTCTGAAGGACTAATTTAATATGCTGTGACTGTAAGGTTGGTTTGTAACCTGACATCATTTTTGAATATGGCATTTTTCTTTATTAAGTTGATAATTATGTAATATACCATTTTATTTGTTTTTTTAATACATACTAGATTTTATTTCATATATACTTGTTATTATTAACTAATTTAGTGTTTGTTTTTGCAGGAAGCTCAGACCATTTGCTGTTCAATAACTCACCTCCCAGTGTTTATTGTTGCTGTGTCTTTAAATCACACAAGATATGACTGTTTGCTAAAATCTGTTTCTTTCATCTCAGCTGTGTTATTCATTCCTTCTTGCCTTTCAAGGTTTACATAATTGGGTAGATGTGGAAGAAAGCTGACGTTTTTTGTATTTAGAACTCTAGCTTACGTTTAAATCATGTTCATTAGAAATAGTACTGTTTTATTCATCTGAAAATGCCTGTACTTCATTATCAAAAGTGTATTTTTGGTTGGCAGCTGTCTTCTAACACTTTCAAATAGTAGTGTGAAAACACAATGGCTGTTTTGTTTAGATCTCTGGAAACTATCTTTGTGCTGTGGCAAATGGCACTCTGCAGCTGGGATTCAGTTAAATATTCTGAGATGGAGAGAGGATTTAGGATTGTCTGGTTGACTGAAGGTAAACACCAGGATCCTTACACATGGAAAAAGGGGGCCCAGCACGGTGGCCTAGCGGCTAAAGTCCTTGCCTTGAATGCACCAGGATCGCATCTAGGCACCTGTTCTAGTCCTGGCTGCTCCACTTCCCATCCCTGCTTGTGGCCTGGGAAAGCAGTAGAGGACGGCCCAAAGCCTTGGGACCCTGCACCTGTGTGGGAGACCCAGAAGAAGCTCCTGGCTCTTGGCTTTGGATTGGCTCAGCTCTGGCCGTTGCGGCCACTTGGGGAGTGAATCATTGGATGGAAGATCGTCACCCTATTTGAATTTCAAACTAAAAGAAAGAAATCTTTAAAAAGAGAGGCAGAACATATGTGCTGGCTCACTTCCCCAAATGGTTGCAGTGGCTATTGCTGAACCAAGTGAATACCAGGAACCTGGAGGTTAGTCCAGGCCTCTGACGTGGGTGACAGCATCTGGGGGTCGTCTTGATCTTGAGTCATCGTTGTTTTCCCAGACACATTAGCAAAGAGCTGAATTGAAAGCTGAGCCCTGAAGCTCCAAATGGCTTTCTGATCTGGGATGCCCATGTCACAGGTGCTGACTTAATTCGCTGGACCACAAGCCGAACCTTTTTCTGGCTTCTCCTTTGGGAACTGTGCTTTAATTACTGTAAGGTCTAATCTCTGTGCTTCTCATGTGTTCTCCCTGTGTAATGCTCATCTGTTTCTTCTGCCGTACTTCCTTCTGATATTTTCTTCCACCCAATTTTCCTGCTTCTTCTCTCTTGAACTATGTGTAATCTCTTCTTAAATATGTCACTGAGTTTCTGATTCTAGTTACTGCATTTTTTTCTGTTTATTTAGTTTTGTTTTCCTTGCCGGTATCATTTCTGCATAGTCATGTTTGAGGTTTTACTGGTAACTTGATTATGTGCTTCCCTGTGGTCTGTTCATGTTGTTTTCTTCTTTCGTGTTTAATGTTTCCTTTCTCCTCATGTACCTGGTTATCTTTGATAAGGTAATAAGTGTTTTGTGTTTTAAAAAATTCAGAAATAAGAAGAGATTTCAAATGTTCTTTTCCACAGAGAAATAAAGCTTGCTTCTGGCAGCCTGCTTGCAGTCCAAAATCAGTTTAGCCCATTTTCAAGTGACTTGAGATACTTTAACAGTAGTAGGCTTTGATTGAAGTCTACATTCAGTTTGTCCTTAGTCCTGGGATATAGTCCTTCAGATTTCTCACCAAAAGCATTGAGGAGCTCGTTGGACTTAAGCTGCTTTTCCTCCTATCTGAAAAGGCAGAATGGCTCTGGCTGCTTTTCCAGTCCCTCATGCCCTGCTGAAGGCACCAGCTGCACCTGGGGGAAGCACATGGGATGCCAAGCCTGCTCCTATGCATTCAGTCCTCTCAGATCTTCACTGTCTTGTTAGCTTTTTTGATTCAAACATTTTTTTCTGATTTCATTCAACTTTTCTAACCATTCTAGCAGAATGTTCTGATTATCTAATGTTAATGATCCTTTCGATGCCCCTTGTTCTGGAGGAACTGTTGTTGTAGGGATTTGATGCACTTGTCTGGCTTGTTGCCTCAAAGCACAGTCATGTGATTGAGAATATCTGTGATGGTTTTCTTGTTTGCAGCTTATGCTGAACCGGGTAATTCATCCCTGCAGTGTCTAGGTGATGTTTGCCATGAGAAGTAGACTACCTTGTATTGCAGACTCATGTGGTCTTCTACTTGACTTCAAAGCTTTGGAGTGCTGCAGACCCCTCAGATAGATGAAGTGGTTGCACTCAGTGTTCAAGACAGGTGTGAAAAAACACATAAGACTGTCAGATGACCTTTGAAGGTGGTGGGCTTTATTTTGCCTTAGATTAGTAAGCAAGCTAGCAAGAGAGTTTCATCTGACCTTTATGCTGAATTTCTTCCAACAAAAAAATAGACCATTTTGAAAGCTGTATGATTTTTTTTGCCAGAATTATTTAACAAATTAAGAACAAAAATAATGAAATGAAGTTTATGGACAGATTAGTTTTAATCATTATGAAGTTAAGATTATGCAAGTTCTGGGAGAAGGACAGTAAAGGGCTCACAGAAGAGTTTTAGCCCCAGGAGGCAGCCATTGCTTAGTTTTTAATTTGTTATACCGAACATTGTTTAATGTCTTATCCTATAGCTTTTTTTCCCTTTCAAGAAAGCTCAAATGTTATATTTATGGAATATCTTCCACTCCTACATTAATTCTTTTAGCAGTTTTATGGTATCATAAATCAAAGAGTACTTGGTGCACTTGGAGTAATTAAGCCCAGTGTGACTATGACCTGTGGCCAACACCATAGTTTTCAAATTGTCCCCAAGGGAAAGTGGGGTACCTGCCTGGGAGTAGGTTGAACATCCAGAGTTGGATTTGAGGGGTTGCACACTGTATAGATATGCCTCTAAAAATGAAATTCATTTTATTTTAAAGGAAATGACTCCAAAGTAGATGGTTTAGTAAACTTTGAAAAACTCAGAATGATCGCCAAGGAAATTCGTCAAGTTATGCGAATGACGTCTGCTAATATGGACCCGGCTATGATGTTTAGACAGAGGTATGGCGTTGTCGTGTGTGAAGTGCTATGGAGCGCTACACAATCTTCACTTATTCATCCTCTGCCATTTTTTGTGTATTATACTAAGTGCTTACATGGTTAACTCTCAGTTTTTTTTTAATCACAGTAACCCTTACAGGTAGGTGAGTATAGGCTCCTTTTACATAAATACTAAATGTCAGAGTAGTTTTTATGTAATTTGCTAAAATTTACTGTGTCTTTATTACTTTGTGAATGTGTAAGTAATTCATTGTTTACAATGTAAACCAAATACTGAAAAGTTGGTTCTACTGAAATCAGTAAAGACAGTCATTTTCATCTTGTTTCTAATCTGATTGATCTACTGTATCTTTTTATTTTTGCTGAATATTTGTAGAGTTCTGTTACTAATTCTTACTGTTAGTCTTCTAAAACATAGTTCTTTCAGTTTCTAATGCTGCCGTTTCTCTGTACTTAAGTTCATTAACACCATTTAGAAAGTACAAGTTTAATCATGCTCTGTCTTAGAAATGAAAAATATTTATGTTCTGTATTAACCTGGCCTACTAGGAATAATTTTTAAATTTCATTTTTAATGTAATTGCAAAGATATCCTCAAATATGTATGTAAAATTTACTAGAAGTATGCTTTTAAGATGTTTAAGTTTTGGGATGTAAATAGACATTGTAGTTTTTAACTTTTCTTCTGATTTTCTTTGGGGCCTGTGTGTGTACCTTCGAACACATAAGGGTATTAAAGCTGAAAGATTGGGAAGGCAAACAAAACTTGTTAAGGAAGCAAAAATACCTGGCACTTCAACAGAGCATTTTACAACTAAACAGAATACTGTGTGTCAGGATTGATTTTTTTGGCTTTATTTGTCTTGTTTAAAATTGCTGTACAGGATTGTTGTTTTTGTAGTATTTGATCTGCTGGTTGCCGTAGTTGAGATTCTCCAAGTATGGAGCCTAGAAGGTGCCAGGCCTCCTCTTCCCTCGCTAGCCTCTTTTGCCTGTTGAGAATCTGTGGGAGAGACAGGTGCACTGTGAACAGCCTGGAAGCAGGAACAGGGAGAGCCAGAGACCAAAGCAGAAGCAGATTAGGGCTTGTTTTGGTTTTGTTTCGTGTCATTGTGCAGTGGCCCTCCTGCTCCCTGTTTGTTGTCTTTCATGAACCTGCATTTACTCACTCACGTTATCGCCTTATCCTAAGACATTACTTTTGTGACCTGTGAGTTAATATTGTAGCTGAGATTCTGAAATAGACATGGAAGGAAATTAATAAACCAAACTGTATTCTGAGGAAAGGGTTGAGTAGCTAATGCGTGTGAGAAATAAGCATTTATATTTAGGTTGAGTTGAATTTTTTATGAATTAGTTTTGTTAGTGCTAAAATGTAGTATCTTTCTGTGAAGAAATGGTGCATTTTATTATGCTATAACTTATCTTTATGGATAAAAACAACTGCTTTTATTAAAACAGTATTTAGTTGACTTAAGAATAAGACCTATGTTCAGTTAAGAGTATGTAGAGTGGGCCCAGCGCTGTGGCCTAGCAGCTAAAGGCCTCGCCTTACACGTGCCGGGATCCCATAAGGGTGCTGGTTCTAATCCCGGTAGTCCCAATTCCCATCCAGCTCCCTGCTTGTGGCCTGGGAAAGCAGTCGAGGACGGCCCAAAGCCTTGTGACTCTGCACCCATGTTGGAGACCTGGAAGAGGCTCCTGGCTCCTGGCTTCGAATTGGTGCAGCACCCGCCAATGTGGTCACTTGGGGAGTGAATCATTGGACAGAAGATCTTCATCTCTGTTTCTCCTCCTCTCAATAAAAATAAAATAAATCTTTTTTTAAAAGTATTTAGAACATTAAGATTTTGATGGAATCTTTTTACCTGCATTTTAAATTGCTTGAGAGAGCACAGGAGAGAGCCCCATCCACAGATTGGCTCCCCAAGTGTCTACACGGTTTAGGGTGCTGAAGCCAGGAGCCAGTGAATCGGTCTGTGCTCCCATCCTGTGTGTAGGAGGAGCCCAGTGGCTGGAGCCATGTGACTGGCCTCCCGGGCCAGCCTTAGCAGAGACAGGTGACACCAGAGCCAGGCACTGAGCCCAGGTGTGCTGAGGTGGCGGTGCGCGTCGTCTGCAGTGTGTGAGTGTCTTCACTGCTAGGCCAAATGCTCACCGCCTGACTGATGCTTGATTTTACTGGTTATCATTTTCTTTAAAATACACTGCTTGAGGAATTTCAGCGTTTAAAAATGAAATTCTCTCTTTGTTCCATATAATGTCATCGTATCATTTTAATAAATGATTTAAAATTTTTTTTAAAGAATTGAAGTTTCAAAGAATTTGCAGGAATTGAAAGGAAAGGTGAAAAATTCCGTTTCTTCTAAGGCTTTAACCCTAAAGTGTCAACTGAGAATTTATACGAAATAAATGGTTTTCCTTAAGCTTCTTAATATTTAAATTTAGGCTTGTGGGTAAATTTGTGTTAAAAAAGGGTAAATGATCTATAGCATATTTGAAACAATATTGTAGAATTTTTGTAACCTTCATTACATATCAGAACTCACCATCCTTCCCACCTGCGTAAAGACATTCAACTGTTAACACTGCAGGTTTTTCTGAGTAGAATTTCTCTGTTCTGTTCTGTCTGCATAGTTTCTGACTCTCACCTGATGTCTTTTTTCTGTGCTTTCCTGTTCAAACACATGCTTCAATGTTTGTGGCTCTTGCTTACAGGAAGAAGAGGTGGCGGAGTCTGGGGTAAGTGTAGAGATGAACGCAACTGGAATGAAGGTTGTGCGACTCTTAACACATACTGCATCCTTTCATTAATGCACGGCAGAAAACAGCATGCGTTCTATTAACCCTGTCAACCTACATTCCCGGCAGATGCCTTTTGCTAACAAGATGGAAGTAGTGATAGAACTAGCTCCCCCCCCTTTGCTTTTCTGTTATTGACATACTATATACTGTAAGTCCTTTCCAGTTTTTAATTTGGCAGGATCAGTCAGATAATAGCAATAGTACATACTTGCTGTGTGTGTGTTCTGTACCATACTATTGTAAGCACTCTGAATTATTCTTTTAAATGACCTTCCACCTAGTCAGGAGATCCTGTTATTCCCATGGTACAGATGGGGAAGGTACAGTGACCCAGAATCCTAAAACTCTTTAGTGGTAGATCCAACACAAGTAGTGTTGAGTCTAGAATTTGCACCACTTTCCTTTATTCAAAATGAACACATCCTACAATTTACAATATGGGGTAGATATCTGCTTATAAAGGTTGCATTTGTCAACAATTTTCAAAAAAAAAAAAAAAGAAAGAAAGAAAACAACCTTTATCCCAACAGTGAAATTGGACTAGATGCCATGATGCTGCAAGACTCTGAATTTCACTTTAAATTCTTGGCAGGTTTGATTAAAGATTGCATCTCTCCTTTTAAAACTGTTACAGGAACATGAAACTGCCATCTTTTGTTTTGCAAGATTTGTTTATTTGAGAGAATTACAGAGTACATAGGAGAAAACACAAGTCTGTGTTGGTTCACTCTCCACATGGCTGCGGTGGATGGAATGGGCTCAGACTGAACAGGAGCCTGGGTCATCATCTTCCCATGTGCAAGCAGTAGCCCAAGGACTTGGGCCACCTTCTCCTTCCTGGCACATGGCCAGGGGCCTGGCTGTAAAGTGGAGCAGCCAGGACTGTAACACTGCCTGTGCGGAATGCTGGTGTCCTGCAGTAGCTTTACTCACTTCACCTCAGCACTGGCCCCCACCTCTTGTTTTTAGAGTAGGTTCAGGTCTCACCTGCACAGCTTAGACATCTAATAAGAATCATAGAAAGATAAAGATCTTTGCAGAAGGTCCAGTTAGCCCTTTAATTTTTGAATGAAGAGAAAGTTTCTTTCCTAGATGGAGAAATTGCATCTGGATAATTATATTAAGACTGATGAGCCGTGGAATTAAATAATTTTATTCCATGTTAAAGGAATTTTTTTGTGAGCCACCTGCTTTACTTCAATCTTGTCTTATTTGTGGTCTTGTTTTTTGTTAGTTTGGTGAACTTTTTCTGCTTTGTTCCCTGGTTCTGTGTGTCTTTCTCATGTATTGATATTTTTTTCTATATCATACATTTATGTCTTGGTCTTCTCTGACTTTTCTCGTTGAAGATAGAGGTTGATAGCTGGCATTACAATCGTAGTGAGTTGTAATTTTAAAGAAAACTTGGACAGTATGTCCTAGTGGGTATTTGGAGTGATGAATAAGTTAAACTAACAAATTCACTGTTGATTTAGCTTTAGGGTTGCATTGTGTGATACTTGGTTCCTGTGAACATTAGGCACTTTGGTTTCACATAGTAATATTTTTTAGAAAAAATTTAGAAGACGAAGTATTTCCATTAGTTAAATCCTAGAGTTGTCAATATTTTGTCTTGTGTTTTTTTCCACATACCAACTAGAAGCATTAAATTTTTTGTTAAACTGTTGCAACTTCATTGCATTTCTTTGAGTACATGGCATCACTAATTTTGGATGTATTTTTAGGTGCCACCAAGAAAAGGCACAATGGTGTCCAGTTACCATTGAGAATTTTTGGGTTTTGCTGTTACAGATTTACCTGCGGTTGTTTGATCATGTGATAACCCTGTGTATATATAGTTAGAAAAATAGAGGCCCAGTTAAGTGGCTTAGGTCTTTCTGAAACTTTCTCGTGAATCAATTTTGAAGACATCAGCTTCTGAGACTGTTTTGGTTTGTTTCTTTTTGTTACATGCATGTCTCTTAGTAAGGCAGCATTTCCTAAGACATGCCTTAAAGAGGGAATACTGGTCTGAGGTTCTCTTTGCAAATAATTGGGGCTCGCCTGGTTTTGATACTGATTTTGAACTTGTCAGATTCACTATCTCTTGAAAGTCATTTTGGTCCTTGAGGGCTGTAAGGATAATCCACTAACCAGATTTTCTTCTGAATCATTCTGCCAGTTTTGAGGCTTATGCCTGTGAGAGTATTGATGCTCACAACAATGTTTTGGCCTGACTGGTAGCAATTGAAGGTTGCCATTTAGTGTAAGACTCACCTCTATTTCAAAGATCTCAAAATATGAGAAAAAAATCTATAAACCTTTTTCAGTTTTTCAATTATTTCACCTACTTTACATTAGGCTGTTAGTGTCTGTCTGAAATTTGGGATGTGAGCATTGAGCAACAAATTATATGGGTGAGATCTGTGTATTCATAATATCATTGTCTAAATATGAGGTTAATTGAGAAAATTTGTGGATGATGCTGTTAACTTTATGGGCTGGCAGCTGCCTTCATGGTAGAGGTCATTTAAGAACCTGTGTTAGCTGTCCTTGTTAGAAAAGGAAGGAGTGTTGTAATTGGAGCTGCTTATTGATTCCCGATGTCTCGTTGTGGGAGGGGATTTACCAAGAACAGAGATGAGTGGCATGGCTTGGCATGGATTGTGATTGTCCACCCAGCTTGCAGTTGCATTATGTTCAGAGGCACTGTGAAAGTAAAGTCTCAGATCTTTGGTGGTAGAATCCAGATATTTCCTAATCATTCAAATGTAAGTGGGTGCTTGAAGTAGCTCTTGATGTTTTTCTAATCCCTGTGTTAATTTAAATGTAAACTATCTTAATGGTTGTTATGTGAAATTTGGGTAAAATTGGTTGACATGATCAGAGTGAGTCTGCCGTCAGCAGGAATGACGACTACAGTAGTGTGTTCAAAGCAGCACAAGCAGGCAAAGCTGTTCTAGAAACTTCCTTAACAGAGAACCTGAGTGCAGAGATCTGACAACAAGTAAACTTGTCCTGACGCTGCCTCTTGCCATACTTCCAGAGTAAGGGTGGCCTGCAGGGCTGAGGTGACCTCTCCTTGTCAGAGTTGTGCTGTGAGTTGCATAGGCATAAACACTGACTTATTGGAGTATGTCACTCATGGAGGCATTGGTATATTTCACTCTCTTGAAGTCTACACTTTGTCACACCTGTTCTTAATCCAGAACATTGCCATGTGTACCAGATTACTTTGCATTAATGCTCTTCATCTTTTAACTCATTTTTATTGGCATGTGATAGATTAACAGAACAAAATCTTTGAATGTCCAATTTCATTATTTAATGTTCATCTTTACAACCTCTGATTGTGCTCTCAACCTTCTTCCAGGTCACTGAGTCAAGGCAGCACAAATTCAAACATGCTGGATATTCAGGGAAGCGGGCACAAGAAACGAGCACGCCGTAGCTCTCTGCTTAATGCCAAAAAGCTGTATGAGGATGCCCAGATGGCACGGAAAGTCAAGCAGTATCTTTCTGGTCTGGATGTAGAGACAGATGAGGAGAAGTTCCAGATGATGTCCTTGCAGTGGGAGCCTGCGTATGGTACCTGTGAGTATAGCTTTTCATTTGTGTGATACTAAAGAGCACAACAGAATGGGAGCATCTCCAAAATTAGGCTGCAATCCCAAGAAAACTGTCCACTTTCTCTGTCAAAGGATTATTGATGTTTCACAAGTATCAATCTGATACTCTGTCCCTTTCTCATATTAATGCTCTGCATGTAGAGGAACAGTTTCTAAAAATTTTTAAATTTTTTTTTCAACTAATTGGAAGCCAAAAAAAGACACTAACAGAGATGGACGGTTTTCTTTCTGTGGTTCAAACCCCAAATGGCTACAGTAGCCAAGGCTAGGCTGGGCCAAAGCCAGCAGCCTGGAACTTCTTCTTGCTGGGGGCAGGAACTCAAGTACTTGAGCTGTCACCTTCTGCCTCGCAGGGTACACATTAGGCAGAAGCTGAATCAGGAGTGAGTAGTGAGGTGTAAACCAGGTAGTGTGATACAGGGTCTGGGTGTTGCAGCCTGACATCTTAACCAGTACATTAAACACCTGCTTTCATTGTATTAACCTGATGTTCTGATACAATGAAGCCATTGCTTGTGGGAATGGTAAAAAGGCAGAGCCCGTGAAGGGGCTCCTCTAGTAATATGAAACATGCTCATAACCCACTTGAAACACTTGGGTGATGTTAAATGAGACGAAGAGTTTCATTAACCAATTTGGGAGAAAAGCGGACCATGCAGAAGCCTAGTGGCTGGAGTTGTCTGTGACCAGTCTCGGAAGTATGGATAACGTAAACAGTGCACCTTACAACTCCCCTGCTGCAGACCCCAAGATAGGACTTTGTCCTGTAACAGTCAGTACTAAACAGGTGCAGTGAGAGACCGGGAGCAGGATGAGCTTGCCACACAAGAAACACTTTATTGTTGTTATTTTTTTTATTATTTTTTTTATTGGAGAGGCAGATACACAGATAGAAGGAGATGCAAAGAGAAACATCTTCCATCTGCTGATTCACTCCGCAAGTGGCTGCAATGGCCGGAGCTAAGCCTATGTGAAGCCACAAGCCAGGAGCTTCTCCCGGATCTCGCACTTGGGTGTGGAGTGCCCCAAGGTTTGGGCCATCCTCTGCTGTTTTCCCAAGCAGCAAGCTGGGAACGGGATGGGAAGTAGAGCATCCGGGACAGGAACCAGTGCCCATATGGGATCCCAGTAGATGCAAGGCAAGGAATTAGCCACTAGGTCGTTGCACCCAGCCCAAGAAACACTTTTCTTAAAGGGTCTCGTACACAGCTTTCCCAAGGTGACTCTCGATGAAGCCCCTCCCAACAGCTCTCCCCCAGCTTTCCCTCTGCTCTTTCAGTTTCTGTTCTTTTCAGTAAAACTCCTCTGCTAAAAACTCTCTTCTCTGTTTGTCTGCTTCATCTGTCTCATACTTCCTCATAGAGCAGATTTCTGCGAGTCTCACTAGCTGTAACACCTCTCCCCACTCCAGCCTTTCAGATTAAATCTGTGGGCGGGGGAATTTTATAGGAGCCAGTGTTGTGGTGCATGCCATATGAGAAAAGGTTGCTGTACTACCACGCCAACTCCTTGCTAATGCACTTTGGCAAGCAGGGGAAGATGACCCCAAAGACTTTGAGCCCCTAGAGTCACATAGGAGACTCAGATGGAGTTCCAGACTCCTGGCTTTGGCCTGGTGCAGCCTGGCTGTTGGCAGCTGTTTCGGGAGTGACTGAGTGAATGGAAAAATTATTTTTTCCTTCGGTCTCTCCTTCTCTCTGTGTCTGTGCCTTTCAAGTAAATAAATCTTCTTTTGAAAGTTTTGGAAATTTATTTTCTCATTTCTGTTTAAGAACATTTTTACTTCCTTATTTATTTTACAGATAACTCTTACCAACTAGAAAATTTAAGGAGTTTAAAACAAGAAATAAGATACAGTTGCTGTAAGGTAAAATAGGAAAAATCAGAGACATTGTGTACTAATGTCTAGAAAATACAATGAAAAATTCTGTTCTTAATATTGATTTTTTTTTTTAAGTTAACTACAAATAGGGGCCTAGCACCATGGCATAAGCCTCCCACTGTGGTGCCAACATCCCATATGGGCACCAGTTCAAGTCTAGCTGTTCCACTTCCCATCCAGCTCCCTGCTAAAGTGCCTAGGAAAGCAGCAGCAGATAGTCCATACTCTTGGGCCCCTGCACCCATGTGGGAGTCCACTGGAAGGCCTCTGGCTTCAGACCAGTCCAGCTCGGGCTTCTGTCGTCATTTGGGGAATGATTCAGCGGATGGAAGATTCTATCTCTGCTTTTCTCTCTGTAAATCTGCATTTGAAATAAAAGTAATTAAGTTTTAAAAAATAAAGATCAAGTACAGATAATGGAATGGCTCTGTCTCTAGCTCAAGGGAATCTTGGTTATAAACGCAGGAATCAAAAGCGGTAAAATGAATTGATGTAACCCCAAAAAATGATTGTGCTTCTTGTGTTCAATTACAGGCTAATTGTTATGCCCATAAAACTCACATTATGGTTGCATTTCTAAATTGTGAATTACAAAAGGAAATTGACTTTAAAATTTATCAGTGTTATGGTATTTTTATAGTAATAGGAAAAGTGTATCAATAGAGTAGAAAAATGGAAGTAAAATCATATATATGTATGTATGTATTTTACACTGACATGTGACAGTCAGTGTTAATATACAGGGTAAGGAGCTCTTACCAAGTAGTGTTATGAAGGCAGATTATCACGAGCACTGCTCCCCATAAGAAGAGGAAATGGAGACTAAGGGTCTCATTACCCTAAGTCTGAATTCTCAAATGTAAAACTTGGCATGGGTTGGGACTAAGTTTATATCTAGTTTTCTTTATCAACCTATTAAACTTGGAGAAAGAAACAAAATATTAAAATGTAAATTACTCAGAGTTTTCTAAATATACTGGGTTTCCTTCCATGCACTTGGTAAACCTTGCCGTTGACTCCTCGAACAGTACCTGAAGGGTTCACTATTGGAGTTGTATTCTAATGAAATAGTATACCCCAAATTTACTGATGTTGAAATCAATGTCAGGCTAAAGGAATAATGCAATACATGCCAAAAATAAAGCATGGAAGAATGTATAGGACCTTTTAAATCTTACATTTTACTGTTCAGCATCATGTGCATATTAAGGCCCTCTGACCTTTTAAAATTGCCACCCGTTATTTCTCCCTGGGTTCTCTGTATGTACTTTATCATCTTGTAGTTATGGACACTATGTTTCTGCTTTCATCTGATTTAGGATTATTTATGTAAAACACACACACACACAAATACATTTAGTCTACCTTCTTCTGCATGCATCTACCCTGCCTGTCTTTTCACATAACACTAAATAGTTTCATTTGCTGTATAGTTAATATTGATTTGAAATGAAGAAAACTCAGGGGTTTTCTTTTAAAAATCAAATTTGAGATTTTAGCTCAGTATCTTTAATTTCGTTGCAAAGTCTTATTTTTACTTCTGTTGTATAATCCTCACATATTTTAAATAGTATCTACCAAAAGCCAAACAATGGTTGAATCATAAGCATTATAGCATTTGGTTCTATTATTTAATAGGTATATTTGTGTTTTCCTTTCATTGTGGCAGTTATTAAAATGTCAAGAGGTAGAGAATTGAATAGTAATGAGGAAAAGGGAAAATGTGTCTCTTGACTCTTTGTTTTTTTGTTTTTTGACTCTCAACTTCTGACATCTTGGATTCTGTTAGTTAATGAACCAGTACATGTTAATTCGGGAGTCTCTGGGTTTTGACTGAATGTTCCTTAATTCTTTCCACCCAAAATATTCTCATCACAAAAACATAATAACTATGAGAGCAGTGCTGGAACAGGCCTGTTCTACTTTTGCTTTTATCTTTTATCTGTTTTGCTTTTATCTTTTTGAGTTTATTATTTTTTAAGAGTTAAAATTATTTATTAGCTGCAGTTAGAGGGAAAGACTGAGAGATCTTCCATCTGGTGATTTACTCCCTAGATGGCTGCCATGGCCAAGTTTGGGCCAAGCCGACACCAGGGACCCAGAGCTTTAGCCTGGTCACCCATATGCTTGGTGCCTTCTCTCATACTTGGAAGATCTTCCAGTGTTTTCACAAGCACATCAACAGTGAGCTGGATCAGAAGTGGGAAAGCTGGGACTCTAGTGCTCTGATACTGGGTGGCAGTGCCGTTAGCAGCTTCGTAACCCATTCCTCCATAACATAGCCTCCATAGTACTGATTTCAAAGAGATTTCTGCTTGAATTAAGTCAGGATTCTGTAATCTAGACACTGCACAATGTGGGGTGTTAGAGAAGGGCTCCCAGAAGTTTGTGACAAAGTTCACTTGTGTATGCAGCCAGTGGAATGGAGTCTTGCAGCTTCCCACATTGAATCGAGGCTAGACAGTCTGGGAGAATGTTCCTTAGCTGCAGGGACAGGCTATTGCTGCATCATGCAGGGCCTTTCTCCTCAGAGCATTGCACGTCACATGTCACTTAATGTAGGACATGAGGGGATGGATTGATCTCATTTTCATTTTTGAACCGTCTCTGAGGTGATCCAGAGAAGTTGGAAGGTTTGCATACAAGGAGGGCAGCATTTCAGCAGTATACATAAAAGGTTGTTAACTTGACCTTTCTCACTGAGCTGGTGGGATGGAGCTAATAAGACTAATGGATTCAAGAATTATCTAAAAAATAACAGCCCATTCTTCACCAGTTTTAGAATAAATTCTTAAGAAAATTAGTTGGGTTGGTGCTATGTCTTGGCAGATTCAGCAGCCATCTGCAGCACCAGCATTCCATATAGGCACTGATTCAAGTCCTGGCTGCTCCACTTCCATCCTGCTCTCCACACCAACATGGAAGTCCCTGTGGAAGCTCCTGGCTTAGGTCTGGCCCAGCTCTGACATTGGTGGGCATTTGGGAAGTAAATTAAAAGATGGAGATCTCTGAGTTTCAAATAAATATAGAGCTTTAAAAAATAAGTCTGTTTTACTTGTTGCTCAAAGCAGATGAAGCAAGCATTTATGAATATAAATGATAATAGCCTTATCTAAAATTATGTTATTACTTCTTTTCTTATTCTATCCTGTTTAGTGACCAAGAATTTAAGCGAGAAAAGATCTGCCAAATCATCTGAAATGTCTCCGGGACCTATGAGGTCAGCTGGCCAGCCAGCTAAAGTGCACTTGCCTCAGCCCCACAGAGCCAGCCAGGTGCTTCAGGTGCCGGCTGTTAACTTGCATCCCATCAGGAAGAAGGGACAAACAAAAGACTCCATGTTGAGTGAGTATTCACAGTGCATATCATGTACATTTGAGATTTCCAGGAACGTTAGAATAAACAAAGCAGTGCTCAGGGCCTTATCAGGTGAGATGGGTTATGTATATGACCATCACCTCACAGATCAAAACCATTTCATTTGCTTCCTACCTTTGAGTACCACATGCAAGCTCTATTAAATGCTGGTACTTGTTACTCTTATAATTATGAAATCCATTTGCCAACAGAAAAAGCAATAGCTCTTATAAACCTAAGGCCTATTGCACTCAATGAGTTTAATTGAGTAGTTGGATTCAACCTGCAAACATTGTGACAGTAAGATTATTCTAACAATGGCTATACGTGTTTGCGATTAATGGCTTGTTAAAACTCAGGAAGTGAGTATAAAACTTAATGAATGATTTTCCCATTTTTCTCCCCAAGAACTCTATTAGCTTATACTCATTTTACTATTTTCACTATATCCTCACAATAGCTTTTAGATGGGAACTGAGATTACGTTGGTTCCTAGCATTATTCCCTAGTTCATATGCTAATGCTTAGTTCATATGCAGTAGAGTTTTGTGAAAATGACAGTGTTTTAGAAGTACAAAGCTAAATAAGAAATATTGCCTTCTTTGCCAGATTTTCTGTCTGGTGAGGCAGACACACAGCAAATAACTTGGGTACAGCATGTGTGCTGTTACATCAGAGGTACATACAAAACCTTTACGGGAGTCTGGGGTTTTGACCAAATGTTCCTGATTTTTGAAAATCAAGGGTTAAAAAGGCGAGGCTTTAGAAGAATGCAGTCTAAAATGTGAGTGCAGCGGGTCTGGCAGTGGCTCTGCTGGTTCTCATCCCCCTCTTGCCAGCACCAGCATCCCATGTGGGTACTGGTTTATGTCCCAGCTACTCCACTTTCCATCCAGGATATGACCTGGAAAAACAGTGGATGGTGGCCCAAAGCCTTGAGACCCTGCACCCACATTGCATACCTGGTGAAAACTCCTGGCTCCTGGTCAGATCTGCTAAGCTCTGACTGTTGTGACCATTTTGAAAGATCTTTCTCTGTTTTTCCTTCCCTCAGTAAATCTGCCTTTCCAATAAAAATAAATTAAATCATTAAAAAAAGAAAAAGCTATTGACTAGGCCAAGTTGCCCAAGAGGTTCTCAGGCAGAGGGAGCAAGTTGGTGTCCGCAAGTTGATGCGTGCACTTTGCCAACTCATTCACAATCTTGAGGGGCAACCGGAAGGACAGCTAAGAATTAGAGGCTGCTTATGCCAGACACCCATCTGCATGCCTCCCTCATTTCCTGTGTTCTTTTAGACTTTCTGATGACCCTACAGCATAGGAAGCATTTCCCCTCTTCACTATGCACTGCCGGAAAAAAAAGAAAAAGGAGCTGCAGTTAAGGCCCCCTCTCCTCCTGACCAACAAGCTCTAAATTCCTTGCTTTTATTTCTCTACCAAACAGCTCTCCAGGGTGAGAAGGAGTAAAGCTGTATAGGAAGGCCAAAATTAGAATAAGCTTTTCTAAAGGAAACTTGTTTGACATTTGGAAATTAAGGTTCAGTTTATGTTTGAGAAAGACTAGAATAAGAATTAAAGCAAAAATTCCTTGGGAAATTGCTTGGTACCTGAGATCCTTCAGTGGCTGTGGAAATGAGAATTGTATACAGAATTGGCATAGTAGGTAAGTTTCCTGATGACAGTGAAAGAGGGACCAGTTTAGCTCTGGTGTCTTGGGTATCTCCACCTGCAACCAGGGCTCCTTGTACCAGAAAGCTTTCTTCTTGTTGTAGTTAAATTTGGCTTCTATAGATAAACGTATAATGTTAACATTGAAACTGTTCAATGAAGAATATTGTGAGTGTATAACGACTTAGATTTTTCATTGTTTAGAGGCTCCGTCTCATTGAAGCTGTGCTTTCCTGGTTAAGAACATGTCAGTAGTACTCTGATATTTCTTAGAGAAGGCACATATAAAAAAGTCAGTACATTGAGCAAAATTGTTGATACAATTCATTTACGCTAGACAAGACTGGCCTTTGTCAGGTTATTGAGGAAATGTTTCCATTGGGCTCCATGCTATTTTCTAAAAAGTCATGCTGCTTTCTCTTGACTGCTTGTCTTCTGCAGTGTGAGTTTAGTGTTGTTGAGAAGGGCTGGATTGGCAGCCCCACAGCCTCTTGCCTATACCCACAGCATGGATGCAGCACAGGTGGGGACAGTGCCAGCATCCTCACACTGCCCTGCCATGTGCCTTCTGGATGAGGGAACAGCTTGAATCTGTGCCGCCCTTCTCTGTTGACATTTCAAGCAGGTGTGTTGATTGCGGGTGCGGTACATATGCAGGCAGGCTGTTAAGTTTATCTCCCTTATGCCACAAAACAGACAAGTGATTTCACTGTTATGATCTGGTCCGTGCTGCCCAGCTGAGTCTGAATGAGTGGCTTAGAGATGATCATCTCTGTATTCCATTGCCACAACATTCAGTCCGTTTGGACGTTCACACGTTTCACCATTAGCCATTGTGCATCATGGCTTCAGTTATGTAATGATTGAGGCAATGACAGACATTTTTAATTGTGAAGTGATGCTTATCTCTTCCCTGCTTTTCTTTTAGGTACAAGTTTACCTCAGAAAGTTCTAGGAGTAGCTGATGAAGCAAGTAGTAGGAAACACCCAGAAGACACGCTGTCTGTGGCCTCATCCCTACACTCCAGTCCCCCTGCATCTCCCCAAGGCTCGCCCCGCAAAGGTAAGATGGAGCGACTGCAGCCAAGCAGCTCTGTGCAGTGTGCACTTTGTACTTTTCAGCCTGTAGCAAATGGTAAAAAATAGACCCTCATGTTTTTACTAAGGTAGTCTGGTGCTTCTTAGAGGGTATGTATCAGGTAACTAACACTCCAGTCCAAAGTACAATCCTTAACTTCTTTTACGGAGGACAAGTGTAGGTAAGAATGAAGGCAGAAATCACCAATGTACTGATCTGTGCAGAGTTTTTAAAAGATGTTTTGATTGATTCCCTCCAACAACTCATTCCCCAAGTGGCCTCTAGCTAAAGCTGGGCCAAACCAAAGCCAGGAACCCAGAACTCAATTCTGGGCTCCCACTTGGGTGGAACCCATGTGCTAGAGCCGTCTTCTGCTGCTTTCCAGGTACGCTGGCAGAGAACTGGATTGGAAGCAGAGCAGCTACAACTCAAACCAGCCTTTCTTTTTTTAGCGTGTATTTATTGACTGCCTTGAAAGGCAGAATTTCAGAGAATACCTTCAGTCTGCTGGTTTACCCCCTGTAGGTGACTAGACCCAAGTACTCAGATAGACATCTGCTGTTTTCCTAGACACATTAGCAGGGAGTTAGAAAGGAAATAGAACAGCCAGGACTCAAGCTGGTACTCACATGGAATGCTGGGATTGCAGCAGCAGCTTAACGCACTGCACCACATCACCACCTCTGGTCTATGAACATTGTAAGGATTATGATTCACAAATCCTAAAGTTTTTGTGTGGTTTTTTTTTTTTGTGAAATATATATAAGTAACAGTTTCTATAATAATTTGTAACCAACTATAAGATGCAGGGAAAGAGCATATTTTGATGTTTTCCTTAAGTATTGGAATACTGTCTTTAGTTACTCAAGGTTTAAAACACCATATATCCTTATGGATTTCTACATTTATGCTTAGCCAGAACTTTAAAGGTGGTGAACCTGAAATCCTTCTTGTGCGTTTTCATGTGTTTTTATAATTCAGACTGAAATTTTGCTTCACTTGGCGAGTTTGGGCAGTGTACACGCAGATGGCATCTCCTGTCAGCAGCATATGTGGCATGCTAATGAGTGTGTCATAGCCTGGAGTGGTACCTGAGCAGAGGGAAGGCAGCATGAGCTCTGGCAGAAGGCACAGCCTCCAGAGCTTGCCTCAGCCCTCAGGGTCTAAATTCCATCCCTCCCTGGGACTTGAGCTCACTTCTGCCACTGGTGTACCACTGATGTCAAAACTGAATCTGTCCCTTGTTAATTCTTTGTTAGTTTGAATACTTTGTTTTTAAGATCAAATTGATTGCCTGTCTATTTGAGAGGCCTCACATAAGATAGAAATGAGTTATCTATGTGAAGACTGATGCTTCAGTAAGTATTCCATACTTGGGAAGGTTTGTTTGCTTTGCTGCTGCCACACTGGGGCCACCTGCCTCCGCTGCTCATCTGCCCTTGACAGTTGCTTGAGACGCTATAATGTTCATTCAGACTTAGTAAGGACATACAAACAGTGTACAAAACAGGTGTCTGGTTCTCTTGTGATTCATGCACTTGGGTGCAGTAGTACAGTTTTGTAAGACACCCAGAGCTGTTTCGTCTCATTGCCTGTCCATGGGGTGACACTCAGAGTGCCCTTTTTTGGATCCTAGGGAGAGAGACTAGCAGCCGTGCCTCTGCTGAGACATGAGGCCAGTCAGCAGGGCCGTGTGTCCGTAAGCTCAGGAATAAATACCCCATCCTTTTCTCAGAAGCTCTTCAGAGCATCATCCCAGTACCAACGCTTGTCTAACAAGAACGCTGACTGGGTCTAATTGGATGTGCTAAAGTCTGAGTGTGGCTTGTGGGAGCACACACCAAGGAAGGGAAGATGCCCATTATAGCCTCCTAGCAATGGAGCATCAACTCAGCCCAGGAACAGGGACGTCTTGTCTTTTGTGCTCTTATTGTGTGGCCAACACTGATCATGTTTATAGGTTTCACAGCCTGTCACTGTAACGTCTAGCATCTTGAGAAACCGAAAGAAGTTCTGCTGAAAGCTGCTTCAGATTTTTCCCACATATGTGCTGTGAAAGCCACATATGAATATGATACTTCTGTTTGCATAGACAGGTTTTGGTCATGATCTGTGCTTGACCAAAGTGTCACCACAGTAAGAGTACATAATTAGGATCTGTTCCTAGATTTTATCTTTATGTTTTGAAAGATTTAAACAGGAATTTTTTATCTTATTTTTTATTCTTACATAGTTGGTTAGGGTGCGAAGGGGTCAAGGGCTAGAGGAAAGTGGGTGAGATCACTGTTCACACATTCTTTTTTCCTTCGTAAACAGGATTGAAAAAAAAGATGTATTTTTATTTGAAAGAGTTACAGAGAAGGAGAGAGATCTTCCATCCACTGATTGACTCCCCAAATGGCCATGTTGACCAGAGCTGAGCTGTTCTTAAGGTGGGAGCCAGGAGCTTCTTCTTGGTCTCTCATTGGGGTGTGGGAACCCAAGGCCATTGGCCATCCTCTGCTGTTCACCCAGGTCATTAGCAGGGATCTAGATCAGAAAATCTGATCTAGCTGAGACTAGAACTGGCACCCATGTGTGATTAACCTGTGCTGCTGTGCCAGTCTCTGAGAATTTTTAAAAAGTAAAGTAATTTTAGGGCCTGGCACAGTGGCCTAGTGGCTAAAGTCCTCGCCTTGAAAGCCCCGGGATCCCATATGGGCGCCGGTTCTAATCCTGGCAGCTCCACTTCCCATCCAGCTCCCTGCTTGTGGCCTGGGAAAGCAGTCGAGGACGGCCCAATGCATTGGGACCCTGCACCCGCATGGGAGACCCGGAAGAGGTTCCTGGTTCCTGGCTTCGGATCGGCGCAGCACCAACCGTTGCGGCTCACTTGGGGAGTGAATGATCGGACGGAAGATCTTCCTCTCTGTATATCTGACTTTGTAGTAAAAACAAATAAATCTTTAAAAAGAAAAATAAAGTAAAGTAATTTTAGACATTTTTTCCAGTGGGTAAGAAAGGCTGCCTCTCCACCTTATAATTAGATTGGAAATTTTGCTTTATAAATACTGACATTATGTATACTGTTTGTATGTCCTCCTTGATTTTAACTAAGCTTTTAGTCAGTAAAATCTTGAAAATTCTAGGAAATTTTGAGAAGGTATTGTGATACTCTTGTCATATTTTCTCTTATGATTTTGCCAACATGGCTTGTTTTCTAACAGTTTTTAATACCTGTTATGAGCAAGGTAATCTTTCTCCTGTTTTCTTACAATGACTTCTGAGTATATGATGTAGAACATTTCATATGCATTGGAAAGGTATTCATGTTGGTGTTTTAGATATTGTCAAGGTGTTGCACTGTTTTAATAGTTAATGTTACGTGTATAACTGAGGCTGATTGTGGTGACCTGGCGAGAGGTACTTGACCCTGACAGGGTTTTTGCATCTTTCCCTCCAGTTGGCAGTATCCTATGTGAGCACAGCCTCCTGCTGCACCCCTCAGGGTCTTCCTCAGCCCCTCCCCAGGAGTCCAGCGCCAACATCCGTGGCCCAAGCTGCCCCGGAATAGGTGGGGTTTACTTGCAAAAGAAAATCCTTCAGATTACCAGGAGCACAGCCAAAAGAACAGACAGTTCCAAGAAGGCCACTGAGGAGAATAGAGGCAGGACAAGTTTTGAGAACACAACCAGAAAAAGAATGACGTCCCCGTTTAGAAGATTTAGGGAAAGAACTCTTTCAAGGGAGAGACTAGTCGCCAGCAAAAAAGAGGACGCAGATCACAATCAAGCTACAGAGAGCTGTGAGAAAGTGGAGGATGTTGGGCGCGACAGCACAGATGAGAAAGGGAGAGACCTCTTCAAGTCAAATAGCCAAGGCAACAGTAATGCGTTAAACTGCTTCTATATGCGATTCAAGTCTAAAAGGAGGAAGACACTTTGACGGAAGTTCCTTCAGTTTATTCATGTAAATGTGGCTTAAATTAAGCCATTTGTCAAACCAAGGTTGAGTAGACCACTTAGTAAAATGCTGTTACAGAAATAATAATTACTATTTTTATAAGCATTTAATATTTACAGATTCTCTAGCACAAAGTCACATTGGTTTGAAGTGCCTTATTTGTACATTTTATTTCTCTAATGTATCGAGTTAGTAAACTGCATATTCTGGTTTGCTGTAGTTGCCTTTATTTCCTATGACGAGCAGCTGGGTCTGTAGTGAAATGACTAGAGGGACTTTTTAGGAAATGATATTCTCCAGGAAGTCTCCTCCAATAATCTGGTCACAGTTTGCCTTAGAGAATTGAATTGCCATATTAATGCTTCAGTTATTTTGTAAGTTAAAGGCAAAAGAAGTGTTGGAACAAGAAATTGCATCTTGCTCACAAATGCTTTTGATTTTATAAACTTTTCACATCCATCTGGTTGCGGGAGGAGGAGCTAATCTTAGTATAACAGGTTCAAAATCACCAGATAACTTATTTCTAAAATACGGTTTCTGTTTCCCACCCCTGGCCTCAAAGATTTGAATTTCCAGGAATGGGCCAAGCAGTGTATATTTTAATAAGGTTTCCAAATGGTTCTTTGAGTAAATTATATTTGAGTTCTGAAAATGAAAGGTGGGAGAGGAAGAGGTCTGTCTGTTCGTAAATGTAAAGAGCGAGGGCTGGGCTAGGACAGGCCGAGGGGTCAGACACCCAGGTACTGGGTCTGTGGCTGCCTGCCGCCTAGGGGATCCATTAGCTGGAAGTTAGAAGTGGAGCCACTGTGGAATGCTAACAGTGAAGCAAGTCTGTTCCATAAAATAAAAGAAAAACGATTTTCCAGTAGAGGTTTTTTTGTCTTGTGGATTTTTAAAGAATTTTATTGCATCTGTTTTCTTGTAATTATTTTTAAAAAATAAACAGTGCCAAGTGGCAGTGAACCTGGGTTCAGAGATGCATGGTGGATGTCAGGAGATGCTGAGTTGTCCTGAATTGCCCTTCTCCAGGTCCCATAAACCAAGTCCAAATTACACAATTTCTGGGGCTTAATTCTCTCTGACGTAGTTAATGAAAACCTAATAAGTTTATTGTACAACAGTATTTTTTTTTCTGTAAAGCCTTGTGAACAAACTCCAAGATCCTTTTCTCCAAGCAGAGAAAGACATTAGAGTGTAGATCGTTGTCTTGTCCCAAGAATTTTAAGTAACAGAATCCAAGCCTCTGGTTAGTGCGGTCGGCAGGGGCTTTGGTTCCAAGGCCATGCACTTGGTGTTCCTACTGTCATCTGAACAAGATGACATTGTTTTTCTTTGAGGTCCTCCACTTAGCAGGATTAATAGGGCATTTTAAAAATTTTCTGAGTGAGAGTTTTGTGTCTTGTCTTCTGTCCCTCAAAATAGACTAACAAGGACACTTGGAACGATCATGCCCCAGATCCTGGCTTTGGACCCTTCACCTCTCTGTCCCTGCCCCCACATTCCAAAAAAAAAAACAAGTGCAGAGGAAGATGTCTAGCCATCTGTTGTGCGCAAAGAAAAAAACAAACATGTAGATGCTGGTTGTCTTTCATAACACATTCTTATAAATTTATCAGTTCAACTTTTTAATATGTGAGTTGATACTGAAACTAGGTATAAAATTAAATCCAAATCTAAAATAATTACCAGAGGCTCTCAATATGAGCAGGCCTTCTTAGGTGACATAGCAGAGTTTTTGGGTAAGTGTATGAATTTGGAAAAAAAAATAACAGCCGGTCTTTCTGTTGGATCCTGACTTCCATTCTCATCCCTAGGGCAGAGTGGAATTTACTTATTTATTTAGTTATTTGAAAGGGAAAGTGGCACAGAGGATGAGAGAGAGATGTCTTCCATGCACTCATCAACTCCCCAAATGGGTAGGAATGGCCAGGGCAAAGACAGGAACCAAACACTCCATCCAGGTCTTGCATTTGGGTTGCAGGGACCAAAACACTTGGGCCATCATTAGCTCTGCCTTCCAAGACATGACAGCATCATTGGCTGCAGAGCAGTGGAACCAGGAGACCAGACAGCTCTCCAGTGCAGGCTGCCATCAGCCTAGGCAGTGGGGAACCTGCTGCACCACTTCTGGCTCAGTAGGCTAATTGTCTAAGTGAAACTGTGTATCTTTTCTCTTTCTTTTTTTTTATTGCGAAGTTGGTTTGGTGAAGTATGGATAGGTAAGTTAATGTCTGTAAGGAACTGTGTGCAGAAAACGGGCATCATTAGGTCTACCTGGAAGGCAACTGAAATTGCTGTTACTTGATTTTTGCTCTTTTGGTCTGCTCTCCCTGGCCATCCCTATCACCAGTTTTGTATTTTGTGGTTTGATCATTGCTGTTTTCTTGTTCAGGTTACACACTCACTCCATCAGCTAAATCTGACAACTTATCTGACTCCAGCCATAGTGAGATTTCTTCACGGTCCAGCATTGTGAGCAATTGTTCTGTTGACTCCGTGTCTGCAGCTCTACAGGATGAACGGTGTTCTTCCCAGGCCCTGGCAGTTCCTGAATCCACCAGAGCTTTGGAAAAAACAGAGCACCCCTCAGGAATGGGAGACCATGGTCAGCTTGGTCCTGGGTAACAAACTCCTTGTCTGTATTATCTCAAAAATGCAAGTGTCCATTGCAAACAATGCTCTTCAGTTTGAACTTGAATTCCTTCTTTTCTGTGTGAGATATACTCAGGTTGCATTAAAAAGAGGAAGAGGTAGGATCAAGAACGTATTTTAGTACTGAATATAGGCATAAGTATTATTTTGAAAGCTGTATGGGTAATTATTTTTAAAGTGCTACTGAATTCAGTTACGCTCCTGTCAATAACTTGAAACTACTTGTTATTGATGAAGGAAGAGGTGGTTCATGTCATTCTGGCTTTAAGTTTAGAGATAGCTCAAGAAAAGATCAAGTGAAGATGAAGTGAAATATGAGGTGAATATGCCTAGTTGTGTATATTGTCAACAGATTGGGTGAGTAGGTCCAGTTTTTTATTTTTAGTTTCTGTGAGTGTAATTTGAGGAATGAAAATAATCAGCAAGGTCACTTTTTTTACTTGTTTATTAATAGGCACAAAGAGCATCTAATTGTTCATGCCCCAAATGACTGCAACTGCCAGAACCAACCTAGCCAAAGACAGGGCCTGGAACTTAGCGTGGGTCTCCCAGAGGGCCAAGGAAGCCAGCCAGTCAAGCCATCAGGCCATCTTCTAGCACCTGTGGTAGGAGGTGTTTGACCTGGGCATCTAATCTAGGTTTAGTGTGGAGCATTGGCATCCCAACTGGCTTATTATGCACTAACTAAATGCCCATCATAATTTAAAAACATTTAAGATTTACTTTTTTTATTTGAAAGGCAGATAGATATACAGAGAGAAAGATCTTCTGTTCACTGGTTCACTCCCCAAGCAGCTGTAGTGGCTGGAGCTGAGCCAATCCGAAGCCAGGAGCCAAGAGCCTCTTCTGGGTCTCCATTGCTGGTGCAGGGAGTCATGCTCATTGCCTTGGGCCATGCTCTACTGCTTTCCCAAGTCACAAGCAAGAAGCTGGATGGGAAGTAGAGCAGCCAGGACAGGAACCAGTGCCCATATGGGATCCCAACAGATGCATGACAAGGATTTAGCTACTAGGCTATTGCTGCAGGCCCTAAAACATTTTTAATTGTCAGTTCCTGTTTAAGCAAAATGGGAGCATAAATAGCTTATTCTACACTGATAATTACTTAAGACACAGTAAAGTATTACCATATTTGTGAAGATTTTTATAAACAATATTTCTATAGACCAGAGGTCAGAAAACTTTATTTAAAAGTTACTATTTTAGATTTTTGAGACCATAAGATCTTTGTTGTACCTACCCTGCCTTTGTTGCACCAAAACAACCATAAACAATATATAGAGTAGGGGGCATGGTTGTGTCACTGAGAATTCATTTATAAGTCATCATTAAAAAGCAGTTGACTAGAGTTGACCCTGGAGCCCTTGTTTGGGGATGGCTCCTATAAACGGTGAAATAATTTGGTGAGTCATTGAGGAAGTTACTACTGCTTGGCACTCCACAAGACTAACGTAAAATAAATATGATTCCTCAAGTTGGAAACTTAATGCTGTATGCGTGGAACACAGTTATTACCAGATGTTATGTTGACTAAGAGTGCAGTGTGTACCTAAATGCATTGGTTTTGTACCTGTTTAGGGGACCACTCCCGAAGCCATCTCTAATCAAGGCTCTGGCCGTCTCGGCTTCCGTGAGCAGTGAAGAGATTTCTCACGAGCATATCATCATAGAAGCAGCTGACAGTGGTCGAGGCAGTTGGACTTCCTGCTCCTCCAGCTCACATGACAACTTCCAAAGCCTTCCCAACCCCAAAAGCTGGGATTTTTTGAACTCTTACCGCCATACCCATTTGGATGACCCTATTGCTGAAGTTGAATCTACTGAGTGCGAGTCATTTTCCTGTCCTAAAAGTTGCTCTAGAACTTGTGATCCTTGTAAAGGAAGCCTCGAGAGTAATCATTCGAGACAGAGCTGGGCCTCCTCCAGCTCTCTGTCTGACACATTTGAGCCAAACTATGGGACGGTTAAACGGAGAGTGATAGAAAGTGCCCCCACTGAGTCGTCTGAAGGCATGGACCCCAAGGATGCCACAGACCCACTTTATAAAACTGTCACTTCAAGTACAGAAAAGGGCTTAATCGGTAAGTTATGTGGTGTTTTTTTTTTGTTTGTTTGATTTTTTATTTTAATCTTTAGCATTTGGAAATTAATGTAAAGAAATGGCTTTGTAAAATCTTTGACTAGAATTTTATTCTTGCAAAGCTTCATTGTCTCCAACCTTTGTTTTCTGTCTCTGCAGATTTGTTCCCTACAAATCAGGTTAAAAGATCTGGTATTTCATTAGGGGAATAATCTGTTCGTAATGTTTGTATTGTCGAAATCTTCCATTGAAGAGTAGTACATGGTCCGCAGTAGTAAGAAAGGGATTGCTCTGTCACCTGGTGAAGTTTTGGACTGCAGTGGCTGCGTCTTCATGCTGGAGCATTGTGTCCTCTGTTGCTTATCCTTAGGAAAAGTGCTCCCACTGATTGGCCTGTGTCCATCAGGAGTGTTTCTGATCCCAGTCTATGCTTTTCTAGTAGTCTTTTCTATTTAACTGTCACGTACTATGTGCTGCTTTCCTATACTTGGATATAGTAGCCCCTAATTTTCTGTTTACGTGGAATAGCTATACTTTTTTGCATGTGAGATTTTTTAAGGGCTGCCATGGTGGCATAGTGGCTTAAGCTGTTGCCTGTGATACAGATCAAGTCCCACCTACTTTGCTTCCCATCCAGCTTCCTTCTAATGGCGTGGAAAATCAGGGGAAGATGACCCAAGTTGCTTGGGCCCTGCTACACATATGGAAGACCTGAATGAAGTTTTTGCAGCTCAGCTCAGTCCTGTTCAATGAAGCCATTTGAGGCGTTAACAAGAAGATCAGAGATCTCTCTGTCTCTTCCTCTATCTATATATATAAATAAAGTAATAAACTAAAAAAAATTCATTTATTTGAAAGGCAGAGCGATGAAGAGATGTTCGTCTACCGGTTCACTCCCCAGATGGCTTAGTCTGAACTAAGGCAAAGCCAGGAACCAGGAACTCCATCCTGATCTCCCACACGGATGGCAGAGGTCCAATTGGTCCATTTGTTGCTAACTTCCTAGGAACAATAGCAAAGAGCTGGATAGAAGCAAAAACACCCAGGACTCAAACCACTTCCCTGATACAGGATTGGACTCTGTAAGAGGTCGCTTAACCCACTGTACCAACAAGACTGGCCCCTACTTTGAATTCATACTATTACGTCCACTTTTAACTCCAAAGAATATTTGTGATGATGACATCTAATTACTAAAAATTTTAATTAGGGAAGCATACTGATCTCATAGTTGCTTATAACACTGTTATAGAATTTGAGCTCATTAATGTTTGCAAGGATATTTTGTTAATAGTAGAGGTTTATTGATTGATTGATTGACTGATTTGCAAGTTGGCATTAGCAAGAGAAGAGACCTAGATCTGCTGGTGGTTCATTCCCCAGGTGACCCACATGGCTAGAGCCAGGAACTCAGTCCCTCTTTCCCATGTTGGTAACAGGAATCTGTTTGGACACTCTTCAGCTGGATCTAAAGTGGAACAACTGGGACACAAAGCATCACCCTTATGGGAGGCCAGCGTGCAGGGGCAGCGCTGTCTCGTGTGCCACAATGCCAGCTGTTACTATTATCTTCATTATTAAAGTCTAGTATTGGAGAGCCATTACAAAAGATTTAAAGTCTTTCACTTCCAGGACTTCTGGGGCAATCCCTGTTAATTCAGTCCTCAGTCTTGTCTTCTTTTGATAAACTTTTCCACCATCGCAGTCCACCGATCCTCAGATGCGAATCCTTCCTGACCTTGAGTATGCGCAGTTTTTTGCTGGTAGAATTGTAGAAAGTTGGGTTGATAAAATTTCAAGTTAATATTACAATTATTTAATATTCCTTTTTCGCTTTTTAATTAAAATTTATGTATTTATACAGTGATGAAATCTATTGATTTACTTCCCAAATGCCCACAGTAGCCAGAGCTGGAGTAGAGGCTGAAGTTAAGAGCTAGGGAATCATTCCAGGTTTCCCACCCAGGTAGCAGTAACCCAGTAGTCCAGTATGGAATGCAGTCAAGTCCTCTCACCCACCATCATAACTGCTAGACTAAATGCCCACCCTTAATGATATTTTCTATTTATTTCCTAAAGATTCCTTTCTGTCTGCTTTTGTTTCAAAGGCAAAGTGGCGTAGAGGGCGGGAGCCAGAGCAAAAATAAGTGCACACGCATAGTTCTACCTACTGGGTCACTTCCCAAATGACTGCCATGGCCAGACCAAAGCCAGGAGCCAGGAGCTCCATGCTGGTGGGTGCATGGGCCCAAGTGCAGGACTGTCTTGTACTGCTTTCCCACGGTCATTGACAGGGAGCTTGTCTGCTGGGCTTATGTGGAATCTGGGGCTACAGCCTTGATTGAGCCTCCTGCCATACAACACCAGACCCTCTTGGTCATATTCCTGTAATTTTAAGACTTGTGTTGAAAAAGTTAATTGCATGATTAACATTTTCAGAGTCATGTCTTCTGCTTTTATTTTTATTAAGATACACTTATTTATTTGAAAGAATTCCAAAGAGAGGCAGAGAGAAAAGAGAGAGCTCTCACACCCATTGATCAGTCCACTCCCCAGATGGCCACAACGTCCAGGGATGGGAACAGGCCAGAGCCTGGAGCTTCTTCTGGGTCTCCCATATGGGTCCGCCATGTGAATCTCAGGGTGCTAGGCATCTGGCCCATTGTCTGCTACTTGTCACACACACGTTATCAGGAAGCTGAGTCAGAAGTAGAACAGCCAGGACTCAAACCAGTGCCCATATGCAGTGCCAGTATTGCAGGCAGTGGCCCTTACTTCAGCTGCACTCTGCCGTCCTGCTTCCTGTGGGTTTTGAATTTTGTGCAACTTTCAGCTTCTCTAATTTGCCTTTAGTGAAAGGATTTAAAGTTAAAATCCAGCCTCCCCCCCACACTTTTTTCATCTGAAAGGCAGAGACAGGTGCTCAAAGAGATCTGTGACTACCTGCTTCGCTGCTCATACACTGTAGCAGTCAGACCAGAGCCCAGGCCTTGGTGCAGGTCTCATGTGTGGAGAGCTGGGATCCCAGTGCTGGAGCCATGACCTGTTCTTCCCGTTAGGAAGAGGCTGGGATGGAAACAGAGGAGCAGGGGAGCAACCCTGGCACCCCGATGCGGCATCCCAGGCCCCAACTTAACTACTGTTTTCTGATAAAAGTAAGGGCTTTTCCTTCTTCTCCACTTAAGCACAAATCATTTATTGGAAAGAAGGTACCTCAAGGAATTTGTTCCTCTTTACTGGGAAAAGTGAAATTATTATCTACCCAGACTGGTAGTCTCCTCTAGTGCCCGCAAAGATTGATTTTTATCTCGAGAAGACAGGACATATGTCTCCCATTCAGCATCGAATACACACTTAGAGGGAGCCTGTGTTGTGTTGTGTTATGTAGAGATTATTTCAAGGGCTTAATGCCAGAGGTCTTCCCTGTAACTGGTTTATTCTCCCAGGTGGCCGCACTGGCTGGGACTGGGCCAGGTCAAAGCCAGGAGCCTAGAACTACGTGGGGGCCATCTGCTGCTGCTTTCCTAGGCTACTTAGCAGAAAGCTGGATCAGGAGTGGAGCAGCTAGGGCTTGAACCAGCACTCCCATGTGGGCTGCCTGCCGAGGCACAGCATTGGCCCCTGGGGTGAACTTTGACATGTTTATGACTTAGCCACGTTTAGGGCTGGTGTTCAGGAGCTTCTCATAGGTTTGTGAGAATGAAGAGGGAACCCTGTCAGCAGTGTTACCTCAAACTCCTTTTCTACTTAACATTTATAAAACAGAATGTAGTTTTGGATTTTTACAACCAGCTTGAGTATTAAGTTTATTAAACTTTAGAAATGTTTTATATAATCATTGGATTCAGATTCATTTTATCTTTAAGTTTTTGTTTTGCCATTTTAATAATTTTCATGAGTTTTGTTTGTTTCTTCTATTTTTCATTAACATTTCCATTGTTTATTTTTCATACCAGTGTACTGTGTCACTTCACCCAAGAAGGACAGTAGGTATAGGGAGCCACCTCCAACTCCTCCAGGCTATATGGGAATTTCTTTAGCCGACCTAAAAGAAGGACCCCACCCACACCTAAAGCCTCCAGACTATAATGTGGCCGTGCGGCGGTCCAAGATGATGCAGAGCGGCCTCTCTCGACCGCCGCCAGCACCTGTCGCTGGCCGCACTGGGGTCTGTATCCCGGCGAAGACTGTAGCCCAGCCCCAGAGGCAGCAGCCGCAGCCGCCCCCTGCTACCGTAGCAGACTTGACTGATGCAGATAGCGAAGCCGACGGTATGTTGACAGACTGCTTTCATGGCTCTTACACAAATTACTGCACATAGTGAATGGTCTTCTCTCTGGTACTTTTTGGTCAGAAGTGTTTCCCTCAATGCCGTAGAAATTTCTGTTGGTGTCCGTATGTCTAGCCCTCTTCTGCTGACTCCTCCATAGAGCAGCAGCTTCCTCTAGCAGAACGCTTTGGAGATGCACTTGATCTGAACGGGATTTTCAGGTGTAAATGCATGGAAGCCCGATGCTGCACAGTATGTGGAGTGATGCTATTGACAAGTAGCTTGCCAGTGAACAGTGAAAACTGTTCTTGATGTTGCAGCTGTAGCAATAGTCTGAAAAATGGTTTGGTTTTTATAAAAACAAAATTTATTATTTTAAATAATAGTCAGGTGAGCTGAAAGCATTTCTGAGGCTATGGTTGATTGTCAGCCTTCCTGTGTAATGGAATATTCAAGAGTCTATCTTGGTGAAAATTGTATAAGCGGATAACTAGACTCTCAGTCTTCAGTACTGTGCTGCTGCACTAGTGAACTGTGCTTTTCTTTTCAGAAAATGAACAAGTGTCAGCAGTGTAGCCTTCGGATGGCTCCATTGAAGAGCACTGAAAGTCACGGCAGAGGGCTGGCACCTCCTCATCCCGTGCCCGGGCCGCTGCCAGCCAACAGCTTGATGCTGCTTCCAGCCCACGCAAAGGTGCACTCCTTGCGCTCCAAGCAGTGAGACAGACCTCAGTCACCTTCCCTTTCCTGTAGTCCCTGTAGACAGTTTCCTCCACCTGGATGCTGGACCTGGAGACGTTGTGTGCCAGAACTGCCTTGGGACCACAGTTACAGAACAAGTTGGAACTTGGTCATCCTCGTGTGTATCACTGTGGATTTTCCTTTAACAAGTGATTTTAAAAGCAGTGGTATTATTTTTTCCAAGCCATAGCTTGGGCTAAAGAACAAATTCAGAATGTCTGCCAATGCCAAGGATGTTCTTATGTATTTGAAGAGTAACTTATTATTTAAAGTGTTGTGTTTTTGTTTGTATTTGGGAGCTCTTGCTAGTTGATGTGTGTGTTTGAGGCCATAAACCTGTGTCTGCACTGAGCCAGGGAAGTCGCCTGTGGAGGTTTGACATGCTTGGTTGGCATAGAGACACAGCCCACCCTGCAGCACCCGTGCTGGCAGGGTCCCGGGTGAGGCCAAATAGGAAGCCTTTTGTCATTGAGGGGTCAAGAAGCCTGCTGGTCACGGTGTAGGGACCAAGTGCAGCTGCTGTTGGGTTTGCTGTCAGTCCCGTGGGACAGGGGCGGTGGTATACAGTAGGCAGGAACCCTAATTTCCAGAAAACAACTTTTGATATTTAATGGCATGTGTAGAAATCATGCTGTGTATAAAATTAGAAGTGCAAAAATGAACATCCAGTTACTAGAGAACTGTCCAGAAAAGCTGAACTAAAATTTCTCTCAGTTCACATAGGGAGTTCTTTTTCTTTTTAAAGGAAGTATAATCTGTAAATTACTTTAGGCTCGCAGTATCTGTTGTGCTGCTCAAGTCCCACCCTGGGGGGAGCGCCGCACCATGTCCAGCCTGGGGAGGGCCTGTGCCTCTGCACTGCCACTGTCCTGCTCCGGAGCCCACTGGGGTGAAACCGGTTGGAAACGTGTAAGAAACACAAGGTGGAATTGCAGAAGTGATTGCCTTTTGATTCCCAGCTTACCCTTGTGGGGACAAGGCTTTCCTAACTTCCGGCCTCGGCATTGTTGCTTCAGTTATTAAAATTTCAGTGTTTATTGGGTAAGGCAGGTTGTTTACATTCTAACAGATTAGTATTTGTGTGAAGTTTAAAAATTTTCATCTGCTTTTCAAGAGTAAAGACAAGTGAGATTTTGATGAACTTCTGTGCGTACCAAAAAGACAAACTAAGCAAACGCCAAAGTCACAAAGGTAGCCCAGCACCGGCTTGGAGTCGCGGTAGGTCCAGGTCAGAGTGATGGTAGCAGTGTGCACTGCGTTGTTGGAGTTTGCTGTTTTTCCCTCGTGGTCTCTTTGCTGTTTTCCTGCCTGTTCCCTTGGTTTTAAGAGAGCGAATCACTTCCTGATGGTACTAGTTCATTTTTCCCATCGAAATGGTTAGCTCTTCTTTTTAGGAAAAGCAGTGTGTCCGGAAAATTTCTCTGAAATTAGGGTGAGGCTGGAGGCCACACTGATCCGAAGCTCAGACCGTAGGAGTTAGAAGGAAGCACGCTGACTGCACTGCTTCCTGGGGCCTTTCAAGTGGGGAGTCACCTGTATCAGAATCACCACAGTCTGAAAATCATGGCCTTGTGATTTGGCCTGTGATCAGTAGTCCTCCACTACAGATTTTTTTTTTTCCTTTGCCAACACTGATTTATACAGTATTCTTCACATGTCTACAGCAAAATAGAGTGGAAAATATTTTGGCTGTACCTACCTTTTTAACAACTTTTGGTATCTATTTTTGCCATTTTATATCCATTATTCCAAAAAGAAGTGCTTTCTGTACAGTGTATGTTTTGTTTAGCAGATCTTTCAAGCCAGACAGAACTAAGCCTTACCTGTTACTGTCCTTATTGAATCGGTAGCACCGTGCATGCAGGGTGGCTCTGGGACTCGTACATCATGGCTGCCTTGTTTTATTTAGCTTTAGCTGTGTGAGTGTTTGGACCAGCCGATCACATTGATTGGCAAATAAAGCCAAATGCTTTGTAGTTTGGTATGTTTGAATATCATAAAAGCTCCTGAGGTTTTGATTTTGCATTTTAACTTGAGGGAATATTTCCCCGTTTTATTTTTCCATGTGATGGAAACGCAGGAAGCCTTAACCTGTACTTGCTCTGATCCAAATCCCTTTTTGTCCTTACTTCATAAAATTGTGGCTTTAATTTTAAAAAGTGAGTGCCCTGTCCTTCCGTTTAGAACTCTGAATCTGCTGCAAGGACTAACACAGCAAGTCCTCTGTGCAGACTCCTGCCCAGCAGTGCAAGCACGCTTCCACTGCAGCCTGGCAGCCGCAGGAGGTTTGCATCTTCTCCCCGTGCTTGCCGCCAAAAAACCTGGGGAAAGAGTAATAAGCCTTTTATGGATTTTCATGAAGGTGGTAATTCCAGTATCATCGTCATCGCTGTCCCCTCCTGGAGAGGAATATCTCCCTCCCAGCTGCAAATGTGGCCGTCATCTAGGGGATTTCCAAGAACAACCCTGATTTTTATAGAATTCTTCACCTTAGAAAGAAAAAGAAGAAACAGTTTCCTTATGTAGTTGAAGTGATAATTATAGTTCTGGTAAAAGATTGCAAACAATGTGATGTTACAGTATATGTCTCCATTTGGCATTGCCTTAAAGGCTAGGAGGAGGGGCTGAATCTCCAGAAAAGTGTCCCAGTTTGCAAACTTGAACCCCAGTTGATCTCTAGCTTTTGTTATACCTTCCTAAGGCTTTCTTTATTTTTGATACACAGAATGCAGTTGAACCTAAAATCTTTTTAAATTGAACATGTGAGCTTATCAGCAACAGAGAAAAACAAAATTGCACAGTTGTAATAATCAAGTAACAATTGTACTGCACAATTCCATGATTGTAAGGCATCCTGTAACAATGTTGTCTCCTATTTTTTGATACCTCTGAAATTTATGTCTTTTAGAAAGACAGTGCCTCTGTATGCTTTTTGTATTTTTAATGAGTGTAAATATTTGTTATATTTTTGGTTAAGAGAATGTAAAAGTATCATTTATTATTATCATACTACTAATACATTGGTGGAATCAATAAAGAATCTACATTAACCTTCTCCCTACTTTATTACAAGCAGAAAGAACCCAGACATTCATTTGTGCCAGCCTGTGATCTATGTTGATGCTGTGAAAACCTTATTTTGTAGGTCTCTGGAGAAATTGGAGTGATCTCGTTGCTGTTGGCCATGTGGAATCTGCGGTGAAAATAGTCATGTTTCGTTTCAAGCCAGTTAGGATAAAAGAGGTCACAGGGTTGAACTGGAAACTCCAGTTTGGAGACATCATGCCAACACTTCTCACAAGAAGCAGAAGGGGGATCCTAGGGTAACAGAGCAAATGTGTTACTAACCAGTGCCTTTCCAAAAGCTCCACTCGCATATATCTGCTGACCTGCCACTGGGACGAAGGGATGTGACCAGTAGCTGCAAAGGAAGCTGGGAACGTGTCTGTCTCAGCTGAGCAGCTGATGATGCCCAAACGAAATCAGAATTCATGTCAGTGATGAGGGAAAGAATAGGTCAGAGATGGGCAGCCGACTGGGTCTGCCACAGCCAGAGTGCCTGCTGAGGCAGGCTGTGCAGGTGTGAGGTCCCGGCTCAGGACTCTGGCAAGGCAGGAGGGTATTCTCCTGCCACACACCCATTTGCTGGGTTCTTCCAGACCATTCCTTTCCCTGACCGTTTCTCCAGTCTGACCATTCTGTTCCATTACCTGCAAAACACACGAAAGTGTAGGTGAAGAACAGCTACTAGAAAAACGGCAGGTAATGGAAGGCAGGGGGTGCAGAAGTAGCTGCAAGCTCCGAGTGATGCTGAGAACCAGGAGTTGAAAGCTGAGGAAGGAATTCCTCAGAGAGTACTGCCGCGCTGACACCTTGGTTGTTTGTACTTCCAGCCCCAGAATTGTGAGAGGATCAATTTCTGCTACTTGAGCCTGGATGTGGTCATTGGTTAACAGCAGCTTTGGGGAAGGAATCCGGTGAGCTACTCCGTGAACGCCAGAGCCTGCAGTGGAGAGTCGGGATGGTGCTTCCGCATGCCTCAAGGATGCTCCTCCAGCTCCGGGAAGCATTGCATGTAGGTGAGAGAGGACCCTGGGTTCCCAGGCGCCTCCACGGAAAAGAAGTATCACCACCTGCTCCTTCAGTCTCTCCAGGCATTCTGGTAAGTGCACCATGTCTGGTATAGTGTTTTAATCTTTGTCATGATTAATGAACACAGACTTACTACTCCAAAGATCAGTTTATTTTAAAGAGTTACAGAGAGAGATCTTCTGTCCACTGATTCGTTTTCTAAATAGCCACAATGGCCAGTTCTGGGCCAGGCTGAACCCTGGAGACTTAGTTTTAAAGAAAAATAGCAGGGTTCTATTAATCAATGAAATATATGCCATGCACAAAATGAAACAAAGCAGTAAATTCTGTAGACCTCTGGTGAAGCTGGCTAAGAAAAATGAATCGTGTCAGAGAGTGGGCATTTGTCCCAGCAGTTAACACATGCACACCTTAGGTTCAATCCCTGGCTCCTAGTAGCAGCTTCCTGTGAGGACCCTGGGAGACAGCATGTGAAGACTCCCCCTTGTGGGAGACCTGGGTTGTGTTCCCACCTCCTGTCATAGCCTAGTGCCAGCTCCAACTGTTGCATTTGGGGAGTAAACCAGATGATGGGGAATGACTGTCTCAGAGTGCTAGGGCAGAGTTAACCAGTAAAGTAATCACAGAGTAAAGTAAGACATCTCACATGACTAAAATGTGCATGCAATAAGTTAATTTAAAAAAAAACAGCTTATCAAAATCGTGAGAAGAGAAAGGAAAATGTAGTCACTGTACTTGTCAAAAAAAAATTATACTGGGCCCGGCGGTGTGGCCTAGCGGCTAAAGTCCTCTTCTTGAACGCCCCGGGATCCCATATGGGCACCGGTTCTAATCCCGGCAGCTCCACTTCCCATCCAGCTCCCTGCTTGTGGCCTGGGAAAGCAGTCGAGGACGGCCCAAAGCACTGGGACCCTGCACCCGCGTGGGAGACCCGGAAGAGGTTCCTGGTTCCCGGCATCGGATTGGCGCGCACCGGCCCGTTGCGGCTCACTTGGGGAGTGAAACATCGGACGGAAGATCTTCCTCTCTGTCTCTCCTCCTCTCTGTATATCTGGCTTTCCAATAATAATAAAATCTTTAAAAAAAAAATTATACTGTAAGAGTCTCTGCACAGGGAAGACGCCACTCATGGATGGCACCACTGAGTCCTGCCGTCCGCACAAGCCGTAGCTCTGAGCCTCGGTCACACGGGGTCAGGACTGGTAGGAATACCTGGTTGATGGTACACAATACTTCAGAAAATTTGTGGAAGATGGAATTAAGATATTAGGTTATTTTGGTGCAAAAAAAGTTAGAAGTCAGTGCTTGCTTATGAGGTTTTTTTGAATTTTTGAGAGACAAGGATTGTAGCATGGTGGATTGAGTCCTGGCTGCTGTACTTCTGATCCAGCTCACAGCTAAGTTCCTAGAGGAAACAGTGGAAGATGGTCCAAGTGCTTTGGGCCATCTTTGACCCAATGGAGTTCTAGGCTTCTGGCTTTAACCTAGCCCAAGTGTGGCCATTATGGCCATTTGGAGAGTGGACCAGTGAATGGATTCTGACTCCCCCACTCTGTCACTGTGCCTTTCCAATCTTTAAAAAAAAAAAATTCTGGAAAATATTGTATGAAAAGTTTAGACATGCCCCAGCTGTAGGCAGCTGCCTAGGTTGCCTCGTGCCTAGGCAAGTGTTACACTGCTGGGAAAAAGTAGCTAAAAGTTGGCAGGCATCCTAGGCTTGGTTAATGCCAAATCTGGGTTAACCAGTGTGCCAATGTAGTTGCCTTTTTTTAAGATAAAGAGGGAGGGTTGGGATGGGTGGGCAGGAGACACTGAGCTAGGACATGCCACATAAGCCCCCAGGCATCTGGGGTATTCCTATATTGTTGTGGATTGCTCAGGGGAGGGATTCTAAGGACGTGTTGGAGTCAGGGATATTGAGGGTACATTTGACAGGTGAGGAGTGACTTCTGAGGTTTCCATACACGGACCAGGCCACTGCACTCAAAGGTGGGCGAGGGAGCTGAGACAGGATAGTTGGGGAGGGGGAACTAGAGAGCGTGTTTGGGTCAGGCCAAGGCACCAGCCCATGTGGGAGACCTGGGCTGGGCTAAGCAGCATGGGCCATTGTATGCTAGCACACACACAGGCTGGGGCTGGAAGGGAATTGCCTAGCTGGCCTGAGCCGCAGTACCTGCCCATAACTGTTGGTACAGAGAGTCGGCCACAGCATCTACTGGAACCTACAAGGAAACTGGATCAGGGTCGAGGGCAGATTCTGTGATTTGTACTCTTGGCCCCTGAGGTACAGCACCTGCTTGTATGCATGAGAGCTTGAGGTGATGACATGCCAGGCCAGGCTAGACTGTAGCAGGTACTTGGGAGCTGGGGCTGGGTAGAGGCCAGTTTGGGCCAGGTTGTAGCACCTGCTAGCTCATGTAAAGATTGGAGCTGGGAACAAGCCGCGCCAAGCAGGATTGCGGTACCTGGCAGCTTGTGTGTGATCTGTACCTGGGAACAGGTCTGATAGGGGAACTCTGGGGACTCCCCTGCTAGGCCACTTCTTCCACTGGTTAGCGTGAGAGCTGGGACTGGAGACAGACCTGGCAGGGTCTGGGGGTGGGTCAGGCTGGGCTAGGCTGGGCTCTTGTAGTTGCCAGCACATGAGTGAACCAGAACAGGTTCAAGCCAGCTGAGATAAGCCACAGTACCCACTGGTAAGAGCTAGGACTGGGTGCAAGTCATATTGGGTTGGATTGCAGTACCCTCTGGGAAGTGCATGATCTGGGGCTAGGAGCAGGCCTGATAGGGGAACTGTGGACTTTCCCCTGCGGGGCTCTTACTGGTGAACACAATAGCCAGGGCAGGAGGCAGGCCAAGCTGGTCAGGCTGGCATACACAGATGGCTTGCAGGGCAGTTCAGGTTTGACCAAGCACAAGCCGGCATGTGCAAAGATGAGGCATGGGAGCAGGCCTGATGGGGTTGTTGGGACTTGTTCTCACTAGGTCGCACAAGGAATTGGCAGGCTGGGCTGAACTAGGCTGCACCACCTATCAGTTCATGTGAGAGATGAGACTAGTGACAGAATTGACCAGACTACTGCATGCAACCCTGTGTGCATTGCCTGGTGCTGATAAGGGACCAAACGTGACCCTGTACTGACTGGCTCACACAAGAGTCAAGTCTGAGGTCACCCTAGGCCAGGTGTCTTGGTGAACTCCGCAACTAGACCGCTGGTCTCAAATGCCATTCTTTTTTTTTTTTTTTTTTTTTTTTAAGATTTATTTTATTTTTATTGCAAAGTCAGATATACAGAGAGGAGGAGAGACAGGAAGATCTTCCATCCAATGATTCACTCCCCAAGTGACCACAGTGGCCGGTGCTGTGCGAGTCCGAAGCCAGGAGCCAGGAACTTCCTCCAGGTTTCCCACATGGGTGCAGGGTCCCAATGCATTGGGCTGTCCTCGACTGCTTTCCCAGGCCACAAGCAGGGAGCTGGATGGGGAGCGAGGCTACCGGGATTAGAACCGGTGCCCATATGGGATCCCGGCATGTTCAAGGCGAGGACTTTAGCCGTTAGGCCACGCCGCCAGGCCCTCAAATGCCATTCTTAGAGTAAACGCAAAGATGTGTGGTGAACATTGGAAAGCATGGATCGGGACTGGGCCTCCTCAGTTGCTGTTGCCCATGCAGTATGCCCAGACGCACGTGGGGATGTGTCAGCCAGCTCATCTAGGCCATCAGGGAATGTTGAGTGCTTCATCAAAAGATGGGGCATAGCAGGTTGGACTACTCTGCTAGCCAGGCTTTGGAGCAGGTGTCTGGGTCTGTGAATACTCTAGGTGGACTTGGTCAGCCAGTAGAACTTGGAAAGACTTTCTCAGCCCTTGTGCAACAAAGCCAATTATGTCTCAGGCTTTGGAACATTCTTCCCCATGTCAGGCTCTTTAAGGAGTCATCAGATGACTGTCTCCCATGCCCAGGTGTTGCTGTAGTTTGACAGCAAAGAGCACCCTTCACCCCCCCTTCCCGCCACCCCCTCCCAAGAAAAAAGGAAAGACAAACATTTGTCCCGCCCACTTTCCTTCATACCTGGACCCTCCACACACACCCTAATCAGAGGCTAACATGGGTGTGCATCCCTCTCAACTCTGTAAATATTGAAAAGAAATTTTTAAAAAAGCAGAAGTTAATGCATGAATTTGGAAAACATGTTTGTAATAGAAGTTTTTTTAAAAATTAATTTGAAAGGCAGAGTGACAGGTAGTGCAAGAGGGGGACATCCACTGGTTCGCTGCCCACGTGCCACGGCGGCCAGAGCTAGGCCACCTGCTGCGCTCGCTGTGTGAGCAGGAGTCGGGTTGGAAGCAGAGCAGCGGGGACTTGCATCAGTGCTCAGATGGGATGCTGGCGCCACCAGCTCCTGCCTCAAAACTTTAAAGTTTGTGGAGAATGGAATTCAAAGCACCTTTCTATTCTGTATTAAAAATGTTTCAGTGTGGGTATTGTGGGTATTGTGGCACAGTGCTCGGCGTGCTGGCGGAAGCTTACTGTCAGTGTGTTCTGGACCTCTGCCACTGTCCTGGGAAGCTTTGACCTGGAGCTCGGGCCCCTGCTCGGGGACATTTGAAGAAAGAAACCAGGGAATGGAAGAGCTCACTCTTTCACCTTGCAAGTAAGTGAAAAAATGCTCTAAAAAATAGATTTGTGATAGGAAAAAAAAACCCTATGTAAGGACAAAAAGACCAGAGATGGAAAATACATTGTAGGTATTTGTATAAAATACATTATGTGAGCTTCAAAGGAGCAGCATGCAGAATGTGTGCGTGTGTGTATTCGTAAATACCAAGAAAGACACCACCAACAGAAATCAGATGAAAGGCGCAGGCACTTCATAGAAGGGGGAAAATTGTTCACTAGGATGAAGAGAGGTGAGAAAAAGTGTCAGTGGGTTGGGGTTTGGCCAGGAACCAGTGAACTGTTGGACTGACTGTGTGGCATGGGGTGGTGGTGAACCTGGGCAGGACATGTCTTGAAGTGATCTGCTATGAGCAGCAAGTGGTGTGAGGCTATGAGAGGACTCGTCTTGAAGTGCTCCACTTTGGCCAGCAGATGGCACCAGGCTTTAATAGAACTCTCCTGAGTTCTAGCTGAGAGGAAGCAAGGCAGTTTCTTAGCCAGCTTTCCATGTGTGTCACAGCCTGTGGCGAAGCACTTGGGGAGAGTCCGCGTTCACAGAGGCCGCAGGTCATTTCCAAACCAGGAGGTGCCATAGAGTCTCAGACACTCTAATTAAAAAACTGCATAATCATGAGTGGACAACTCAGCTACACCTAACTCTTCATACTTTGTTTCTAAAATTTGGATGTAAGATTTGGAATAATTAGTTGTTCATCTTTTCCAGGTGTCAAAAAACCTATCAGAAACTCCCAAATCAGTGCATTCTGAACAGGAATGAAAAAGCAGGTGATTGTCTTAAGAACCAGTGAAAATCATGACAGCTGTTCCGGCGGGAGTGTGGCGATGCCTTACTGTGGCTTGGGTTTGCACCAGTTGGGCTTCTCATGTTTGCGTGGACATTGCGTTTCCTCTCTGACTTGCCCTGTAAACGTGATTTTGGCTGGCAGGTGACATTTCTGTGCATCCTTTGGTCACTGAACCTACGACCAGTAGCTCCTCTCACCCTGGCTTAAGGGTCATGACCTTTAACAGTGTTTCTTGGGAAAAGTTCCTCCTTTGAAACCAATGTGATTTATTACACTTTGTGTTTGCTTAGGAAGTTGTTCCCAACTCATTAACGTAGTTTGTGTGACTTTCCAGTGGCTTCAGCGTTGAGGATTGTGAAGTGAACTCTAACACTAGGACAGAGGGGTCTCACCCTCCCCCCGCTCGTTCTTGCACCGTCTGCCGGATGGAGACGTGGCTGCACAGCTCGTGGTGGGGTCAGCTCTTCCACTCCTCGCTCCTAGGCCAACAGTGTCTTCACTCCTCTCACAACGCGGATGGAACGGGTTCTGTGGTCCTCCTCTCCTTTACAAGGGTATCTTAGCCTGCCTCACATCACTGCCTTTCCAAATAAACTGTATAACCAGCTTTAAAATATTTTTTTGAAACACAGAGTTATAAGACGTGGGGAGTGGGGAGGTGGGCAATGAGAAGACCACACAGTTTCCCATCCTCCAGTTTACTCCCAAGTGGCCAAAGTAGCCAGGACTGCATCAGTCCAGAGCCAGGAGCCAGCAGCTGCTACTGGATCTCCCATGTGGATGCAGAGGTCCAGGCAGTCGGGCCATCGTCTACTTTCCCGCATAGTAGCAGGAGTAGAACAATAAGGACTCAGGCTGTGACTGTGGAGATAGGTGCTTCTGGCCGCCTCTGCTGCAAGTGTGTGGCTGTGGGAGTCACTTGCTCCCTCTGTGACATGTCACTGCAGGTCTCATGGCATGAAGCAACCAGTTTGGTGCTTGTTCCTGGGACAGCCATTCACCAGGGCTGAGAGGGGCCACTGGCCCCTTCCATGGTGGCTGAGGACAGGGCTTGGCAAAGGCTCAAGGCTGGGGGATTGTGCTGGTGGGACTAGAGGGCAAGCCCCCGAGCACGTGTACTCCTCTGTGTGCTGTCTGCACATGAACCAGGTCTCCCTTGGGTCCCTGTGTTGGGGGTTTAAGCACGTGCATCCAGAACAAGTCAGGCATGCGGGGTTGCAGGTTAGAGCAGTGAAACCGATGTGCGATCTGCACACACGACCTGTGACATGTGCTGCAGAGGCCCTGCCTGTGCAGTTCATGTTGGTGTTGGGTGTGGATTTGCTCTAGTGCAGCCGTGCTGAGACCCTTCCGGGTTTTATTGCCATGGCTTCTTCATCTAACTTGTCCCACATAGATTGCTACATTTGGCAGTTTATTTCTCTTCCATCAATATTGTATAAATTCTTTGGTGAGAGACCAGTCCAAGCTTGGAGGGTTTTTTGCCCAGGAAGTTATCCCCAGTCACTTGAACTCATTTAAAGCAGCATCAAAAGGAACAATTGAAAAGAAGGAAAACCAGGAAGAGTGCTGGTGCCCACAGTCCGGGCTCATGTACCTGAGACATCAGAATCAAGAACAGGTGTCACCTGCCGTGCCTCGGCCGCTGATAGCCTCCTCCCTCCCACCCACATGCCTCATGGGATAAATTTTGCTCAAAACCACCCATGCCTGATTTCCAGTGGCAGCAGAAAAGGGTGCCTTGAGATGTGAGATCTTGTTGAAGGGAAAAAGTAGGCATGTATCAACATCTGGCCATTGCAGGAGTCGCAGCCACCACAGCAGAACGCCAAGCCCTGGTAATTGTTCAGAGAAAAGAACAATTTTATGTGGGTGTTGATTTTGTATCTTGAAATCTTACTGAATTTGTTTCTTATAAAAATTTTATGGATTCCTTAGAAGGAGTCATGTCCCTGGGGAACAGAGATAATTGTAGTTATTTTCTTGCCTTATTGTTCTCACTGTCACTCCCAGAAGTTTAATATTGCTTAATTGCATTTGTGACTCATGCAGCCATGATTTGAAAAGCTCTGTCACTGGCGATCGTGATGTCTGCTGTGGGCTTTTCTTACGGAGCCTTCGTGATGTTCAGATGACGCTCTCCCACCCCTAGGGCTGCTTAATTTGTCAAATGCTTTGTCAGTGGAGATGATCTTATGAGCTTTTCATTACGTAAATTTGGACTCCTATGTTAACCTTCATATGTGGTAGCATGTTTGCTTTGCAGGAATGAATTCCCCTAGGTTATGGTTTAATCTTTTTAATGTGTGGGGTTCCCCACCTCCCAGTTTATTTATTTGAAGCACCAGGAGAAGGGTTGCAGGGCAGGGGCCCACTGGGTCTGATGGGTCGTTTTCTGGAAATCCTGGCACTGTTCTTCCACTGCTTGTTCTCAAGCTGGTGTGTCCAACTTTGAGTGGTTTGGTTGATGTCTCCTTAGGGGTGTCTCAGTGTGTCTGGTTAGAATTCATTGATTGCCTTGAGTTTATATATTCAGTTCTTTCGTTAAATACAGAAAATGTAAAGCTATCAGTTGTTGCAAACAGGTTCTTTACCCCTCGGCGTTCTTGGATTCCTGTCTTCTGCATGTTGGTTGGCTTGATGGTATTATGGAAATACTAAAAATTCTTTTCATTACTTTTTCCTTCTCTCAGTAACTTTTCTATTTTTCAGCTCTAACATATTTTTATATAATTTCTGTACTATTATATACTCTAATTTGTTTTGCAATCTCCTGATTGCATTCAGTGGTACATGGTGTATCCCAGCTGACCAAGCGTATCTGAGGCCAGTTATGTCAATCTGTCAGGGGTTTGGAGCTTTGGGTTTGGTATCTGGAGATTGGTGCTGTCATTTTGAATGGGCCCTGTTTTCAGTTGAGAACATGGTTCCTAAGGACTGTGTGTCTAGTGCCTACTTACACCCAGGTGCCCCTGTATCCCTCCGCATGGACCGCCCTCAGCACCTGCACCCACACCCAAATCTGCAGTGTTGCAGCGCCCAACCCCCTAACTCTGTACCTCACCATACACCCTGTCTGCTATTCCTGTCGGCGTCCGCCTCAGGTGAGGCAGCACCAAGTCCCTGCAGCAATCCCAGTGCAAGGCAGAAAGTTAACAGTGGGTTCTGGTCTTTTCCTTCAGCTCCAAAGCAGAAACTGGGAACTGCACAGTTCCCAGATGGCTCCCATGGCCAGGGCTGCATTGGGAAACCAGTCCAGCTCTGGATGACACTGGACCGTTGCAGACCCCACTGCTGCCTCCCGGGCTCAGGGTCTGCAGACAGCCATTCATTCAGCTTAAGCACTGGGCTATGGAACACCAGCATGGTAAGCAGTGGCCTAGAGGGCTACTCTTTTTTTTAAAAAAAAAGACTTATTTTTATTGAAAAGTAAGATATACGGAGAGGTGGAAAGAGGGAGGAAGATCTTCCATCTGATGGTTCACTCCCCAAGTGACTGCAAGTGACTGCAATGGCTGGAGCTGAGCCAATCTGAAGCCAGGAGCCAGGAACTTCCTCCAGGTCTCCCACATGGGTGCAGGGTCCCAAGGCATTAGGGCGTGCTCCACTGCTTTCCCAGGCCACAAGCAGGGAGCTGGATGGGGAGCAAGGCCACTGGGATTAGAATTGGCGCCCATATGGCATCCTGGCACATTCAAGGTGAGGACATTAGCCATTAGGCCACCGTGTCGAGCCCAGAGGCCTGCTCTTTTATTTGTTGTACACATGTGTGAGTTCCAACAATACACACAGGGAGAGGAACAGCTTTTCATATGTAAAGTTTTTCTTCAATGAATGCTTTCATTGAAGGATAGCTCAGAGTTACACCCACTGACCCAAAGCCTCCTCCCTGGCCAGCCCTGCTGCAGACTGAAAAACGTGTGACACCTATGCCTACGGCCCTGGTTTGTACAAGGAGTGTTCATCTTCTATTTTGGTAGCATCAGACACGTTCTTCATTCTGTTGCTGAGATCCCCATGTGGATCTGTCTGCTACAGCCCCGCTGTTTGCCCAGAGCGCTTCTATAACCCACTTGGCAGCTTCTGCAACTCTGTCTAAAGGTAAACTATTTTTTTTTAAAGATCTTATGTATTGTTATTGGAAAGTCAGATATATAGAGAGGAGGAGAAACAGAGAGGAAGATCCTCTGTCCGATGGTTCACTCTCCAAGCGGCCACAACAGCTGGAGCTGAGCCAGTCTGAAGCCAGGATCCAGGAACTTCTTCCAGGTTTCCCACCAGGTTCAGGGTCCCAAGGCTTTGGGCTGTCCCCGATTGCTTTCCCAGGCCACAAGCAGGGAGCTGGATGGGAAGCAGAGCCGCCGGGATTAGAACCAATGACCATATGGGATCCCGGTGCGTGCAAGGCAAGGACTTTAACCACTACGCTATCGTGCTGGGCCCAAGGTAAACTACTTTAAAACACAGTAACTGTAACGCACTAAGTGGGCACACAACACTCCGTGAACATTTTTTGAATGCATGGATCTTGCCGTCCACTTCTGCCCATGTGGCCAGGGTTGAATGTCCCCCAGGTTGCCCTGGGGTGGTGGTTCCCTTAAGTCCATTGGTGGTGTGGAGAGGCATGGGGCCCCTCGTGCGTGGGGGCAGTCCCCTTCCGGCTTCACCACCAGAGACCCTTGGCACCATGCCAGTGCCATGGTCTTGCACCTGGAGCTGGGTCTGCTCAGTGCACATTTTCTGGTAAAGTAGCCATCTTCAGGTCTTGCTAGAGCAGTGCCAGACAAACCAACACAGGTATCAGCCAACTAACTAGGCCTCCTAAAAGCAGTTTCTCCAGAATCCCTGTTCTCATGCGGGAACTACTGTTTGTTTTTCCTCTTTGTTTAGGGGCCACTTCCCTGGGGAAGTGACTTTGGCACTGACATGAGAGGTAACTAAGGGTTAGCCCAGAAAAGGGAGGAGGGGAAGGCTTTGCAGGCAGAATCGAGAGCAAGCCTAAAGAGTGTGCGGCAGGCAGGAAGGACCGAGGTGGTTAGGGGGAACCCGGGAGCTGGGCGGGGCCCTGAGACCCCTCCTGCTGTCTTGCTAGGTCTCCTCTCGCTCTGGCAGGCCGCGTGGAGGTTTCCAGGAAGGGGTGGTACAAAGTCAAGTCCCTGACTCCTTGATGGAACTATCGTACATTACCCCTTCAACATCTCAGTGCTAAACACGGCTGCACATTTATTTCTAGTTCAGATTAAGTTCTCCCAGATTCACGGGAGAAGTGCTTTGTGCATTCCAGATCCCAGCGTCACTGCTGAGTAACCTGGCAAATCTCAGTGGATTTGGGAATCAGAAATAATGTGATTTCCCAGAGCTGAATACTTGAGTCTCTAAATGAAAGGCCCAGTGAAAGCTAGGAAATGAGAAAGTATATATAAAAATAGATTTTACAATGTTTTTAGCTTTATTTGAATGGCAGTCTCCATCTGCTGCTTCACTCCCCAAACGCCCTGAACCCCAGGGCCGGCCAAAGCCACGGACTCCCTCCTCGTCTCCCCCGTGAGGCTTCCTGCCAGTGCTGGGCCCTGCCCCTCCCTGCGACTCAGTGGGGCTTCCCTACACTGTTGGCTCAGGCTCCCTCCTTCAGAGTGTCAGGGTGGAGAGAAAACGGAGAATGGACCCCGTGTTTGTGGTTTGCAGGGGGGCTGATGGCCAACCAGCTGACAAGGCCAATGCAGTGCAGCCTCGGGGGGTCTCCTACCCCGAACCCTGCGGCACGACGCCAAGGTAACACTCGTGAAAAATGGTAATAGGACATAACAGTAGATGAGAAACTTAAACCTTACCATGGAACGATTTTTTTTTAAAGATTTTGTTTGTTTTTATTGGAAAGCCGGATATAGAGAGAGGAAGATCTTCAGTCAGATGACTCACTCCCCAAGTGAGCCACAACGGCCCAGGCCACAAGCAGGGAGCTGGATGGGAAGCAGAGCCACTGGGATTAGAACCGGCACCCATATGGAATCAAGGCAAAGACATTAGCCGCTAGGCCACGCCAGTGGGCCCGGTAGAATGATGTTTTACCTTCACTACAACACTTCTCAAAACACCGGGTTTTGACAGTTGGTGGTAACTGCGCCATCTGCTGGCCCACGCATGTGCACTGCACCCGTTGACCAGGCACTGCCAGGGGCCTGGAAGAGGCAAGTGTTGAAGTATTCCTTTAGAAAGGAAACCAGAAGGCCGGGCGGCGTGGCCTAGCGGCTTAAGGCCTCGCCTTGAACGCCCCGGGTTCCCATACGGGCACTGGTTCTAATCCCGGCAGCTACACTTCCCATCTAGCTTCTACTTGTGGTCTGGGAAAGCAGCCGAGGACAGAACAGCCCAATGTGCTTTGGGACCCTGCATCATGTTTCAGATCTTCCTTTCAGATCTTCCTCTCCTCTGTCTGTGTCTCCTGTCTCTGTCTGTGTCTCCTCTGTGTCTCCTGTCTGTGTCTCCTCTGTCTCCTGTCTGTGTCTCCTGTCTCTGTCTGTGTCTCCTCTGTCTCTCCTGTCTGTGTCTCCTGTCTGTCTGTGTCTCCTGTCTGTGTCTCCTCTGTCCCTCTGTGTCTCCTGTCTCTGTCTGTGTCTCCTCTGTCTCTCCTGTCTGTCTCTCCTCTGTGTCTCCTGTCTGTGTCTCCTCTGTCCCTCTGTGTCTCCTGTCTCTGTCTGTGTCTCCTGTCTGTCTGTGTCTCCTGTCTCTGTCTGTGTCTCCTCTGTCTCTCCTGTCTGTGTCTCCTCTGTCTCTCCTGTCTGTGTCTCCTCTGTCCCTCTGTGTCTCCTGTCTCTGTCTGTGTCTCCTCTGTCTCTCCTCTGTGTCTCCTGTCTGTGTCTCCTGTCTCTGTCTGTGTCTCCTGTCTGTCTGTGTCTCCTGTCTCTGTCTGTGTCTCCTCTGTCTCTCCTGTCTGTGTCTCCTCTGTCTCTCCTGTCTGTGTCTCCTCTGTCCCTTTGTGTCTCCTGTCTCTCCCTGTGTCTCCTGTCTCTGTCTCCTCTGTCCCTCTCTGTCTCCTCTGTCCCTCTGTGTCTCCTGTCTCTCTCTGTGTCTCCTCTGTCCCTCTGTCTCTCCTCTCCTCTCCTATCCCTATGTCTGTCTCTCTGTCTCTCCTCCTCTGTTTGTCTCTCTCTCCTCGCCTCTGTCTCTCCTCTGTCTCCTGTCTGTCTCTCCTCTCCTCTGGGTTCTGCCAGGCATCCCTCCCTGCATGGCTGGGTGTTATCTTCCCGGGCAGGCCACACAACGGAGAGCCCGTGTGCTGCTGGGACCCTTCCAAAAAATGTAAAAAGGAAAATCAAAGAAGAAAACATTTATTGAATCAAAATCAATACTTTTTAATATCTATAAGCCAACACTGAACTCACTTTATTTAAGAATGAACACAATGTACAAAAAAGTATGCTTATATTATAAAAATATGTCAATTTTATCTTCTGGGTGCTAAGCAGAAGTCATCTTAAAACAAAATCAAGGCAAACTTGTTCTCTAGAATGAAACTGCTATAATTTAATAACACAAGTGAAAGCTAATGCGCTCACACAGTCTCTTTCCAGGCCCATTACTAGCGCTGTCCCCAGTCATTCCAGTGACGGCCCCATGTCATCCCCCATCCTGGGGCAGAACCCCTGACCCACTGTAGCGCCCCAACAGAATCCCTGCTGAGCCAGGGGTCTGCATCCAGCTCGCTTTGTTAGCACAGCATTAATGGCAAATGAGCATCCAGGAGGTAAAATGTTAATTGGCATCAATTTGAAAATGAGCTGTGTTGCTACAGGGAACACCCCCTCCTGGGAACGAGGGCAAGGCTGCCTCCCTGAAACCTGAGTCCTGCCTCTGGATTCTACCAGCCGTGACCAGTGCACGCGGCCTGTCAGGGTTGGCAGCTGCGCCACACCAGGCCGTGTTTTACCACGAGACACACTCCAGCACAGCAGCGGGGATGAGGAGCAGAGTAAGCCAGGAGCTGGCGCAGACAGCGAACCAGTCACTTCAGAAGTCACAACTCAAGTGAAAACTCTGCGTGCTGACAAGGCCCACAGTGGCTTGCAGAGGGGCCCAGGACACGTGGGCGAAAGGGAAGTAAACTGTAAAATGCTTCTGAACAAATCTTTGACAGTCCGCTCGGAACACACGGAGGAAGGCTCGACGTGACGAGGGCCAAGGATGCCCCCGCTGCACCACAGGGGAGAAACGCTTTCAACGTTCGGTCAGCTACCTGCCTCGTGGCACCTGGGACGAAGGTATGTGCAGGCAAAACGGCACTGCCTGACTCGGAGTTCCCAGCTAAGCTCCCGTCCCTGCGTGTGATGGTAATCCTACCAAATGACCTTGGATAGGCTACAATTGGGGCATAGGGCTTAACCACTGACTCTTAGGAGGAAGACAAAGCATTTACACAAAATCGGGTGGATAAGTATGTTTTAGAAGCTGAGCCAAGGCTGTTTTACTGAGAGTGGTCTGGCCAGGTCAGTGTGCTGCTCCTGGCACCTGCCGTGGCCGGCAGCATGTGCACACAGCAAGAGCCGGCGCCGGGCAGCAGCTGCTACGCAGAGCCCTGAACAGTTCTCAGAACGACACTGGCTGAGCAGCAGCCTCCCCCTCTGCTCCATACACAGGACACTGACAGCAGCATGGCAGCTTCTCTTTCATTCTAATTCCAATCAAGTAGGCCAGAAACTGTGCTTTCACAAGCTCTAAGTTACCTTGGTCTGCAGCGCTGCATCAGGTGGTGCCCCCACTAACCTTCCTCGACCCTGCAGCAGCAAAGGATCTCAAAGCAGCTCTAAGCGTGTACACCTCTTCCACCCCAGTTTCCAACAGGGGGCAGTGACCAGGCCTGTGGGTCTCAAGGCTCCCAACAGACACCTGTGGCAACAAGTTAACAAACAACAGCGTGTCCTTCTTACTGACAAAATCATAAGGCAGAGAAAGAAAAATGCTTACAATGGGGGAAAACTGCAAAGTGGTGTTAGCATTCACAGGAAAGGTCATGCTATGGTCAGATCCGTACTGATTAAACATAGGGAATCCAGCTACAAGCCGGAGAGGTCGGTCTGGAGTCCGAGGGCATGCAGGGCGGCTGCAGGGAGCGCAGGTTCGGCGAAGGTTCTTCTTCTCGGAGCAAACAGTAACATCCCACCGGGACAAGCACGAGCGGCACGGCACGAGCGGCCAGCACACTGCTTCTTTGTAATTCAAGATAAAAGAAATGCAATCACAAGACCAAAATTACAGAAGACTTGACAGAAAATATAGAAATTCCCAAGGACCTACAAAACAAAAGAAAAATTCAGGTTACTTTAATCTTTTCAGGACTCATCATTCTAAAAAAGTAGACTTTTTAAAGTTTATAATAAACTCCACTGTGTTAAAGACATGTGAAAAGTATTCAGACCCCGAGGCAAAGCCATCTCCTGCCCAGACGCCTCCCAGGTTTCAACTTCAGTTGGGTCAGGTCTGCTGTTTCTACTGAAGTATTTTTCCCCTCCCCCAGTAAATTCACAGCTTAAGAAAATACTCTGTTCTGCCCACAGGCTCAGTGAAGGTGGCCGGCAGCGTGGTCGACGCCGGGTACTCACGGGGAGCAGCCGCACTAGCCCGCCTTCGTGTCCACCAGCTGCATCTGCACATTGGCAGCCATGCCCCCGCCGTAGCCACCCTTGGACTGCATCTGGTTCTGAATGGAGCTGACCTGGAAGCGGAAACAAGGCAGCGTGGTGAGGGCCAAGGTCTGGGGCAGCCCGAGTGCCTGTGACTGGCGGCTCATGGTCTCAGGACTTCTCAACCAATCAATTACAATTACCCTAAAGACACCTCATAGACTACAGTGCAGTGAGCTGGAATAAATCAGAAGCAATACAAATTAGAGCAACCTTAACTTTAAATAGCCCCATAAAGCAAAAAATGTCCACATACCCCAGAAGCTCATGGTCCAGGTTAATTTATCACTATTGGAACTCGGTGAACTATTTGGCCTGGGCCTACAAGATGGCTGACCGAAGTGCTGGGATATCTTACACCTTAAACAAGCAACTTCAAAAGTGCTTGCACTGTACCCTGGTGCCATGTCAGCTGGAGCCTCCCTATGGCACAGTGCCATGCCAGCTCCCAGGCCCCCTAAAGCATGATGTGTGAGCCGCCTATGCCTGGGGGATCCTAACTTGTATTTGAAGAAAGAAAAAAAAAGGGTTTGCGCATATTAGTATTTTAGACCTGCCTTATTTCAAAACAAAAACAAAAAGCATGGTTTAACAATGTGGAATGTCATTCCAACTGTGTCGTAGAATGTATTACTATAGCACTTACACTTACATTCTTAATGTAGTTATTTGATTACTGTAAGAAAACAGCCCAGTGCAGTGCTAGCAGCTGAAGTCCTCACCTTGCATATGCCGGGATCCCATATGGGCGCCGGTTCTAATTCCAGCAGTCGAGGACGGCCCAAAACTTTGGGACCCTGCACCCGCGTGGGAGACCCAGAAGAGGTTCCTGGCCTCAGATTGACTCAGCTCTGGCCGTTGCGGCTGCTTGGGGAGTGAATCAGTGGACATAAGGTCTTCCTCTCTGTATGTCTGACTTTCCAGGAAAAATAAATAAATCTTTACAATAAAAAGCCCTGTAGAATTCAGGTTTTCCTTTTTTTTCCTAAGAGCACACTTACTCTGTCAGTGCAGGTGGAGGCTGCTGTGGCCTGCTAGGTCATATCATGTGGCACAAACTTTACTTCGTCCTGATACCAACTCCATAACTTGGCTTTGTGAATACTTCACGCAGTTTTTTAAAAATAGCATCTGGGCCTGGCGCGATAGCACAGTGGTTAAAGTCCTCACCTTGCACGCACCGGGATCCCATATGGGCGCCAGTTCTAATCCCAGTGGCCCTGCTTCCCATCCAGCTCCCTGCTTGTGGCCTGGGAAAGCAGTCGGGGACGGCCCAAACCCTTGGGACCCTGCAACAGCAATGGAGACCCAGAAGAGCTCCTGGCTCCTGGCTTCGGATTGGCTCGGCTCCAGCCGTTGCGGTCACTTGGGGAGTGAACCATTGGAGGGAAGATCTTCCTCTCTGTCTCTCCTCCTCTCTGTATTTCCACCTTCCAATAAAAATAAATCTTTTTTTAAAAAGCATCTTTGTGGTTTTATGTCATGCATTCATAATGCCATACAAACTATAGAAAGTAAATTTCTTCTCTAAAACAGAATTCTTAATTTCCAGCATTTCAGCATTACCGTGCCTGTGGATACATGGTATTCTAAGAGGGCTCTATGATCCTGAGGGAGTCTGACTGCAGCAGACAAGGTAGTCCTGGAAGAACACTGTGTTAGTCCCTTCCTGTTGAATGACACCGTCCAGGCACATCTCTCATCCCAGCTGCTCACCTCTTGGGAGCCATTAAGTTAGCAGACATGATGTAGGAGAAAGTTTAACGTGATTCGCAGAACACAATTCCAAGGGCCGGGCTTCTGCCTGCTGGAACTGCAGGGGAGGTATTGGGGAGCTCACCAGCTCCACAGCTCCCTCCCCCACTGCCTAGGCACAGCAAGATGCAAAGTGCTACTCAGTGGACTACACTACTCTAGGAAAGGCCACGGGAGACAGCCTGTAGCAAGTGCTGCAGCTTGCCGGGATCCAGGCCCAGGAGAGGCTTCCTGGAGCCATGAGGCACAAGCCCCATCTGGCTTGTACACAGTCCCAAAGTCCTACACTAGTTCACACAAAGTAGACAAGAAGAAACTCTGAATTATATATCCATGAGAACTTCAGAAGCTCATGGAAAATGGCACCTTAAGAGAAAAGGTTTAAGTGTAAAATGATTTTAAAATCAGTATATATCCTTGTGTAATATACAGCTTTTAAGAACTTCCTGAAGACCTCTTGTAACCACAGTAATGAAAACAATGGCGTCCTATCTGATCTTTTTAATTCTGAGATGATCCATGAAACAAAGTCCTTCCTACAGATTTAAAACAAGCTCTTTCCTTTCCAGGAAGCCACAAATGTCACTTTGCTTACCAGGTAACAAACAGTCCTGCTGTATCCAGGATGCTCATGTAGTACCTCTTTAACAGTCCTGCTATCCAGCAGACCAGCCAAGGTCGCCTTGGCTTTCTGGCTCTGAACCCTGGGGGGCTCGCCCAGCACCGCCTGTTGACTTCAGGCCTGCGCAGGGAGGGCTCCTGCCTGTAGCTTCTAATACTGCATTCTGACTTTCCCTATTCTAATTCTATATGACAGAATTAAACACTTCAGCTGAGTGAAGCTAAGGCCTTCTGAAGTTCAATGAAATCTCTGTGATACTAGATCTTCATTCTTTGATTCTTCTTATTCTGCTGCCTTGCTCTGAAGGACACAGATGCAAATTCTAATCCCCCACTCAGGGCATGAAATTTACAGTAAGGTAATAAACAAGATATTCTAATATTGGGTAAAAGCTAATATATGATGAAGAAGATTCAAGAAAAATGTCTGTGAAAATCAGCTGTAGTGCTGCTGTTGTGGCATTACAGGTAAAGCCACTGCTTGTGACACTGGCTTATGTCCGGGCTACTCTGGTCTAGTTCCCTGCTAAGGGCCTGGAAAAGCTGGAAAGGCCAAGGGCCTGGGCCTCTTCGGCCATGTGGGAGATCCTCACTTGTAAAGCCCAGTGCTGCTGGTTATCACCATCTAGGCAGGGAACTAGCAGATTCCTATAAAGATTTCCAACTGTTTCAAATACATACATGAATCTTAAAGTTCTGTTCCTAAAGATACAATTAATGTGTTGAACTTGCTGTTCAAAGGTTCAGCCTCAGTTCCTTTGGAGAAAGCATGAGAATAGATGGGAGATCAACCTCTATTCTGCACTCATTTCAAGCTTTAAATGACTTATTCAAGAGAAGGATAGCTATGAAAAGTTCAAAACAAAAAATACACATAAATGCCTAACTTGGCAGCTTAGGGATGATTAATTTTTCATCCTTGCCTGTCTTCTATGCTCACAAGATGCATTTCTGTTTGGTGTGCAGGAATTCACGGCTGAGGCACTGGGCATGCAGGTGACCACCAGCATACTCACAGAGTTCATCCCGCTGAAGAGGTCTCCTGACCCCACGTGAGCTGTGTGCACAAAGTTGGTTGGCTCTCCAATCATACTTCGGTCAATCCGTCGTCGCCGTTTCTAAAATATGAGGAAAGATGTGTTGACAAAATGGTATTACTGGAAAAGAAGTTACTCTGATGTTATGTATTATGAGCAAATGATTCAGTTTAGCTCTTGGAACAGATCACCACAGTGACCTCTCATGATCAAATCCCCAGGAGAAATGCAGGAACCAAAAATAACAGGCTTTGAATAAATATTCAGTCTTACCTTTGGCCACCCACTTAGCTGTGTGAGCACTGCATGATTTTTTGTTTAGTTTTAAGAAAGAAGACCGTTGTAAAACGAGCATCAGTCAGTACTGTTATTAGAAAGCACGGCGTTGGTTTTAGACATTACGCCGATTACAGCAAGTCTCCTGCACTGTCCTGTGCAGGATATGCAACTTGATCCTCTTCCACTCACAGCCACTTTCTGCTCTGACTGCAACGAAAACTCAGTCCACTTGAAAACTCAGTTGATCACACTGGGGTTAGATTCTTAAAATTCTTGCACGTGCCAGGATGGGCACTGGTTTGTGTCCTGGCTGCTCTACTTCCCATCCAGCTCCTCTGCCTATGGCCTGGGAAAGCAGTCGAGGACGGCCCAAGGTCCTTGCACCTGCGTGGGAGACCTGGAAGAAGCTCCTGGCTCCTGGCTTTGGATCTGCTCAGCTCTAGCCATTGCGGCCACTTGAGGAGTGAACCAGTGAATAGAAGATCTTTCTGTCTCTCCTCTACATCTGCCTTTCTAAAATAAATCTTTAAAAAATTCGTTTTTCGGGGGGAATGACCCTTTACAGGATGCTGGACTCTGCTCCCAGGGCATTTTAGCTGCAAGCATACCCTCTGATCCCACGAACACACCTCTCCACCTCACTGGAGTTATCCCTTTACCCTGCTGTTTCCCTAGCCTGGTTAATAACCATCGTAAACCATCCATGACCCCTCAGCATGCTCTGTTTGGAAGAGGGGGCCTGACATAGCTGGGTTAGAGCAAGCTCTACCTCCCTCAGCAGTATACTGCTCCTGAAATTGCAACTTGCCTCAAAACCAAATTATACATGTATTGGGTAAAACACCTTGGAACATTATATTGTGTGTCTGCAGCACAGGAATGGTCCAGATAAATCCTAAAATTCTATCAAGGTAGTTCCAACTTCACAGCTCCTTACGATTAAAACATTTTCCATAAGGCCACAAAAGCAGATGTTGTGCAAATATGAGCATTTAAAAAGTCCTTACATGTACTCATGCTGCTTTGTAGCTTTTATTCCAGCAGGTTTAAACCTGAAACAGCCTGCTCCATTGCTGATCCAGCTCCCTGCTAGTGCACCTGGGAAAGCATCGAGATGACGCAAGTTCTTGGGCCAGCTGCACCTGTGTGGGAGACCCGGAGGAAGCTCCAGGCTCCTGGCTTCAGCCTGAATGTTGAAACCATCAGGAGATTACACCAGTAGATGGAGGACATTTCGCTTTCTTCTGTAACTCTTTCAATTTAATACATTTTTTAAACGTACGAACTATAGTAATACCAAGGAACGAAATACTCTCATTACTTTAGGTTCCATACTTCAAGCCCCTTTCTTTAGGATGGGTTGAAGATACTCTAGCACACGCACTGGTTTCCTGCCCTCTGTGGCTTAAAGTGCTCGCAGAAGTGCCTCATTCTAGGCTCACTGCCTCCTGCCCCACAGCCACCACCCAATCTGTGTGCATACCAGGCAACCGCCGGCCTCCTCCACCACTTCCCAAATTCTGCTTCTGCTCACTGCATTCAGTACACGCTAGCTCGGCACGGGACACTGAATGTAATTTCCTGTTGGGCTGGGTGTGCAGGCATGTTGCACCCTGGGTACGGCTGCACTCAGCACAGGCAGCATCCCACCTCCCCTTCAGATCTAGCTTTCTGCTAATATGTCTGGGAGAAAAGCAAATGACAGCCCCAGAGTCTGAAGACCTTGCCATCCGAAAGTCCCAGGTGGACTTGTTGGACCCCAGCTTCACAGTGGCCCAGTGCCAGATCAGTCTCTTCTCCCTCACCCTGCTGCTTTTTCTTTCAAATACATTTAAAATGAAGAAGCATTAAGGAAACAATGCGAGCTTTTCCTTTTTAGGACTAAGAAAGAAAAAGATGATGCCGTGCCCTTTTGCCTTCCTGACAGCACTGTTACACTTTGCTTGCATCTGCCTCGCAGCTATTCACCTGGTCATCCAAATGGACCTTCCAGTGCGTGTCCAGCCTACCTGCTGGGCACCTGGTTTTGACTCCAGGTTCCAGGTTCCTGCTAATGCAGACCATGTAGCCATAGCCCAGGCACCCAGGTTCTTGCCATGGGAGACGGATTCGGTCCCCAGCTCCCAAATTTAGCCCTGCACTTGGGGAGTGAACCAGCAAAAGGAAGCACCACTCCTCTGGGCACCACATAATATCGGGGTTCCCTTCCCTGCCTGTGCCCTGCCTGAAGGGCAGCCTGTGAGCTTCCAGGCTCCTGGCCCCATGCAGCTGTAAACAGTCCTGGGACAGTCGGCCACTCCTGCTGTGCCTCTCCCAGGCCACCCAGCAGAAACAGGGGCTCAGAGATTCAGACCTCCCTCAGACCACTGCGAGTCCTGAGCTGGCATTTCCTGCAGAAGGGACAGGGTGAGGGTGAAGGCGAGGGGAAGCTTAGCAGGATGCCTGGCTTACAAGTAACATGTTCTGTCAGCTGGGTTACTGCAGGACCATGTTTCAGAGGAAGTTGCCACAGTGTGCTTCTGAAAGGAAAGTAATATACACTAATAAGACAGCAAACAGTATCAAAAGCACTTAGCAAAACTGGTTTCGAAGCGGCTATGTTCATATTGGAAAGTGAAATACAAGGAGACTGGAGCTTCTCTATCCTGTGCTAGGTAAATCTGAAAATGGGGATTAATTGCCCTTTGCTCAGCTGGGGTCAGACGTCCCTCGTCCATGGTCTCCTCGAGATGCGCAGGCAGAGCCTCTGCCTTCCTCCTCCACAGTTGGCAGGAGTGCAGCAGTCCCGAGGGAAGCAGGGTGGTGGTGCCAGAGCACCAGGAGGAGCAGGCACCTGATTTTGGAGATGGGAACAAAAATCAAGAGCCGAACCACACAGGGCCACCACTCCGCACACACAGGGAATGACACTGCGAGGCTTCGGATGCAGACGGACGGCAGGAGGCTCTGAAAGGCCGCCCACAGCCGAGAGCACGCTAGGGGCAGGCAGAGGGTGACGTCCGAGTTAGTCTGCTACAGGGAAGATGGTGGGGAGAGACTGTTTGGATTCAGCTAGCAGCGCAGCAGCAGATATGGGGAAAAGTGAGCACACCGAGAAGCCGTTCAGTGGGTAAAATCAGCACCTGTTCACTGGCCAGATCTGAAAACTGACAAGGCAACCAGAGTACACGCAGACTTTGGTTCAAGTAGAGCAGGTGCAATGGGAAGAGCACCAGGTTCCACATGACTGTGTTAAGACCCTGGATTGCTGAAGACGCACAAAAGGGATTCCCGTGAGGTGAGGGATGCAGGGTTCTGAACGAGGGCTCAACCAGAAAGGACTTCCACATTTACAAGGGTGGGTGGAGTTCGTGTCTCGTACAGAAAGGCTCAACGTTGGCAGGAAAAAGAGAGCAGGCAAGAGTGGAGAAGCAATGTCCAGAAGGCAAGGACAGGCAGGCCTGCCCCTGGGCTCGACAGCCCCTCAGAGAGTCCCCCGGCCAGGAAGTAGCAGGGCAACACACTGGCGGGAGCTGAGGAGGCACAGAAGCGAGAGTACAGAGATCGGGAGGGGCGTTCGGCCGCGGAGAAGTCAGGGCAGCGGCTGGAGAGAGGACGAAATATGAGGACAATGTTTTCCCCGAAGGAGTGGAGACGTCATCATCCCCAGTGCCTGACAGGAAAGAGCCAGGGCAAGGGGGTGGGCAAGGACTTTCAAGGTGGGCACTAGGTGGCCCCTCACGGGCAGAAGTGTCCAACACTCCCAGTGCACCCCAGACCCAGAGTAAGTGAACACTGTAAACTACACATTTAATAGGACGACACTTTAGGGGACAGGGGAGAGCGGTTGCTGCACGAAGAATTCAAGACCCAAGATTAAAGCACGGGCAAATCAGGGGAATCCCAGAGCCAGGCATCTGCAGAGAACAACAGGAAATGGCGCCTGGGGTGCCGCTGCGTGGTGACCGCTGTCAGCACACAGCCACTGTGCTCTTATGGGGACACTACTGAGAATGTCAAACTCCTCAGTTATTCTTACCACCCTGGAAATGCCTTCACGCTGCCCAAGATCAAGGACCAGCGATGAGTGCTGTGGACCCCTGTCCTCCATGACATACCCACATGGGCCTCAGCCAGATCTGAACTGAAGGCAAGGAGACAGGAGGAGGGTGACCAGCCCCAGCGCCCTCAGTTCTACCCAGTCCCACGGCCTTACCTCAGGGTCCTCTGGCTCGGACCTGCGCCACTAGGGAGTGATGTCTTCCAGCCGGAGCACCTTCTCTCTCTGCCCCTCCTCTACCTGCGCCTATCTCTAACAACACCAGCTCCCAGTACCCCTGCGGCTTTTCAAAACACTCAGGATGTATTCAAAACCTCACAGCACATGGATCACCCCCTTATCTCAGGGTTCACTTTTCACTGCTTCTTGGCAGAGCTTTCATTCGCTAACACAGTTCCCTGAGGCACCATGCCCTCTCCCCTCTGTACCCTGGGCCGGGAGTCCTCGTTGTTACTACTCAGCATGCCCACCTCAGCACCTCCAGGCCAGTGTTTGGTACCCGTGTTCACCACCCTCAAAGCAGTCTGCAGGTCACACCAGAGTCAAACTACCCACCGCATGGCAGACACACTCCTTTTGACAAAGACACACGAAATCTGTGTGCAAGGGGTCTGCACCAAATGTGACACATGGTAATTTATCAACCAGTGTTTAAATGAATAAGCCTTGCATTTAGTTGTTATGGCTTATTTTTCAAACACATTTTTGTAGCCATATGAACATCCTGCCTTCCTTGACATTTGAAGGTTGCTAACCAACTTTAATTTTTAAGACAGTAATCCCTCAATCAGTTGACAGATAAAACACTTTCTTCTAACACTATTCCCCAGGCAGCTTGTGTGCAGGCACACACAGCTGAGGACAAAGCGGGGTCTTGCACCAAAGGAGCTAACGAGTGGCCAAGGAAAGCGCCTGGGATGATGCTTCCAGAAGCAGACACACACAGAGCCAAAGGACAGGAATGAAAACCCCTGGCTTCTGGGTAGGGTGTCAACCAACAACCCCGCACGCCAGTGTGGCCCGAGCACATGAAGGGTTCACATACTGGACCAGACCTTAAAGTGACCATCCCCGTCTGCGAATTAGATCAAGAAAGAACATGGTTTCCACACGGCAACGTGGAGGCACCTCAGCATGGCAGACAGCCAGGACTCAGCCAGATATCTCCCTCATATGACACCACGGGAGCTACAGCTTGAGAGAATTCGGTTTCAACATTTTTTCAGCAGTAACTCTTTGGGATGTTGGGCTTTCAGGAGTTGCCCAAGTAAGAACAAGGAGGAAGAAAGGATGGTGACGGCCCATCTGACCTCAGTCAGAAAATGCAGGATGCCCAGCAGGGACAAATGCCCCCTAACTAATTATGGGGTCCTTTAAGAATGAAATTTAAATGCTGTCTTTTCAAATGGTAATAGAGTTATGACAAATACTTTCTAAGTTGTTTGGGCCAAATTACTTAACCTATACAATATTTCTCTTGGTGTAAGGGCACTCCTTAGGTTTCTGAAACACTGAGAGTCTCTTTGGGCAGCAGACATGAAGCGACGGTGCCACAAGGTGATTGGGCACACGCATGCGCCCCCAGAGAGACATCCATGACATCAGGCACGATCATTAACATCAAAGATGGAACACCTTCCATGGAAGGGGGACAGCGGGCTGCGTGAGGTACCTTTACCCAAACCTCTTTGTACTTTGCTGCTTTTCTTCCCTCTTAGCACCCAATTCCAAGCCAGTGTTCTCTACTGGATACTTCTCAGTCTGAGCACACAGCGCCACAGCTTTGACCTGCTGCACTTCCAGTGCTGCACTGTCATTTGTCCGCTCACTCTCCCTGCGCCTCTCGGAGTTCTCCGACAGCAGCTGCGCCTGACAGAGAAGACAACAGAGGCTACTGAATGAATAAGAGGCTTTAAACAAAACAATGTCAGCTCAGTTCTCTGGAAACGTGCTCTTACTCAATATTATGACTACACATTTCCCAAGAACAATTATATATGGATGACCTCCCCCCCCCCCAAAAGGTGCTGCCAACTCTAACGGAGCTTCCGCATCTGCATAAAAATGACCATTTGATTCTCTCACAGACACTGTTACGCTTCCACTGTCATACAGGTGACTCTCCACAGAAGCCATTCTCCAAGCTTAGTTTGTACCACAATCCATGGAAGGCGTGTTACAACTCAGGCTGACAAGTTTCAATTAGAGTTTTAAGTCTGGGATGGGACTGAAATCTCTAATAAAATTCCAGTTACTATCAATGCCCTGAAGATTGACAGTGGATATTTTATAGCAATGAATAATACTTAAGCGGATTTAATACATGCTAGGCAAATGTTTTTGCCACACAAACTCATTTGCCAGAACAACTCCAACCTGCAGTCCTCTGGCAAAATCTCATCCAGCTTCTGGCCACTGGTCAACTCCTCTTACCTGCTCTTCTCCCCAAAGAGTGTTATAGGGCCCAGTGCGATAGCCTAGTGGCTAAACTCCTTGCCTTGAACACCGGGGTTCCATATGGATGCAAGCTCTAATCCTGGTAGCTCCACTTCCCATCCGGCTCTGTTTGTGGCCTGGAAAAGCAGTTGAGGGCAGGCCAAGGCCTTGGGACACTGCACCCACGTGGGAGCCCCAGGAGAGGCTCCGGGCTCCTGGTTCCTGGCTTCAGATTGGCTCAGCTCCAGCCACTGCAGCCGCTTGTGGAGTGAACCATCGGACAGAAGATCTTCCTCTCTATCTCCCCTCCTCTCTGTATATCTGACTTTTAAATTAAAAAAAAGTGGTATAATTTGCCATAGCTATACTAAGTACTTACAAAGCTGCACATTAGGCTGTACAGTTTTCTCATTAAAAACAAAACTTCTCACCAACCAAGCCACTAACAAAGTATCTCTCAATTTATAAAAATTAAGTGGTGGACCCGGCACAATAGCATAATGGTTAAGGTCCTCGCCTTGAACGCGCCGGGATCCCATATGGGCACCGGTTCTAATCCCGGCAGCTCCACTTCCCAACCAGCTCCTTGCTTGTGGCCTGGGAAAGCAGTCGAGGACGGCCCAAAGCCTTGGGACCCTGCACCCATGTGGGAGACCTGGAAAGAAGTTCCTGGCTCCTGGCTTCAGATTGGCACAGCACCGGCTGTTGCGGCCACTTGGGGAGTGAATCAGCAGATGGAAGATCTTTCTCTCTGTCTCTCCTCCTCTCTGTACATCTGTCTTTCCAATAAAATAAATAAATCCTTAAAAACAATTCAATGGTTCTGAAGTGGGCATTGGAGTGCAGCACTCCCGTGCCGTCCTGGAGGGCCTTGTTCAAGCCCTGGCTCCTCCCCTTGTGACCGCCCTTGTCACTAATCCACCGGAGGCAGCAGATAATGGCCCCAAAATGTGGATTCCTGCCACTGATTTGGGAGCCCTGGACCGAGTTCCTGGCTTCTGAATTGAGCCCGGCCCAGAACTGGCAGCTGGAGAATTTGCGGAGTAAACCAACAGATGGACAATAACCCTCCCAGTGTGTATCTTCCTATCACTCATTCCAATAAATAAGTGCAAAATCTGTTTTAATTAAACAGGTTTTACCACAATGAGCTCACTGCTATCTTAAAAACTGGACACAGAGAAATAAACATCCCATCATTTTTTCACATGTTAATACCACACATCTTTCCTTACCCCTGTATTCAAGAGTTCAAGTGTGATTTGACACCTGTTTTCTATGCGATCTCTTAGCAGGTTTATCAGGGACGACTTGGCTTCTAAATACACCATATCCCATATGCTTTACTGCTGAGGCAGACTAACCTTGAAGGCAATTTTACTATCTCATGCTTTACAAATATTAAGCCAATCATCACGAACAGTCATAAAAGAGCATTAAAAACAGAGGTAAGGGACACTGTGGAAAGCAAATAAAGTCACTGTGTGCAATGCCAGCATCCCAAACAGGTCATCCCTTGGCTGCTCCACCTCCTGGCCAGCTCACTGTTACTGGCATGAGAAAAGCTGAAGATGATCCAATTGCTTGGGTCCATCAACCATGTGGGAAGCTGAGATGAAACCGCTGGCTTTGCCCTGGATATGGCAGCCACCAATGAATGGAAGGCTTTTTCTCCTTCTCTCTCTGTCTCTCTCCAAATCTTTAACATTTTAAAAAAAGCAAGAGGGGTTGGTGAAGTGGCTTATCACGCTAACCCTCTGCCTGCCAGCACCAGCATCCCACATAGGTGCTGGTTTGTGTTCTAGCTGCTCCAGTTCCAATCTAGTTCCTTCCTTAGACTGGAAAAGCAACGAAGGACGGCCCAACTCCTCGGGTTCCTGCACCCACGCAGGAGACACAGAAAAACTCCTGGCTCCTGACTTCAGATCGGCTCAGCTCCAGCTGTTGCAGACATGTTGGGAGTAAACTAGCGAACGGGAGACCTCTTGCACTGACTCTCCTTTCTGTGTAAAATATGCCTTTTAAAGAAAAATAAATGTATCTTTAAAAAAAAAAAGCACAAATAAGAATTTAAGCAAAAGATATTAACAAATATAACATGTTTTTAAGTTCTAATACGATGCTGAGAATAAGATTCAGTCTTTCTCTTCTATTACCTTAGCTACAACAATTAACTGCCTAACAACACAAAGTCCCTACCTGTTGCTCGTTATCTTTCACACAAAATTCATTTACCATGACACTAGAGAGAAAAGGCTAAACTAAGGGTCTAAAGATCACGGCTTCGAAGAACTCCTGCTAAAAGTATAACTATTTTATCAATGCAGTATGAAACCGCCTTAAAGTCTGCATCAGTATTTGATAAATATAAGTTTTCAACATTCAAAACTATCGCTTAGGGGCCCGCACTGTGGTACAGCAGGGCCCCGCCTATCACACTGGAGTCACATGTAGGTACCAGCTGGAGTCCTGGTTGTTCCACTTCAATCCAGCTCCCTGCTGCCAACGTGCCTGGGAAAGCCGCAGAGGCTGGCCCAAGTGCTTGAGCCCCTGTACCTATGTGGATGAGCAAGAGAAGCTCCAGGTTCCTGGCTTCAGCCTGACCCAACCCTAGCCATGGTAGCCATTTAGGAACTGCATGAGTAGATGGAACACATTCTAACTCTGCCTTTCAAATAAATTTTACATATATATGTGTGTGTGTATTTATATATATATATATATGTGTGTGTGTGTGTATTTACATATATATATTTATATATATATTCATTTATATATATATATTTATATATATTTATATATATGTTTATATATATATATATATATATTTAAAAACAAATGTATCAGTCAGTAAAACACAATGCTGTTGACAGTGGCAAGTACATGGCCCAGCGGTTGAGCCACTAGTTGGGACACTGACATCCGAGCCCTGGGGTTCAACTCTAAAGATCTACTCCAGATTCCTTTTGCCTTCTTGCTAACGCACCCCTTGTGACAGTGACTGCTCAAGGAGTTGGGTCCTGGCCACTTAGACGGGCAACCCAGCCTGAATTCTTGGCTCCTATTTTTGGACTGGCCCAGTTCTGGCCATTATTGCATTTGGAAAGTGAACCAGTGGATGTGAGCTCTTGGGCTGGCTTATGTGAGTGGCAAACACATAAATAAGTGCCACTCACATTAATAAGTTTTAACACAGGACACTTAAATAACCCATACATCTTCAACTTTAAATGTATTTTTGCTGATTTGTATCCACTTCAATTTCTGTTTTTCTCAGCACAATGAACATTTATGGTATTCTAGACCTTCAATGCATGGCATGTTTTGTACAGTTCTTAGAACATCTAAGGCAGCTTTAACATTTCTACCAGGCTTATTAGTTATCCCAACTGACCAACCAAGATTTCCTTTCTGTCTTTCCACAGAAATAGATGGAATTCTTTATAGTGGACAAATGCCATTGCTTTCTGCACACTTTGTTTCTTTTGGAAATAGCAGCCTCCCTCATCTCCTCTGGGAAAACCAGTTCTTCCGACCCCAACTTCTAAGGTTTTTACAGGCTACCCACCACAGCAGTCCCCAAGCGTGACCATGGAATTGTACCTACACACGGATGGAGTCCGATTCCCTCCTGAGGCAGGACTGCAGTGAGAAGCGGACTCCCAGGGCTGACACCAGGACGCTGAGCCTGCAGTGTGGGACAACACACTGTAGTCAGAAAGCAAAATGCCAACATGTGAAGAAAACGCGAGAGAGGTGGGCACTTGGTAAAGCGGCTGGACAGCCACAGTCCTCAGGGTGCTGCGATTTGACTCAGCTTCCCTGTGAATTCCTGGTTCCAGCTCCCATGCACAGTGCAAAGCAAAAGCCCAGCGGCAGGCACGCTAACAGCCACATGGGAGACCGGGCTGAGAGGCCAGCTCCAGGCTTCAACACGGCCAGTCCTCACTGCAGAGGACTTTCGGGGAATAAACGAGATGATGGACAGTCTCTCTCAGACACAATAAAAATGAATATACCACAACTGTTTTTCAAGCATTTAATCATTTTGAAACAGGAAAGAAAGAAGAGAGTCTTAACGTAACAGACCAGTTGCTAGATCCAACTTTCGGACATGTACTAATATGAGCTAATAAAATCACCCGTGGAATTCATTTTCCAATATTAAAAACAAAAATCCCTAATTAAAACATCAACAGATAAATGGAAGAAAAATCATATACTAGGCATCATAGATATTAAAAGGAAACTTGCTTTTCAATAACTAAGTAGCCTACTTTGGATTCTATATTCTCATGTTTATGTCAAAACTGGAAAAAAGATAGTAAACCTCTTCCACATAGCATCCTTCTTGAATCTTCTCAAGGAAAAAAAATACCAGGGACAATTTTATCATCAGGCTTCCTGAGCTCCAAGACTCTGGACTCCACCTCCCTTCCCCGTGGCCCTCACATGGCCGGGTATATTTAAGGAGCCAGCTCTACAAGGTCCATCTCCCAAGGTCACCTCCAAGAAGTCAAAACAACCAGCTAGAGTTACAAGCAGGTAGTTTCCTATGGCAAAGGACAGAAAGGCAAGATAGTTCATTCTGGAATTACTTAAAAACAGAAGGTGGCTACAACACATCTAAAGTCCAGCCCTATACAGTGCTGTTTATATTTCAGCATACAAATAACTTTTCCCAATCTAAATTTCACAACCTATGAGATGAAAAGCTTTAGGAGGCCCCAAGAAACATTTCTAAGAGGAATTTCTTTTTTTTTTTTTTTTTTTTTTTTTTAAAGATTTATTCATTTTATTACAGTCAGATATACAGAGGAGGAGAGACAGAGAGGAAGATCTTCCATCCGATGATTCACTCCCCAAGTGAGCCACAACGGACCGATGCGCGCCGATCCGAAGCCGGGAACCTGGAACCTCTTCCGGATCTCCCACGCGGGTGCAGTGTCCCAAAGCATTGGGCCGTCCTCAACTGCTTTCCCAGGCCACAAGCAGGGAGCTGGATGGGAAGTGGAGCTGCCGGGATTAGAACCGGCGCCCATATGGGATCCCGGGGCTTTCAAGGCGAGGACTTTAGCCGCTAGGCCACGCCGCCGGGCCCTCTAAGAGGAATTTCTAAGAGCACATCTGCATGACCCTCTCAAAGGCAAACTAACCAAGAGCAAAACTGAAGGAATTAGTTGTCCTTAGTTCTTAATGAGACACTTTAAGAGAATAGAATTATTTGTGCCATATTTAGAGCTACGACCTGGTTTAAGTTACATATTTGAAATATGACAACTGAAGTATAAAATGGTTCCAAAAAGCAATCTGAGGCAGCTTTTCAAAAGCTAGTATGTTTTCCATGGGGTTGCAGTCTTTACACTACAAAGTCTGCCACCACAGGTCCAGCTGAGACATTTTCTGTGATCCACCGGCTATGTACAGGATCCCTAACTTTATGGGTACTGACAAAGAAAACAGGATGTAATGTGATGACCTTCATTACGATGAAACAAATCCACAATAAATGTCTGACTTGAAGAACTCCAAGGCGTTATGTTAAGCCTCTAAGCTTGTGACAACATGTCAGGGCAGTTTCAGTACAAGGTACACGGTGGTACTGCACACCTGTAACCACCCGCTGCCCTGTGTACTCTTCTTCCCTGAACACCACTGTACTGACAGCCGCTCGGAAAGAAGCATGTGCGCTCTCCATTGACTGCATCTAATAAAGAAAAACTCAGCACTACATCCACTCATTTACAACTGATCCAAGTGGTACAACGTAACCAGCTCGTTTTTCTTGTATTGCTTTCTGTTAGAATTATTTGCTTAACTTTGTAGCAAAGTATCACTAATTGTTCCAATATCCTCCATAAATATCTTGTCATACAATGGTGAAATAGTTAGATGAACTGTATAGAGTCTGAAAATTGACCAATAGGTGTGAGTTTTTTTACTGAACATTTCCTTCAACCAAGAAACTTGTGACTTTCTTAGTTCAGGAAAATGTCCCTGTATATTGACTGCTTTGATAATCCATTTCCCTGTAACCCTCTGTTCTTTTGTTGAATTTACCGGCAGATTCTGAACTTCCAGAGTTAATCATCGAATTGTCTTAATGTTTTCCTTCTGCTTTCTACCTTTCTGTTTTGCTTTTTGTAAACTTTACCTTCCAGCCTGTCATAAACTTCAGTATTTCAGTGACCATATTATTTTCCAACACTTCTTTTTCTGACTTTGCTTCTCTCTGCCTTCCTCTGTGGTCTTGCTTTAGAACAGCCAGTATCTCAGTCATCTCAAGTTCACTCGTGGCTTTGGTTGCTTTTAGTACTCTTCCACTCCCTGTATCACCTTTTCCTCCAGCATTCTCTCGGCATGGTTTAGAATCTACTGAGCACTAGGGTCCACGGAGATGATGGGCTGCCGGTGTCAGCAGGTCCCTTTTACGGAACCAGCCAGTTCCCCAGAGGCCGTTCTGCTGAAAGCTGCAGGAAGAGGCAATCAGGCTGCAGGCAGCCCAAGAACCAGGCAGTAATGTGTAGTTAACTTGTGGCTCCATCTCATTAAGTTTCCACCCCTCTTCAAAGTGTTGTGGTTGCTTCAAGATTTATGTAATTTTATTTGAGAGGAAGATTTTACAGAGACAGAAGAGACAGGAGAGAGAGAGACAGAGACAGAGAGACAGAGACAGAGAGACAGAGACAGACACTGACTTCCATTTGTTGGTTCTCTGTCCAAACAGCCACAATGGCCAGAGCTGATCTGAACCAGAGCTGTGAGTCAGGTGCCTCTGCAAGGTCTCACAAGTGGATGCAGGAGCCTGGGGCCCTGAGCCAATCCAGCTGCTTTCCTAGGCAGCAAGCAGGGAGCTAGGTAACAAGAGCAACCAGGACATGAACCGACACCCAAATGGGATGCCAGCACTACAGAGGATGAGCCTACTACAACACTGCGCTGGCCCTGCTGCTTTTAATTACCTCTTCTCCTTCAGAAACTGAACCCCTCCTTATATGTCTGACTCCCTTAACACAAGATGTCCTTGCCTGTCCTTTATCAAAAGGAATTCACTGACTTGAGGGACGCCATCCAGCTGGCCTTGCAAGGTTCCAATCATCAGACTCAGTGTGTCATTTGCTTTTCCAATAGATAAGAACCTTGGTGACCAGTATTCTCTGCATGGGTGTGTTTGGGGCAATTTCAGATCCAGGTACATTTTAGCTGCTACCTTTGTGTAACCTCCAGACTAACTAGGGCCCACCTGACCATCACACATTCCCTGACAAATTTAGGAGCTGGGAATTCAAACCAGCTTCCCCTTGAAAGTGGCAGGAAGCCAACTACTGAAACCATCCACTTGCCGCTTTCCAGGTAGCATTTTATCAAGAAGCTGCAATCTGGACTCAAACCCAGGTGCCATAGAACGGACACAGGCCTCCCAGCTGGCATCCAACCAACTAGGAAGCTGGGCATGAGCTGATCATGGACTCCTCGACCCCAAGCGCCATCTGTAAGACCCTTCCACCCCAGTTCCTCGGGGGTGCCAGGAACTAAGCTACAGATGCCTGGCTCCCTGTTTCCAACAGACACCTACTTTCTTCCATCAGCCTAATGTCAGTGACAGGCTTTCTGCAGAGACTCAAGTTGTAGCTCTATAGCAATGCCTTCCATTACTGTGGCATGTTGTTCCACAACATCCTGGGTCTCTTCTTTCTTTATATTGTCTATGTTTTGTTGTTGTTGTTCTTTAGATTTTTCTAATAAAAGTGAGGTTTCATAAGAGAGATTATCTGTATATTTGTTCAGTCTATCATCCCTTCTTACATCAGACAACTGAATTTCTTCTGACATAACTGACCCCACAAACACAACTTAAAAGGTATCACCAACCAGACCCAATGTCCCATTTACTTCAAATAAACTGCAATTGAAATTAAACAGGAAAAAGGGCAAACAACAACAACAACCAAAAGAAAGCACTGAGAGGAAATTGCAATTTATTAATTCAACATTAATAGTAAGTGCACTATATACCAAGAACGATGCTTAAACACTTTTCATAAATTATTTCATGCGTTCCATCTATTATCTACCGTAATATTTTGAATCCTGTGTCGTTTTCCTCATTTGCATGTGTTTGACTAATCTGTTCAGGCCAAGAAAGAAAAATAAGTCCCAGCAACACATTTCAACCCCTCAAGAAAATGAACTTCCTACGTAGAGGCAGACTTGCTCGGCTTTTCTGAACGCTTTGGGGCTGCTAAGAATGATGCCACTTGCATACCTAAATGCTGCTAAACGCACAGTTGGCTTCTATTACTTAATTTCACCAGCCTGTAAGGCAGATGAGAAAATGGCATCGAGCAACATCACTGTTCTGCTTCATGTGCAGGACAATTCCTTACTTAGCCCATACGAACAAACAGCTAGAACCATTACTGGCATCTTAACCACAATGTGCATACACGACAAAAGTACTTGTGGATGTTAAGATTCCCAATAAAGAAGCAGGCACTTGGCTCAGCTGTTAAGATGCCAGCTGGGAGGCCTGTAGCTACTTCACGGTGCCTCCTGGGTTTGAGTCCAGCTTCTTGCTAACACGGGCTCTAGAAAGGGGCAGGTAGATGGCTTTCAGCAGCTGGGTCCCTGTTCCCTCTTGGCAGAGCTGCTCTGAGTTGCCAGCCCCAGCTGCCATAGGCATTTTCGGAATGACCCGAGAATGGGTGCGCTCAGCCTACAACTCTCCGCATTTCAGAAAAAATAAGTAAATACCAGGAAGACATTACCCAACACTTAATCAGAGGTAGGTGCTACAAGAACAAAGAAAATACAGGTAGAACCAAGCCAAGACAAAGGGACAGGAAAACAAGGGAATCACAATAACATCCATGTACAACATTAACATACAGGAAAGTATTCAACATAAGGAGGTCTGAGAAGGCGGCGGCTAAGGGGCGGCACTGTGACCCACGGTCAGCAGGAATCCCTACCTAAGGCACCTGGGAGGGCAGCTGAGGACAGCCACTCTCGTCAGAGCCTCGCTCCTGGCTTCAGCTTGCCCCAACCCTGCTGCAGACATCTGGGAAGCGAACAATGGATGGAAAATCTCTCTGCACCACAGGCCACGTACCAGAATTTGACTAGGTATCCAGTTTACTAAAAAGCCTTTACCAGTTAATCTTGATTTCATTAAAATCATGTTCATTTTTACAGATGAAAACAGAAAATAAACATTCTACTTGCTAAAACACACAAATGATATAAGAAATGGCTTGTTAAGGGATTAAAGGAAAGTTCAATATAAAAAATAGATCTAAGCACTAAAAAAAAAATTCAGATTTTTTACTGAGTATAAAAGTGACAAGGGACTAGACCAAACTTCAAAATACTTAGTACTTACAGAGAACTAAGAAATGAGCTAGAACATGCATTGCATGAAAGTTGACAAAAACAGTCCGTAAAATGTTTAAATCCCTGTAAATAAATTTAAGGTACAGAAAAATAAATAAGTTTTTTTAACCACATATTTATACTAATGGGTAAGAAATTCTTTTATAATGCTTCTAAAAATATTCAATGTATCACAGACATCATAAATACCAGTCTTAGATAATTGTTTGAACATTAACTTGTCATTAGTCACAAAGTATATGATGTAAACACAAACACTCGCCTCTGGAACGTGTCACCCCCAGACTTCACCTCCTAACTGACTTTTAAAAATCAAAGTTGCTAGTATTCTTCACTATTCCTATAGATCAAGGCCATGGAAGAATCTAATCTAACCCACACAAACTGGACAAAGCCTTCAGCCTCTTCACTCCTGCTGTGTCTGTATTTACGAAATCTAAAAGTCAGTAAAACAAAATTTTGTGCCACAGAAGTCAACTTTAGCCATTTAAAAGATGCAGACTTTGACACCACGGACATAGACAGCTTGTAACTCAACAGTGTTCTCTAAATAAACATAACCATCTCCCAGATGTGCTCACATGACCTCAAAACAACGGATCTTTTAAGAACTGTTTTGGTTTTCAAATAAGTTTAGAAGCTCACACTGACTCCTGAGGAGCAGACAGGAAGGACTAAGGAGAGACAGCATTTTCCAATGGGCTTTTTCAGAGAAACTAAAAGGTGTGCGCATATGCACAGATATTTTAATTACTGGACCACAAAAGGGTTTCTCCCCTCCTCCCTTCCCTCTCAGTTTTTTCCTGAGTTTCTTGCTTTTGTCTGTAGTCATTATCTTTGCTGCAATAAACATAATCCTGTCTGAATGCCAGCACTCGCACTCCGACTTGTTCTGTAATCAGTGGTTGGCCATGTGAGATAGGCTTGCATGAGAGATGCTGGCAGTGACCTGCTCCGATGTGGGAGCAAGACACTGACTACAGCTACGGCTGGTACTTCTGTTTCCCTAAAAGTTAAACTTTATCATTATTTAGAACATACGTCAAGATGTAGCTACACACCTTATTTATTTATTTCCACAAGAGTTACTGATAAACAGGACAAACAGCACTAACCTAACAGTCAAATGAGTCAGGGCCACTCTTCACCTTTTCAAGAATGTCCAGAACTAATCCTCAAAGGGATTCCACTAAGTCTTTCCCTGACAAAAATGCAGAAGTCTGAACACGCCCTGTGCTGCCAAGCACTGTGAGCAGGCAGAAAGGTACAACCTTGACACCAAAGCCTCACACAGCATGGAGGCGAGGATGGGAGGGGAGCACCCCAGGACCCACGGCCGGGCACCTCACTCCCAGGTGCACCTCACTCCCAGGTGCACATCTGGAGATGGGAGTCCACAGGGCCACCAGAGCACATTAACCCTGAGGCACACAAGAGCACCACTGGTGACGGTCCACTCTGTCAATAACCCAATCCTTGGCCCATCTAGTAAACAAGCTCAGCCATCTGCAGCAAAAGGAATCAACTTCTAAACTGCACATTGCTTTCATCTATCCACGCTTCCTCTCAACCTGAACTATACTGTATAGGAATTTAATGAGAAAAGTATTAAACACAGCAATAAAATAATCAGCATACAAATCAGGTCAGCCATTCCCCTAGGTACTGGGTCAGGAAGAGAACTGCAAATGCCCAATTTCTTCAGAAATATGTTTCATAATACAAAGGGACTTCAAATGGTTTATGGAACACAGAATTAAAATAAAAATACTCTGATGCAGAGAACTTTAAAATGCATGAATATAACACACATTTCCATGAACTTTTTGAAAATCTATCCATGGATTTCAAAATAATCTTTTATTCCTATTTTCTATAATATGTTTGGAATATGCTCACCTTAGTTTCATAATTATTACGTTGTACATGTAAAGTAAAATTTAAAAATATTCATTTTGATACTGTGGTTAAGTGCCTATCTTCTAGAGTTAACTACTGAAATAGTCATGTGTGAAATGATGTAATATTCCAGCCTTCACTTCAAAATCAAAGATTAAACAAGGATGAAAGCACTGAAGCTGAGACATAGCTGGAGTTCGTTACACGTTCATGTATGTTTAATCACTTACATTCACAGGGAGCCTTTTTAAAGATTTTACAAAAGTAGTTAAAAATTAAAGACACACACCATTTCACATATGAAAATACACCTCAGCAGAAATGCAACCCAAGTAAGAGAAAGTCAACTAAGGCTTCCAGAAAACCTGAGCAGCTGACCTGAGGCTGTATATGGAAATGCCAAACCACAACGGAGCAAAGCGTTACAAGAGAAGAAGCAAGAGAAAAGGATGGTGCCATGTCCTGGGAGGGACAGGCAAGCTGGCGGCTCCACTCTCCGGGCAGCGTCCAGAGGCGGGGACAAACTGCAACCTGCACAGCCTCACGGTGCAGGAGAGGGGACAGCACCAAGGCCCTGGGGGACAGACAGCTTCTCCTATGGAAAATAAATGGCATTAAGATTCCTTCTCTATAAGCCAACTGCTTTCACAAAAAACCAACAGGATTCTGTTTATACAACACTTGGCAGGTATCTACGCCCGAAGTGTTAACACAAAACTTAAAACCAGAAACAGAACCCAAGAAGACAGTGTTAAGTACGCTTTAAAACTTACAATCCACAAAGATTTTATATTTATATCACAAAAAGGGATGCCTATCAATAAATTAAAAACAGAGTAACCCACGGAGCAGTAAGTGAAGTCCTGCTTAAAGGTAGAACTACCCTGGCATTGCTATTCCAGCAACTCTCCTTTTACACAATTTGGTACAAATGTGGGGAGCTGATCATTTCCATACCACACCACTCAGAACTTTAACTTCTGCATACATAGGCTAAATAAGTCCATGTGCTAAAAGACAATTGCAGTAGGAAATTCATACTAAGAGTTAGAAACTACCCATATGTCTATCAGTACGACATCTATTGAACAGTGGTTTACAACTGTTTATTGGTATATATTGTTACATGTTTTGTATTTCTATATATTTAAATATTACACATCCTCAAACAGAATTGAATATTTTTTCTTTTCACCATTAAAGCATCATTTCCTCTGTGAATATCACATTTTTAAGTATGAAAAAATTGGGGAATTGGGGCTGGCCCCACATCGGGGACCCTGGGGTGGTGTTGGGTGGCTGTTCTCCAACCGAGGGTGCAGAGGCGTTTGGGAGGCTGAGTGTGGCTTCTTTGAATGTCCCCTCCCACCTGAACCCAATACAGGAAGGAAAAAAAAAGAGAATGTGGAAATGGTAATCTCACCCAACTTCCTGTAGCCCTTGACCCTTATGCCCCTAACCAACTATCAAAAACATAATTAATAAAAAAATTGGGGCTGGCACTGTTGTACAGAAGGTTAAATCACTGTTTGCCACTCCAGCAACCCATGTCTGCCAGTTTGAGTCCTGGCTATTCATCTTTCAATTCAGCTTCTTTTAATGTACATGGTCATTACCATGTCAGTGGTAGGAGGTCCAGTAACAGACCACAGCCACCGACGAGGAAAACTCCGATGGAGCACTGCCTATGGCCCGGCCCAGGCCTCGTGCTGAAGCCCTCTGGAGAGTGCACCAGTGAATGAAAGATCTCTGCCCAACTCCCAATCCTCTCCCTGTCACCCTGCCTTTCAAATAAATCAATCTTTGGTGACAGTAAAAAAAAAAAAAAAAAATCACAATAATCAGACTGTTTCCTAAACAACTTGCTTCATCTTCCCGTAAAGAACGCCAATCCAAACCAGATAAAGATCAACTGAAAACTTAAACACAAAACACCCGTGGCCATTTACAAACAGTTTTTGAAAACACGTGGTTTTCTGCTGTCTTCTAATCCCCTTCGCCATCTTGAACTCAGACTAAATGCAATGGATAATAAGTCACCAACATCGCGGGATAAAGGCTCAAGCAATGGTGTTGGAATGCCAAAACCTTATCTCCCCAACAGATGTGCCAAGAGCCTTTCTAGCTTGTTTTCAAGTACATGTAGGCATATCTGAGCTTTCTCTGCACTTACATCTGGACAGATGCAAACAGGACAAGGTATCTGCCTGGAGGTGAGCACACTAGCTAAGATGCCTGTGTCCCATATCAGAGTGCTGAAAACTCCACGCTAACTCCAGCTTCCTTCTTACACTGACACTGGAAGCAGCAAGGATGGCTGAACTTGGACTTTGTGCTCAGCCTCCCTCTCAGGTTGGCCCAATGCCTGTGGGCATTTGGAGAGCCAATAAGCAGACGGAAGCTCTGTTTTTATATCTCTTTCTCTCTCATCACAGTTTTTAAAACAGAGGTGCAGGGAATATAACCTACCACACCCTGCCAATCCTAAGGCATGGCAGGCAACTTCAGTTTACAACAGTCTGAATTTTCAGGGCCAGTAATACAGCTAAAATACTTGAACCAGTTCACTAAGATGCCTATTCAGAGAGTGAATTTTTCAGTTCTCAACTGATAGGAATAACTGTCTATTCTTATTATTTCATTTGCATTCTGGCAACAGGTTAAGGCACAACCTACATCTCATAGGAGTGCTGGTTTGAGTCCCAGCTACTCTATTTCCAAGTGGTCCCTGCTAATGTGCCTGGCAAAGCAACTGAAGATCACCAAGTATTTGAACTCCACCCCCACCCATGTAGGATTTGTGAATGGAGCTCCTGGCTGTGGCCTGGCCCACTGCAGCCATTTGCAGAGTAAATCAGAAATGGGATGGGATGGGAATGCCAAGAACCATTTTGATAATTAAGACATCATTCAGAGGCCATACAAAATCGCCCATTTAAAAATTAGCCTCCTAGGGCCTGGCGGTGTGGCCTAGCGGCTAAAGTCCTCACCTTGAACGCACCGGGATCCCATGTGGTCGCCAGTTCTAATCCCAGCAGCCGCGCTTCCCATCCAGCTCCCTGCTTGTGGCCTGGGAAAGCAGTCGAGGACGGCCCAAGGCGTTGGGACCCTGCACCCGCTGGGAGACCTGGAAGAGGTTCCTGGTTCCCGGCTTTGGATAGACACAGCACCGGCCATTGCGGCTCACTTGGGGAGTGAACCATCGGATGGAAGATCTTCCTCTCTGTCTCTCCTCCTCTCTGTATATCTGACTTTGTAATAAAATAAATAAATCCTCAAAAAAAAATTAGCCTGCTAGCCCCAGCACCCATTAGTTTGCTGAGGATGGAGGGCAGAACAAATTGACAACTACCTCAATGAAACTTGACAGCAAATTTCTAGGCCAATGGAGACTCAGAGGTAGACTATGGCAGCCAGTCGACCTCGGAAATACTTCCTCATCCTTGGAGCGGTACTATCAGCAGCATCTCAGAACTACTGAAAACACAGAACCCTCAGAAAACACTCAACAACGGGGAGCCTGGGTCCACACTGGGCGGCAGCTCCCCAATGCCCAGAGTAATGCAGCGGTTGGGAGAGGGGCACGGTTATTCCTCTTGTATCCTCCTCTTGCCCCTATACAGAAAGAATTTTGTAAACAAGGGTCCACCCACTACCCCCTGATACTTGACCCTTCCCACCCTGACCAACTATGCAAGCATCATCACTAATAAAAAAAAAAAATTAGCCTGCTACACAAGCACTGATTTTTAAATGCTGCCTGCCACTGTCTTAGCAGGACTAGACCAAATGGCTGGACATTCACCACCCTGGGCTAGACTAGTTTCCTTGTCACCTACTGACATGCCAGCTCATCCTCCTGGGGTGCAAGTATGGTTTGTTTTTAATTTATTTAGCTGGAAGAATTACAGATAGGCAGAGGCAAAGAGCGTAAGAGATCTTCCGTTCACTGGTTCATTCTGCAAATGACTGCAACACCCAGGACTGGGCCACGCTGAAGCCAGGAGCCCAGAGCTTCTTAGAGATCTCTCCTATGGATGCAGAGGCCCAAACACTTGAGCCATCATCTGCTGCTTTCCTAGGAGCATTAGCAGACAACCTGATCAGAAGTGGAACAGCTGAGACGCCCATGTGGGATGTCAGCACTGCAGGAGGTAGCTAACCACCTAAGCCACAGCATCCACCACTCTGATACTGGCTCTGATGTTTTCTAGAACATCAAAGAGAACAGCAGGCCCCTGTCTATTTCCTCAAGCAGAGACGCCTTCCTTATTTTGTTTGCTTATTCTGTTGCAGGTCCAGCACCAGAACTTGCATTCCACCCCCTCACCCTATCATGGGTTCAATCTGTATAACACAACAGCCAGAGAGAAAAGCCACCACAGGCAATAGACAGTTGCACTGAGGAACACACTCCCCACTCCACTCCCATAGGCGGCTCTGAGTCGACACACAGGCATGCCCAAACCGTACCTTCTTCCTGCCTGCTTTTTCAGTCGTAACCACCACTGATTTCCCATTGCACAAGGCCACACAGGAAGTGGCCTTTGGTCACCTCTCTGCCCTCATTCCCACTGTCGGCACCTTGACTCCCCTTCCAGTCCCACGGCCTTCCTTCCTGTCGCTCATGCTCCACGTGTGCACTTTCAGCTCAGCTGACCACAGCGTTCTGCCCCCATACCTGTGCAGTCCGCGCCCTTAAACGCACTTACCACTTAGCTAAAGGTCTAGCTCTGAACATTCAATTTCAATTAACAACCTGGTTCCTCCCAGATTACTTTACATCTTCTTTTCCTGCTTTCTTTCTCCACAGAGTAGTACTTCTCACCTGGTGCCATACACACTTATTCATACACAAAACGTCTCGCCTGGCCGGAGGAGAGCACTGGGAGGGCAAAACCAAGACCTGTTTTGGTGTTTTCTCCTCACTGCCTGGCTCACAGCACCAACACCACAGGGGTGTTATGTTCACTAACACATGGCAACTGTGTGTACAGGTACAGACATACATTTCAAGGACACCAGCATTACAGAAAACTCAGTGCCAAAGGAGAAACAGTAAAAGGCGCAGGATATAAGGGGAAGTTTTTTTTAAATAATTCAGTATTCATGCTTTTTACAGATACCTTCGAACTTCACTAACACTGCTAACACAAGCTTGCTCAAAGCAGTTGTGTAAACGCCTGAAAAAACTCTTCTTAAAAAGCACTTTGCAAAGTTGTAACTTTTCAACTTAAAACCTACAACATGCAACAACACTTATGGTCAATTTAGAAGTTTCATATTAACATGATTCAAATATTACACTCTGTATTATACTGAGTTGAAACAAAGGAGTAGGAAGAAAAAAATTTAATGCTAATACTCAGAAAAATGCACTCTATTTTCTTTCCAATCCTGGGTCCTTTCACACATGGAATGTGCCAAGAGCAGGGGAGATCAACAGTGAGTGGGTGAGCTGGCATGTGGCACTTTACTCAGCAAACACTTCAGAAAAAACTGCACACACCACGGCAGCTTCAGATAAGGCCACTCTGTTACTGTCTAATAGAACATCAAGCACATGATTTTGTACAACACAAAAATACAATTATTCTTGCATTCTTTAAGTTTGTTACCTGGTGCCAACAAGCAAGCCATTCCTCCATAATGGTGAGCACCACTGACCTACAAAGTTCTGTGAAATTTCTCTAAGTCAGAAAGGGCAAGAAATCATATGCCCTGGCAGTTCATAAAACATTTTATACAAATATGTGTTTGTTGAACAATGCTGCAATACTGGCACGATAAATGCCATATGCAGGAAACGGCGCAATGGTTCAACTGGCTCTTCTACCGCAGCACATGCATCCCACATGTGGTTGACGGCCCAGCTGCTCCACTTCTGCTCCAGCCCCTACCTGTGGCCTGGGAAAGCAGCACAGATTGGCCCAAGTCCTTAGGACCCTATATTGACACGAACAACACAGAAGAAGCACCTGGCTCCTGGCTTCAGATCGGCTCAGTTCTAGCCACTGCAGCCATCTGTGAAGTGTGTGAACAGACAGATCTTTGTCACTTTCTCTCTGTAAATTTGCCTTTCAAATAAAAATAAATCCTAAAAAAAAAAAAAAAAAAAAAAAAGATGTAGGAAACACTCAAGCAGCAATGTCTTTGTATATAGATAAAATTTATTTCCAATGTGTAGGTCCACAAATGTAGGTTCTTGCTATCTGAATTCCTAATCTACTATACCTGTAGAATGAGATTCATTCGATTATATACTATAAATATTCACAACAAATAAATCAAGCTTCAAAAATGACAATGTAATTTGGAGTTTTTGGTCTTGCACGTAAGGAACATGGGAGTCATGGCTGCCATCAATACAGGAAAGATTGTAAGAACTAAAAACCAACACTTCCTCCCGGAAAGCCTGCACTGCAATGAGTGAATCGCTGCAGGCTCAACACAGTGAGAAAAAGCCACCAGGGGAGTGCACTTGTAAGGGTTCCCTCTGCAGGAACCATACCATGTTCTCACAGTGCAAATCAGAGAAACATGCAGCCTGTTTCAGCAAAGGCCAGAAAGGTAAGCACACTGCATTCCCTTACTGCTAACAGCCCCTGCCCACACAGCAACAATGTTACACTATCCTAAGCAACTGGGGTTTTACCAGATAACTAACCCATCTGGTGCAAAGAAAATACTCCACACCAGATCTCCCTAGTTTTTCTGGTTTTACCTAAAGGAGAAAAAAAAAAAGTAAGAAGTCTTGTGTGGGTCACAACCCAATGAGACAGGCTCACCTGCTGGCAGCGCTAAGTGACACTTCCCTGCCTTTACCTCCCCCCGCGCCCCCCCCCCCCCGGCCCAGCGCTGCAAGATTCCTGCATCACAGGAAGTTTCAACAGGAACAATGGCACAGCTCAGACCTTATTTAAGAAAATGTTTCCAGAGAAATGAAAAGACAACACCGGACAAAAACCAGGCAACCAGAGGGAATTCTACTCTGATGCCTACAGTTACAGCATGTAGTTAAATGGCTTAATCTTCAGATAAACAGAAAACCTCACATCAAAGTCTATTCACTATGCTTGCTTTATTCCACATATCATCCTCAAGAAATTACAAGGCATACTAAAATCAATGCAATAGGTCTCAAGTGTTCCATAACCTTTAAAAATATTGTGGGAAGCCGTCAGCATCCCATATGGTTACCGAGCTGTTTCCCAGCTACTCCAGTCCCCAACTAAAGGCCTGAGAAAAGCAGGAAAACAGCCCAAGTGCCTGGTCCCCTACCAGGCAGGAGGGAGACCTGCCTCCTGCCTTCGGCTTGATCAGTACAGATCACCAGCCCTTCTGGCAAGTGAACCTGCAAACAAAAGTGCTCTCTCTCCGTCTCTTCCTCTCCCTCTCAAACTCTGGCTTTTTTTTTTTTTTTTTGTTAAGATTTATTCATTTTTATTGCAAAGTCAGATAAATAGAGGAGGAGAGACAGAGAGAAAGATCTCCCATTCAATGATTCACTCCCAAGTGACCACAATGGCCAGAGCTGCGCTGATCTGAAGCCAGGAGCCAGAAGCTCTTCCGGGTCTCCCATGCAGGTGCAAGGACCCAAGGCCTTGGGCTGTCCTCAACTGCTTTCCCAGGCCACAGGCAGGGAGCAGAATGCAAAGCGGGGCTGCCAGGAATTCTAAAGAGTGTGTGTGTGTGTGTGTGTATGTGTGTATAAAATTTGTATATACATAATTCAGAATTTATAGGTTTTTTAAAAATTCAGAATATATATATATTAAAAAAAAAAAAAAAAAAACGGCACCCATATGGGATCCCGGCACATTCAAGTTGAGGACTTTAGTCACTAGGCCACTGTGCAAGGCCCAAATTCTGGCTTTCAAAATAAACAAATCCTATTTTTTAAAAATGCTGAAAGTACAATCTTTGATAATGCCAGGTTATAAATTATACGTACCAGTGAATACGTATATGCAATTTAAAATTTTTTTCATCCAAACACACATAAACTACAGAAATTTAATTAAATTAGGATCTTCCCTATTCAAGCCAGGGTAAGGATAGTTGTTGGACATCACAGAAACCATTTAATATGATACTGGAGTTCTTAGGTAATGCAGCTAAGATCACAAAAGCATAAATGGTTCAAATCCAAAAAAAAAATTTCAAGTCAATATTTAGAGCTATTCAGCACTATAAATACTGCAACTAAATAACTACTGAAGTGTTCAGTGAGGTCCTACAGCAGTAACTAAGAAATGTAATACAAAAACAAGATCTCAAGGCTTAAAAACACAAAATATCTAGAACAAATCTAATAAGAGATATGCAAACTGACATTACAAAATTTTCCAAAAAAAAATGACAAACAATTTGCAAAAATCTATATCAGTGAACACACGTGTCACACTTCTCAATGTGGTAGGTAACTTCACCGCATCTCCACATCCAATACAATCCTAAAGAAAATACCCAGAGTTTAAAATCTGTGCTATGAAATATCACAGGAAGAAAAATACAATTAATAACAAGAAAATATAACTAAAAGAGAGCTCAAAAATATGACCAATATAGTTGAAAATGAAAAGGTATGAAAACATCCCCCACACACTAGCTGTAGGCAACTGCCTAGGTTGCCTTGTACCCAGGCAAGTATTACACTGCTGGGAGAAAGCAGCCAGAAACCAGCATATATTCTGGGCCTGGTTAACACCAAGTTTGTGTTAACTATACCAATATTCTTTTTTTTTTTTTAAGATCCTTAAGTAAGGGCCCGGCAGCATGGCCTAGTGGCTAAAGTCCTCGCCTTGAATGCACCGGGATCCCATATGGGCGCCAGTTCTAATCCCGGCAGCTCCACTTCCCATCCAGCTCCCTGCCTGTGGCCTGGGAAAGCAGTCGAGGACGGCCCAAAGCTTTGTGACCCTGCACCCGTGTGGGAGACCTGGAAGAGGTTCCTGGTTCCCGGCATCGGATCGGCACAGGATTGGCACAGCACCGGCCCGTTGCGGCTCACTTGGGGAGTGAATGATCGGATGGAAGATCTTCCTCTCTGTCTCTCCTCCTCTCTGTATATCTGATTTTATAATAAAAATAAATAAATTAAAAAAAAAAAAAAAGATACTTAGGTAAGGTAAGGAATGCCAGGCCAGGATGTGTCACTCTGGCCCGCAGGGATTGGAGGCTACCGACTGCCCAAAGGGGTGTTGGGGACACACTCGAGTAGGAGTGGCTAAAAGCTTGTTTGACAGGGGAGGAGTAACTTAAAGGATCTTCCAGGGATCAAACCACTGCACTCGCAGGCAGGAGAGGAAGCTGAGGTAAGAGTGGTCTGGTGGGGTGAAGGAATTGGAGGGCATTTCCAGATAAGGCCAAGGAACCTGCCCATGTTGGAGACCTGCAGTGAGCTAAACTGCCCCATCAGCACATGCAAAAGCTAGGACTAGGAGCATGCCTGGCTGTGCTAGGCCACAATACCTGCCCACCAATGTCAGAGCAAGGGGTGGGCCATGTCAGCCTGGGTTGCAACACCCACCAGAACGTGAAAACCGAATCTGGAAGCAGATTCTTTCAGGGACTTGTGGGCTCGCCTCTGTGGGACTACAGCACCCACTGATTCACACAAAGAACTGGAAGCAGCAACAGGCTGAGTCAGACTAGATCACAGAACTCGTCTGACACTCACAGGAGCCAGGGCTGGGAAAGGGCTGGGACGATCCAGCCGGCAGCACGTGCCAGCACGGAGGGCAGACCATGCCAAGACTCATGAGATCTGGGACTGGGAGCAGGCCTGATAGGAAAACTTAGGGTTTTCCTACTAGGCTGCTGCTTCCACTGTTGAGTATGAGAGCCAGGAATGGAGATGGGCCAGTTTGGGAACAGGCTGGGCTGGGCACCCACTGGCAAATACCAGGACTGAGTGTGAGTCATGTCAGGATGGACTGCAACACCTCATGGCAGTCACAATATCCAGGGCTGAGAGCAGGCTTACTAGGAGAACTATAGGCACTCCCCTGCTGGGTTGCAGTTTCTGTTGGTGATCATGAGAGTCAAGGCTGAGGGCGGGCCAGGCTGGCCAAGCCAGTAGCACCCATCAGTGTGTGGGGCAATGTGGCTGAGCTAGGCCACAGCACGCATGGATGTGCACAAGAGTCACACAAGATGTGGGATGGGCCAGACTGGGCCATAGCACATGCCAGCACGTGCAAAAACTGAAGCCAAACCTGGTTGGGGTTATTGGGGGGCTGCCAGGACCACGACATTCACTGGCGTTTGTCAAGACCTGTGTTGGGCTGGGCTGAGCTAAGCTGGTGCACATGAGAGTCAAGTCTGAGATCACCCAGGCAAGGCTTCTTGGGGAATTTCCCAACTAGACTACTGGACTCAAACCCTGCTCTAAGGGAAACCCCAACATGCATGGTGTGACCAACAGAGACTGAACTTCCTCAGTTGCTGATGCCCATGCAGTCAACAGCATGCCTAGATGCACAAGCGGAACATGGAAGCCAGCTCATCTAAGCCAGCAGAGGATGCTGAGTGCCTCATAAAGGGATGAAGGGCATACTAGGTGGGACCACTCTCCTGGCCACACTTTGCAACATGTTCCTGGGCCTGTGGATGCATTAAAGTGGACATAGTCAACAGACCTTGGAAAGATTTTCTCAACCCTGGTACAACGAAGCCAACTTCTCAGAACTATCAAAACCACTCAAGTCATATCCTTTCATACATCAGAGTGTCTAAGGCATGATCCATGACTGTGCCCCATCCCTTGGTGCTGATATAATCTGACAGCAAAGAGTGGCCCCTCCTCTTCCCCTACTGAGGACATAGGAGAAAAAAAAAAATGAAGCATTTGTCCCACCCACTCTCCTCCATACCTCAACCGTCTTCACACTAATTGGAGACACACAAAGCTGTGCATCTCTTTCAACTAAGTATTAAAAATAAAATAAATATTTCCCATGAGACAGCAAAGCATATTAATTAATTATAACAACACTGTACTATTAAGGTGGGTATTTGGTGAGGCAATTAGGATGCTGTTTGGGATATCTGAGTGCCTTGGTTTGAGTTTCAATTCCACCCCCAGTTCTAGACTTCTGATAATACACAGTCTGGGATCTCAGTCCTTGCCACCAACTGGGAGACACAGAATTCTGGGCTCCTAGCTTTGGGCCCGGCCCAGGACTGTCTGCGGCAGGCATTTGGGGAGTGAACTGGCAAATGGGAAATCCCTCTGTGTGTATCTGCATTTCAGATAAATCAGTCTACATAAACATTTAAAATTCAAATACCCAGAAGTGATTTCATCTGCAGATCAGTGAAAATAGGGAAGGGAGAAAAGGAAGTTACCTTAAATGTCTAACTTCCTTCTTGCCTAAATTGTGCAAATTTATAGATTAAAATCTGGGCAGTGTGATTTTAAGCACATTTTTATCAATACAACTTTTCTTCTTGCCTTCATGCTGCTACAAAATTAAAACAAAATTAACAACAAAAAAATAAAAATAAATGAAACAAATATGTAGGTATGTAGGTATGGACGAGCCATGGCTGGGCTGAAACATCCAACAACAAGAGTCAGAATGGGGTGAAAGCCAGCCAGGAAAAGCCACTGTTCCTGCTAGGACAGGAGGTGAACTGAGTAGGGTTGGCTCAAGAACCCCCTGGCAAGCGCAAAATCTGGCATTGGGAGGGGTTCTGATGGAGGAGCCTGGGCAACTCCTCTGGCAGGACACAGTCCCTGCAGGTAAGCGCGAGAAGCATGATTGGAAACAGCCCAGAATAGGCCATGGAAAGTTTCCCACTGGCATGCATTCGGCATGGGTCAGGAGCAGACCAGGCTGAATCAGTTCATGTCATCCTCTGGCAAATCCGATCACCAGAACAGAGTGTGGAATGGGCCGGGTTTGGTTGCGACAAAACCAGTACACATTATGGAACGCCAGGGCGTGGTTGCCTGTACTGGATATGAATGCAGCACCCATCCAGCACACGTGAGATCCAGGAAGGGAGGGGCAGAGCTGGCGGGGGGGTTCAGGGGCTGGTCCCCTCACTGGACAACCACTCCCACTGGAGAGTGTTGGCTGGGATAGAGACAGACACGACTAAGCAAGGCTACAACACCTGTGCGCTGCATGTGGACAAGATCAGGGCCACAGCATCAGCTGGCAGAAGCTGGCACTGGGGACTAATTCTGTCGAGTCAAATCACAGGACCACCTAAAGAGTGCATAAACCGGGACAGAGAGACCTGGGAGGGAAAAAGTGGGTTCCCCCTTCTTGGGTCACTATTCCCGTGGGAGGGCATGAAAACTAGGATGGGGGCTGGGATGGCTAGATAGAGAGGTACTCAACAATATCTGTGAGGGCTGGATGGTTGAGTTGGTTAGATAAAACCAAGCTTTAATACCCATTGACAAGTACCAGAGCCAAATGGGATGGGGGACAGATTGGTCTTCTGCTACACATACTGGCAAACCAGGGTAGGGGGCGGTCTGGTGGGGGTTATTGTGGGTCGCCCCAACTAGGCTACAGCTCCCACTGGTTGATGTAAGGGCCGAACCAGACTGGACTGCAACACCCATTGGTTCCAGTGCAACTCAGGACTGAAAACAGAACCAACACAGCAATTGCAACCACCAGCTGATCAGGGTGATGGACTGTGCCGGGCCCTGTGCTTGCTAGAACATACAAGAATCTGGTCTGGGAATACCTCAAAGTATCTTTGGAGATCTCCCCACTTGAACTGCTGGACTCAGAATTCTAACCAAGAAAAGACAGAAGACAGAATAGGACAATCATTCATCTCAGCTACATGTTGGCAGCGAAATATGGGACAAATGGAGACTTCATGATGGACCATATCAATCAGTGGACCACCTCATCGAGCGAAACTGGCAGTGACTCATAACTGGAGAACTATTAACTCCACTTGAGCACATATCTCAGAGCATGCCCCACATCCGGGACTTGGGGTGGGCGGGAAACCGGGTGGGGCTTCTCCCTCAATATCCCCTTTTACCTCAGATACATGATGGAAACAATATGGACATAATAGCATTGCCCACCTCCCTATCCCCCTGAACCTTTTTTTTTTTTTTTTTTTTTCTCTTTCTTGATTTTCCTTCAACTATAGTTAACTATGTAAAGATTGTCAACAACAATACAATAAAATGGATTATTAAAAAAAAAAAATAAAAAAAATAAATAAAAATAAATGAAATAAATATTTGTTCAATCAGCTAACCAGCTAAGCACATATAACCTACATTCTCCGAGGCATTACAGGAGCTCCTGAAGACACAAAGTCATTACAGTCAGTGCCCTTAAAGAATGTAATTGTGGGGCGTGGTGGGATGGCTTAATTGGCTAATCCTCCAGCTCCAAGCACTGTGATCCTGTATGTGTGCTGGTTCGCGTCCCAGCTGTTCCACTTCTCATCCAGCACCCTAGTTTAGGCTAGGAAAGCAGTGGAGGACAGCTTTATGACCCTAAACCCATGTGGAAGACCTAGAAGAAACTTCTGGTTCCTTGCTTTGGATTAGCTCAATTCCATCAGTGCAGCCAATTGGGGAGGAGTGTGCAGATCAAAGATCTTTCTGTCTTTCTCTCTGTGAATCTGCCTTCTAATAGAAAACAAATCTTAAAAAAAAAAAAAGAAGAAGAAGAAGAATGTTAATGCGGGGGCACAGTGGGACGGCAGCCTAATCCTGGTCTGTTTATGGCCTGGGAAAGCAGCGAGAATGACTTAAGTTCCTGGGCCCCTGCACCCACATAGGAGACACAGAGGAAGGTCCCAGATTTGATTTGCCTAGCTCTAGCTGTATGGTCATTTCAGGAATGAACTGGCAGATGGCTCTGTCTCTCCTCTCTGTAAAGTCTGCCTTTCAACTAAAATCTTAAAAAGAAAAAAAATTTTTTTAATGTGGTAGTAGAGACAGGATATGCAAAACAGTTCAGGTTGTAACAGAGAAGTGAAGACCTGAGGTACCATCTAGATCAGGGAGGGGGCGAATCGGATGAAGACTTCAGAGAGGCAGCGGTTTGGACATCATGAATGACTCGTAGGCTGGAGTCTGGGACAGCTGAAACGCACACAGGATTCAGGGACATAAATGGAGCATATGCCAACAAGTCTGCAAGATCACTAACCCTCTACACAGTCGGGGGGTGGCGGACAAAAAGCAAACTGAACCAGTTTCAACTGAAAAATAAAGAGAAAGAAATCTTCCTGGGAGGGTTGCTGAGAGGAAAATGAGCCAGTAGGTTGAGAAACACGTGCAGGCCATCTGGCTGCCACATCCACTGGCTCTGAGGCTGACTTTGCCATTTTACCCTTACTGTCTCCTTCCTGGGTCTCCATAACTGTCTAGATGGTAGAACACAATTTCTTTGGTCTTGGATAATGGTCCAGCCCAACTTTTGACATACCAAAGGTACTCCTAACACACTGTTTCAAACACACACACACACACACACACACACACCCCACATATACCAGGTTCCACTGAACTATCCTCTGTAACACTACCTGGAACTGCCATACAACTAATGGCTAAGTGTTCAGTCCAGGGCCAGTGGCTCATTTAATCAGCACCCCACCTGATGTGTACACACAGGACTTCATACTTACAGGCTGAGGCTGTTCTGCAATACAGCAGTTGAAACACAACCAGAATTCACTCATGCTTAGAGTTCGAGGTACAGGTTAGCAGCAGCAAGAATTCCTAAGTTCAACTCAGAAGGTGCCACGAAGTATAGTTCTCAAAAGGATGAATGTCCAATGAAGGCAAAATAATAATTTTGTTTTACTGTGCTTTTTTTCTGAAAGTCAAGTTTCTTCCACAAGTTAAAGCAAAAAGGACAGATCACTTTCTTGCTTTGCTTCTGGTTCTACAGAGACATGCTCCTGCATCACCAGGAAATGTAACAATTGTTGTCTTGAACCCAGAGCTTACAGCAGGTAGTCTAGGAAAGAAAAGAAAAAGTTAACTTTAGTGTTGAAAGCATTTATTCTGTGATAAAATTCAGAGCAATATTATCCTTCATAATAAACAGCAAATGTCAAGGATTTTAAGACACTGATATCAGTTCAACACATTATTTTGGAATGTCAAGTGCTAGGATATAACATCAAAACTAAATATAAAATCTTGTCCTCACAAAGCATTGTTTTTTAACTAGCAAAATATATATTTAATTTTTTAAATTACTAATTATAACATTGTGACTGTCGTACTTAAATCTCTTAATTCCAAGAGGAACTACTGACCATCACTTCACTAGCTTACTCACTGGGTTTTCATACATATCTTACATAGTAATTGGTAACAGTAAGCAGCCATAGCTTATCAAAACAATAAACAAAATTATCACCTGATCCATCAAATTTTGAAACGTGGCTAGTTTAGCTAGACTTCATTTGAGCCATCAGTGACAGATCCCTCACCCCTATGAACACTGTGCGCCCCACAAGCACAGTGGCAAACCAAGTATGTCCGGTCAGAATCTGTCCAACCAGTTTCTATGTGGAGCTGGGAAGAGTGAACTTATTTTTTTATTCAACCGCCAAGCTGCTGACTTCAAGGTTACCTTGAGTCAACCATACCCCACTGCTCATATAGTAGGTGGTCCTGACATAGCAATGCTGACAAGCAGACAAAAGCGAGGGTCACACAACTAGTCCCTGCCTGCAGCGCCCCGAGCGTGGCAGGCCTGCCTCTGTGAGGCAGGAAGTGCACCTCCCTTTTTGGGCTCACCTTGAAATGTTCTTTTCAGATGCAGTCTACTGTACTATTAAGTGAAAACATCCAGGAGACAGGTGCATTACAAGTCTGCAGGCAAGAGGTTCTGCAGGCAGATCAACAGTGAAGGAACAAATGACCGTCTCTAAGGGAAACAGTATCGCGAGAAGCAAAGAGTTTATCAGAACTGGAGTGTTCCCAGAATCAGAGAGGAAAACTCCAGTGGTGCCACCAGGGCCTCTCTCAGGGAGGAAACAGGTTTAACTGTCCCTGACAGGAAGGACGGGGGACTCCTCAGTGCAGTGTGCAGGAAACAGGCACCTTGTGGGCATTGCGACTACAATGTCGGTGAGGCCGTGTGGGCAGCAATCAGATTACAGTGGGCTGACAACTAAGGAAAAGGAACGTGCAATCAAGAGGACACACAGTTGTTTACTGCAACAATTTTAAGAGGTGGTATAGTGAAGAAAGAAAATCATTCTTCAAATAAAAAAAAACTGAAGATGTCCTAATTTGATTATTCAAGGAGAGATTGGGACACTGTGCACCAAGTGGTATGAAAAAAAATGTGTTTATAAATTTCCAAAAGAGATCTCACCCATTCCTAAGGTTTGTCAACTACAGTTCAGTAACAACCACATTACCCCTGAACACGAAGAGAAATTAAACTCTACTTTCTCCAAAGCCCCGCCTCAAAAGCAGGAAAGGCACAAAGGGCAGTCATGCTCAAAGGTAAAGAGCTTCAAAGAGACAAGCACAGGCTGTGTTCTGAAGAGTAACAGGCGCACACACTTAGACGCCTGCTTCTTCGGCCAGGGGACCCATCTCTAACAAACTCAAGGGAAGGAACAAGCTCCTAATTAAGCAGACGCTCCGAGAGGATCAGAAGGAAAACATACACTCTTGCCTTAAAAAATTCAGACTCTACAATGCTTACTGTAACACCAGAGAAGTGCAGTCTTTTTCCACAGAACTGGGTAAACACTGTGACATTTTTAAGGTTGGACATTTCCTCTGTCCAACCTTAAAAACAAAGGATTATATCCACATATTGTGAATACTATTTCAGTGCTGGTATTTAGTTAACCAGCTCTAGCTCATCCTAGATCAAAGATCTTGGCCACTAAGAAGCCATTTTAAATGAAGCATCTTTTTAACCAATCTAGGAAAGCAGCATGTCTTCCTTCGAACGTGAACATTCTCTGTATTTGCCTTTCAAATCTGTTTCACTTCTCCTAACAACATCACTGGCTTTCTCATCTACATATAAATTACCAAAACCAAGTGTCGTTTAACAAAACTTCTTTCAAACATTTTTAATTTAGAAGGTATTGTATTTACTTACTGTATTATAGTTACTCATTAGCTTCCCAGTTTAAAATCCATAATACTTAAACTCTGCTACAATCCCCCCAAAATTAAAGTTTCCCTCTCATTCAAAAATAAACTGTTTTTGTGTATTTTAAAATATACATTTTCTTGGAGTGGGCCTATGCCTACCAGTTGGAAAGCCCACACCCACCTGGTACAGTAGTACCCCGGGTGGGAGGAGTCTCAGCTTCGGTCTCTGCTCTTGGGAGGGAGCACTACTGGTGCACCCACATGGCAGACTAGGACTGAGTTCACTGGCTCCCGATAGCTCCCTCCCTCTGCCTCTCAAATACATGAATGTGTTTTAAAAATAACCAAAAAACATGTACATTTACCTACTGTGTACTAAGTTAGTAACATTTGCAACACTTCCTCTTTCCTAATGCTTAGCTCAAGGATGACTCATTCAAGGGCAATAATACAAAAACCCACGACAACCTGAGTAACGAACTTGTTGAAATACATTCTCAAGCCAAAAGGATGTTTGCAACTCCAAGAGTTTTTATTTAAGCAAACATATCAAACTTAGGAATATTTATTACAAGACATGTTTGAGACATTCTATCAGGGGTCTGGGCCTTGGGGTTGAGGGTGGCTTGCAGCTCCCCGCAGGGTGGCAGCTGCCGGGCCCCCCTGCCGGGCCATCCAAGGCTGGGGACTCAAAGCCAGTGCCGAAAGGTAGTGACTGAGTCCTTGGCTTTAGGCAGGCAGTGCACCAACTGGTGCCAGGCTCTTCCTGCTGGCCACCCAGCGGCGAGCTCTGGGGTTTTTAGGATATGAAATTGCTGTTTAGGGACACCCATGAATAAGGCCAGCTTTAGTCTAGCTGAGAGATGAATTCTGAGTGATTCCCAGTTACAGGGTCATGAAACTTTCGGGCAAGCATGGTGACTGAGACCTGATGGTTTGGAGGGGAATGGCCATAAGATCTATTTGGGCCAGACTGAATCACCAGCCAAATTAGGAATCTTGAGATGGGCTGTTAGCATAGAGCATCACTGCTACACACCAGTCCACACCAAAGCTACGGATGGGGGCCTGTCTGGCAGGGCAAGTACCGTTACTTGACTGGGTGGTGGAATAGTGGACTGGTCACATTTGGCAGGCACGCGAGAGAACTTGGTCCGGGAGCAAACTCTGCGGGGGAAGTGTGGGCCCAACCCTGTGGAGATACAAGTTCCGCAGGTTAGCTCGCGAGCTGCGGTGGCAATGGGCTATAGGAGTGACTATGGCACCTGCCATAACTTATGGGTAAAGGAACCGATGGCAATCTGGGCAGGTCAAGGCAGCACCACCCGAAGGTGTATCTAAAATAGGATGTGGGGTAGGCCGAGCTGCAACTGGAATGGGTGGATCAAGCAGGGCCAAGCAAACTTCAACCCACAAAAAAGAATAGAAATGAGGATGGAGCACATGTCATTCCAGCCTAGGTTCTTACACCAACTGGTCTGCATGAGGCAGGGATACTATCCCACAGCATTGAAGGCAAAGGCTGAGGCAGGTGAGGGGCTAAGCCAACTGGGTCAGAGCACCCACTGGCATGCATGCAATCTAGGGTTGGGAATAGACTCAGTTGGGGAGCTGTGAGAGTATACACTTGCTGGGTTGGGATTCCCACGGAAGGGTGTGGGGGTTGCATTCTGGTCTGGATATGGCTGCAATCTCCCTAGGCACAAATGTGGACTGGGGCTGGACGTACCAAGCTGGACTAGACGCCTTCACCATCTGGCGCTCTGGAGAATCTGGGTAGATGTTGGACGGACTAGGCTGAGTCTCTGCCCCTACTGAGCCATGTGTGAGCAGTGTCTGGGTATGGACAAGCCTTGGCTGGGGTGAAACAGCCAGCACCAAGAACTAGAATGGATTGAAGGCCAGCAATGAGGGCTGGCCCATGGAACCACCAGTACGCACAAGACCTGGCATAGGGAGAGGTTCTGGAGGAGGAGCTTGGGAAACTCCTCTGTCGGAACACAGCCCCTTACAGGTGAGCGCAGGAACCACAATATGGAGCAACCCAGACCAGGCGAGAAGATGATACCCACCATCATACATATAGCATAGGTGGGGGGCAGACTAGGCTGAACCAGTTCACATCAACCGCTGGCAAATCCGAGAACCAGCATAGAGTGTGGGTCAGGCCAGTTTCAGTCGCAACACATACCAGTGCACATTAAGGAATGCCAAGTGAGGTGAGCCGTACCAGATGTAGTTGCAGCGCCCAAACAGCACACGTGAGAACCGGGAGCGGGGAGGAGACAAAGCCGGCAGGGGAATGTGGGCTCCCCTGCTGGACAACCACTCCCACTGGAGAGCATGAGTTGGGATGGGGGCAGACCAGACCAGGCAGGGCTACAACACCTATGGGCCTCATGTGAGCTAGACTGGGGAAGGGCTAGATTGGGCTGACTGTTCCAACTGGTGCAAGCAAAAATTAGAGTGGGTGAGGGCTGGGTGGGCTTTGCCACATCATCAGATGGCAGAGGGTGGCACTGGGGGCCAATTCTGTTAAGTTAAATGCCAGAACCACCTGGAGAGTGCACAATCTAGAAGTTGGAGTGGCCTAGTAGGGAGATAGTGGGCACCTCCCTTGTGGGTAACCACTCCCACTGGAGAGCACGAAAACCAGGACAGGGGCAGGAGTGGCTAGACCGGAAGGCAGTATGTAGCAGTATGCCAGTATGTATGTGGGCTGGATAGTAGGGTTGGTTGGGTTGAACTAGGCTTCAATGCCCATTGACATATACGATAGCTGAATGGGATGTGGGACAGATTGAACAAGCCTACGGTACATATTGGCATGCATGGGAACCAGGGTAGGGAGCAGGCCTGGTGGGGGTTATGGGGAGTCACCCCAACTAGGCTGCAGCTCCCACTGGTTTGCATGAGGACCAAGTAAAAAGTGAGCAGGATCGAGCTGGACTACAACATCCATTGGTTCAAGTAGATGACAGGGCTGGAAACAGAACTGATCCAGCAATTGCAAAGACCAGCATGTGCATAAGCTGACTGGGTTTGGGATCATCTCAGATGAAGTTTCTTTGGAGATCCCTCCATCGGTACTGCTGATCTCAGAACCCTAACCATGAAGAGACTATGTCAGCCCGTGGATTCTGAATAGGTTTCATCGCGATTGGAACAGCGAGATTGGCAGCAATTCAGAACTGTTGAACTATCAAAACTGCTTGAGCAGGACCCTCAGAGCGTGTCTCACATGGGGGACCGACCTGGGATGGGTGGGAGGCTGGGTTGGGTGTTTCCCTTTGTTTCTTCCCTGACCCCAGATACAGGGAAAAAAAAAAAATTTAGTGTGGAAACAATGGTATTATCCACTTTCCAGTAGCCCTTGACCCTTTGTACCCTAATCAACTAACATTATTTAAGAAAACAAATAAATTAATTTAAAAAAAGAAAAAATTGCATATGTTCAAAGTATATACTGTGATTTTTAAAAAAGATTTATTTTGGGCCCCAGCATGGTAGCCTAGTGGTTTAATCCTTGCTTTGCATGTGCCAGGATCCCATTTGGGTGCTGGTTCATGTCCTCACTACCCCACTTCCCAATCAGCTCCCCGCTTGTGGCCTGGAAAAGGTAGTCGGGGACGGCCCAAAGCCTTGGGACCCTGCGCCTTTGTGGGAAACCTGGAAGAAGTTCCTGGCTCCTGACTTTGGATGGACTCAGCTCCAGTTGCTGTGGCCACTTGGGGAGTGAATCAGTAGACAAAACATCTTTATCTCTATCTCCTCCTCTTTGTAGATCTAACTTTGCAATAAAAATAAACTTTTAAAAAAGATTTATTTTTGTATTTGAAAAGCAGAGTTACAGACAGAAGGACAGAGAGAGAGAGATCTTCCATCTGACTGGTTCACTCCCCTGGTGGCTACAGCGGCCGGAGCTGGGTTGATCCAAAGCCAGGAGCTTATTCTGGATCTCCCACATGGGTGCAGGGGTCCGGGGACTCGATCCATCCTCGACTGCTTTCCCAGGCCATAGGCAGCCGCCTGGATCAGATGTGGAGCAGCCAGGATATGAACTAGCACCACATGGGATGGGTTTGTAACTTCTGGTTAATATCCCTCCTTTCCCAATCCCTAATCCTCTGACAATCCTGACTCCAAGCTCTGCTTTAATAAATTTTTTCAGATCCCAAATATAAAAAAAATATTTTTATCTTCTTGCCTTTCTAAACAGATGTCCTCTGTAGAATTTTTTTCCCCAAAGTATATAATTCAAACATGCTTGTATGTAAACATCTTCAGATAATTAGTGAATTCTTCATAAAGTATTTCAACTGTGCCATTAATACCTCCATTAACAGTTACCTGCACTTGTTGTTTAAAACATGCCCACTCTTAAAACCTTGCATTTTTAAAAAGCATTTAGGCAGCATTTAGACTGTGATAACACTGTCACCTAGGCCAAGATTATGAACACAGCTGAGCACATTCCACACATACATAAGGGGTCAGACTGTAGCAGAACAGACCATCTCTGAGATTCCCCAGATTTTACAAGATGAACACACCTGAAACACCATCCTGGCCCCTTCTCTTTAAGCAGCTGCTGGTGGGTTTGTCCGGGGCCACTTCTGAGTGGCTGCCAGAGCTTGCTTGATTGAACCAGCCATTTCCAGACGACGTGAGAGATGAGCCAACATGTGGCTCCCGCCTCGTTCCTTACTCCAATGTTACAGCTTTCTATCTGTATGAACAGTTCTACTGTGGACAACTTCAGATTTTTCCATGAAAGGTTTATTCATTCATTCAAAATGCGGAGTGAGAGACAGGGTGAGGGGGAGCAGAGAAAGGGAGAGATCTTCCACAAGCCACTTCATTCCCCACAAACACCCACGGCAGGAGTGGGTCAGAATGAAGCCAAGCTCTTCATCTGGGTCTCTCATGTGGGTGGCAGGGACCCAGGTGTCTGGGTTATCATCTGTTGCTTTCCCAGGCATACCAGCAGGGAGCTCGATCAGAAGTGACGCAGCTGTTGCTTAAGCTGGCACTTGGATAACTGATGCTCTATCACAGGTGGCAGCTTAATCCACTGGCCCACAATGCTGATCCTCCACCCTCCAGTGCAGAGAATTTATAAAGGGAAAAAAAACAAAACAAAACAAAAGCCCCCGAGTCCAGGCACCCTACTCAAAAAAAGGTTCTTCAAATCAGCTTCCAACAAAAGACTTGATTTGAAAAGGGGAACATTTAAGTACACATTTACTCAATTTTTTCTAACATAACATGAAATATTTTAGTTCCAAGTGTTATCCATGCTAGCTCTGTGGGAAAGCCATTCCAAAGTTCAGCCTTCAGACTCTGAAATGATGTGCGGCGTTACAACACTTCAGTCATTTTCAGAAATACTCGCCAGGGCAACTGACAAGCTCTGCGATGCTGGGTTCTGTCAGTGAGAAAATGGAATGCTGCACTGCAAGTTTCACTGGTCCGAAATGAAGACTTAATTAAATGAAGCATATAAAAGTTCTGTATGCATTATCAAGAGCTATGATACAAATGTTCTTATTTGTTACCCAAATAGACAAACAGAATGAAGTAACAAAGATAGGCTCTAATTTGCTGCAAACCTTAAAAAAAAAAAGACTACACTATTGTAATAATATGGGGAAAACCAGGGGATGGGAATTTGGGAAGCGGGGTTAGGGAAATCCCAGACCCTATGGAATTGTACCATAAATGAAAAAAAAAAAAAAAAGCCTAAAAACTGAACACAAATTTAAAATGGGGGGAAAGGGTGGTTCCAGTTGCTCCACTTTTGATTCAGCTTCCTGCTACCAGGCCTAAGAATGCATCAGAGGATGGCTCAGGTGCTGCTGTCCCAGGCATCCATCCAGCGACAAGGAACAATGTCCTGGCTTTGGAATGACAGAGCTCTGGGCCTCTGTGGCCACCTGAGTTCTCTTTGGGTCATCCAAATGGAAGAGTTCTCTTTCTGTTAGCTCTGCCTTTCAAATAAACAAATCTGCATTTCAACTAAACTAATTTTTTAAAGAACTTAAAAATAAGAATAAAAATGAATGACAATTCCCTGCACCACAGATGTTGAGATTTCAGGAACAGATTAAACCAAACTGTAATTTAGACATGCACACGTAAGGCACGAGAGCAAGCGAATTATAAAAGTCAGGAGCAGGTTGAGGGCAGGACCTACAGATACGAAAGGATGAATAAGGGCTTCCAGAATGCTGGCAACATACTGCATGCTGACCCAGGCGGTAGCTACACCCCCTAGGTGTTTTATATAACTATTTGTTAAATAGTACAATTATGTGCTATGCAATTTTCTGTGTTTTAATTTTAATTACTAAAGTTCTAAAATATAACTAAAAGTAGCAGTAACAATCAGTAGGAGATGATAATGAACTGATGATCAGGGATAAAAACAGCAACACAGCATCACGTAACAATGACATCCTAGCCAGGGGAGTTGAAGAATGAGGTAACATTATAGGCAGGGGCTCATGGGATCTTTCAGCTGTCCAAGAAGTTTCTGCCAGATAACAAGCAATGGCCAAGTCTGAGTATTCATACTCAACTAACTGAAATGGTTCCTGATATTAATTTGACACAAGATCCTTCTAAAAACATATATATTTTTTAACTTATCTACTTTCATTGGAAAGTCAGATCCACAGAGAGGAGGAAACAGAGACAGATCTTCCACCTGCTGGTTCACTCACCAAGTAGCCGCAACAGCAGAAGCTGAGCCAATCTGAAGCCAGGAGCCAGAAGCTTCCTCCCAGTCTCTCCACAAAGGCGAAGGAATCCAAGGCTTTGAGTTGCCCCCTACAGCTTTCCAGGATCATAACCAGGGAACTGGATCGGAAGTGGAGCAGCCAGGACACAAACCAGCAGATCAGCCTTCTAATACATTGCGCTGGCCCAAGTAAGTTTCTTAAAAGGCAGAACAACAGAGATGGGGGAGGAGAGATTCCCCATCCGACAGTTCATTCCTCAAATGGCCACAATAGACAAAGCTAGCCAGGATGAAGGGATATGAACCAGTGCCCACATGGGATCCAAGAACATTCAAGGCAAGGACTTCAGTCACTAAGCAGACACTAGGTTACAGCACCAGGCCCAACATAAATTCCTTTAAAAATTATCTTTGAGGGCCTGGCGCGGCAGCCTAGCAGCTAAAGTCTTTGTCTTGCATGCTCTTGGGTCCCAGCTGCTCCACTTCCCATTCACCTCCCTGCCTGGAGCCTGGGAAAGCAGTTGGGGATGGCCCAAACCCTTAAAACCCTGCACCCAGGGTTTTTGGTAGGAAGTTCCTGCGCCCAGGGAGATTGGTAGGAAGTTCCTGCCTCCTGATTTCAGGATCAGCTCAGCTCCAGCCACTGCGGCCACGTGGGGAGTGAACCAGTGGATGGAAGATCTTTCTCTTTCTCTCCTTCTCTCTGTAAATCTGACTTTCGTAGAAAAATAATTTTTCAAAAAAATCTTTAGAACTAAGTATTACATTCACTCCTTCATGATTTATCAAAGTTGGAACAATCTACTACTTCCTGATGTCAGCTATAAAAAGCACAGACTGAAGAGAGGGTGGGCATGGACTCATCAAAAACAAGTAGAATACTTTTCCTTACATTTTTTAATTCCTAATCAGAGATTAATCGCTTCTATAGCTTCACCTAAATGTAACCACAACAGGTATCTTTTTTTCAGTTGGCTGACACATCCATGTTCGTGTTGCATGGTAATTTATTCTTTTTTAGTACTAAGTAGGTTTCAACACATGAATATGCTACAACTTCTCCATTCTCTTTGGTAAGTATTCAGCTTTCTCACTATTAAATTATAAAAGCTACGTGCGTGCAAGTGTTTGTGTGGATGAAGTTTACTGTTTTTTTCTGGGTAAATACCTCAGACTGGAAATGGGATGGATCCACACTATTTAGCCTAATTTTTAGCATTATGAGAAACTATTAACCATCATTTTCCAAATCCGTTGTACTACCCTGCATTCCTGCTAACAATGCCCATGATTTCCAGTACAGACAGCATAGCAGACAGTGTAGGTCTTCATCTTTCCAAATAACATTTCTAACAATTTGAGTTTTCACTGCCAATGAAGTCTAATATATCAATTTTGTTACATTTGATCTTTGTGTTAAAAAAAATTTAGGTTATCACAAGGTCAGATTACCATTTTTTAATAACATTTATTATTTTTATGCCAATTCACTTTAAAACTTTATTACTGGGTGGTATAATAAAAAGAAATCTCAATCTTTTCATGTACATATTCAGCTATGGCTGTTCATATATTTAAGGATGCCCATTTCCTAGTACCTAAAGTTCCTTTACCACCTTCAGAAACAATCAAATTAGTATTGCCAGGTTGATTATCATTCTACTGGTCTATTTGTCCTTCCTATGCCAGCACTATTACGATAAATTCTGAAGTCAAATAGTGATAAATCTTCCAACCTTATTTATTCTTTTCTTTCAAGACTGCTTTGGACTTACCAGATCATATGCATTTCTATATACATACATATCCTGTTGACTTCTGCCAAAAATGTCTCCCGTAATTCTGACTGAGGTTGAAATAATTCCAATAAATATTTGGTGAGATTTCAACTTAGTATTGTAAGTGTCCTAAGAGTATGGTATATTGTTGATTATTTTATGTTAAGACTTACAGCTCTCATACAGAAGTTTGATTTGTTTGAACATTACTTAGGGTTTTTTAAAATTTTTTTTCTTTTTGAAAGGCAGAATTTACACAGAAGAGAGGTGTTCTGGTTCACTCTCCAATGGTGCAATGGCCTCAGCTGAGTCCATCTGAAGCCAGAAGCCAATAGCTTCTATCTGAGTCTCCCCTGTGGGTTCTGGGGTCTAAGAATCAAGGCCCTCCTGCACTGCTTTCCCAGATCACAGAGCTGGAGCAGAAGAGGAGCAGTCAGGACACAAACCAGCAGATTAGCCTACTGATCATTGTGTTGGCCCAAGACAGTTTCTTAAAAGGCAAAACGACAGTGATGGGGGAGGAGAGAGATTTCCCACCCAATGGTTCATTCCTCAAATGGCCACAATGGGCAAGGCTAGCTAGCCAGGAGTCTAGAATGTCACCCAAGTCTCCCTGATGGGTGGCAGGGAACCAAGTAACTGGACCATCATTCACTGTTTTCTTTGCAGCAAGCTGGGTTGAAAGCTAAACAGCCAAAACCTGAACCAGCACTGCAAAATGTGGACCCAGTGGCAGCTTCATCCAGTATGGCACAACAATGACCGCCTTACACTGTGAAGCTCTGAAACTTTACAATCAGTTGGTAATTTTCATTACTGACCAGATATTTTAAACTTGAGTGGGTATTCCTTATCTCAAAATTAAAAACCCATTATCTCATTATAATTTACTTCTGTATGTCATGTATTCATAACTCCATGTAGTGAAGGGAAGATTTTTAGATATTAGTATGCTACAAAGTATAGTAGGATAACATTTCACAAAAGCCTATTCAGGCTTTTTCTAGCATCTTTCTTTTCCCAGTTAAAACTGACATATGCAACACTAAATATAAAGCTACCATTATGGCGGGGCTTACAAGATAGGAGCTAAAACTCAAGTCTGCAAGACAAATACAGAAGGAGGTGACATCCATGGAAGCTATTCTCTACCACCCACATTTCTTCTTCCGCTTAAAAATGACTACTGCGGGCCTGGTGCGGTTGCCTAGTGGCTAAAGTCCTCGCCTTGCACACCCAGGATCCCATATGAGCACTGGTTCTAATCCCAGCGGCCCTGTTTCCCATCCAGCTCCCTGCTTGTGGCCTGGAAGAGCAATCGAGGACGGCCCAGAAACTTGGGAATCTGAACCCACGTGGGAGACCCAGAGGAAGTTCCTGGCTCCTGGCTTCGGACTGGCTCAGCACCAGTCCGACCACTTGGACGGAGATCATTGGACGAAAGATCTTTCTCTCTGTCTCTCTTCCTCTCTGTATATCTGACTTTCCAATAAAAAATAAATGAATCAAAAAAAAAAAAAAAAAAGAAGAAGAAGAAGAAGAAGAAAAGAAAAGAAAATGACTGTTGGGCCCCACACCCTGTCCTAACAGTTAAAGCACCTGCCTGCAGCACAGGCCACCCATTTGGGTACCAATCTGAGTTCTCTCTGCTCCATTTCCAATCCAGCTTCCTGCTAATGTGCCTGGGAAAGCCAATGAAGACAGCCCAAGAGATGAGCTCCTGCACTAGAGGAAACCCTGGTTCTTGGCTCTAGGCTGGCCCAGCCTTGGCCATTTGGGGAATTAACAACTGGATGGAAAGTTTGTCTGTCTTTCTCTCTCCCTCCCTCCACCTGTCACTTTCTCCCTCTCCGTGTGTGTGTGTGTGTGTGTGTGTGTGTGTGTACTTTTAGCTTTGAAATAAATCTTTATATGAGAATGACTGCCATGTTGATCTTCCCTTCACACCAATAATCTTGCTTTGCCTTTTCTCTCACTCTCCTATCCCCTTTTCTTTCTCAATTTCCATCTCCTTTTCTATTTCCATGTATCTACTCTCCATAAATCCTCCCTTCACTTCCTGTTACAAATACATGAGATACAGAAGGTTCTCAGGGTATTCATCAGCGGACACACTGAAATCTGTATTAGCATTGTGAACTGTTCTCCTTAGTCTAACTAGACACTTACAGCCAACGCTTGCACACACTGGGCCGCATCCTACAAGTATGTGCAAAACTGAATCGCCTTTTTCCTCCACCTATCTGTGTTTTATCCTTCCTGACGAGTAGCTCTGTACCATCCACTGTCTACCAAGCAATGTACAAATTCTACCCTACTACCTGCAGTTCTCTGAAAAACACTACAGATTAAAAACCTTCTCCCATACAGATTTAAAAAAGAAAAATCAATGACTAACAAAAGCCAATTTAGTAATTTAGAATTTAGAAACCCAAATTTCTGATTCATCTATCCCCATCTGTTAGTGGTAACCATTTTTAACTGCTGAGTTGTTTCTTTGGTATTTGTAAGAGGTTTACTGTTATTTCTAAAGTTATCAATATCTAAACTATTTAAACTGACTTCCTATCTTTTTGTTAAAATGAATTAGGATAGACCTTTCACATTAGCCTCTTGGAAGCCTCAAGCGTCCTTTTACCAACGTCACTAGCTATGTGTGAAGCTACATTCAATATTTGTGCTATAGTTCAGCCCCTACTGAGTTAGGCTGTGTCCTTGCAAGTTGTTTTACAATAAATTCGTCTTAACTGAGGGGCTGTTTTGCCTCTGCCAAAACACTGTTCCTTGGCTGAAGTTGGAGACTGGAGAGCAATGCGCACTTGACACTGCTTAGACATCCACAGAGTGAAGCCTCTGTTCAACCACAAGCTTTAGAACGGCTGCGACAGCCACAAGGGGAGTACCACCCACAAGGGGAGTACCACCCACAAGGGGAGTACCAGCCACACTGCACACAGACGTGCAGGCAGCAGCTCCAGTGATTTAGAACTCCTGTTCTCACTCTACGTACACCTGAGAATGCTGAATTCCTTCACTCTCTGGGTCTATCATCGTGCCCAGGATACGTAACCTTTTTGTGCCCTTGTTTCCTAGTCTGCAAAACTGAGCTTATATAGTCTCTAACTAGAAGATTTATGTAATGATTGAATAAGTAAATTGAAGCTGTATGTGGCACATGGTAAATTTATCTACATATTGTTCATATTACTTTGTTTTTCACTAAAACCATCAGCATCATAGCCAGCACAACGGCACAGTAAGCCAACACTCCGCCATGCTGGCATCCCACAAGGGCACGGTTTTAATCCTACCAGCTCCATTTCTGATTCTGCTCCCTGCTAATGTGCCTGGGAAAGCAGCAGAAAACGGCCCAAGTCCTGGGGCACCTGCACCCATGTGGGGGACCCAGAAGAAGCTCCTTTGGATGAGCCTAGCTCCAACCACTGCGGCCCTATGGGGAGTGAACAAGCAGTTGGAAGATCTCGCTCTTTCTGAAATCCACCATTCAAATAAAAATAAGCAAATATTTAAAATTAAATCAGTACAGCCCACATTTTCTTTCTATCCCGATACTTGAACAGACAAGCTTCCTTGATGCTTCCTGGGAATGCCTCAGTTTCTAAGCTGGAACTGCATACACACACACACACACACACACACACACGCAAAAAAACATGAACCTTTCTCTTATAACTTACATTTAAAAGTGAAAGTAAAGCAAGACTGATATTAAGGTACAGTAAACAAAAATTCATCTAAGCTAACGGAAGCATATTTGCCTTAAAAGATTTAAATGTGGACCCAGCGCGATAGCCTAGCAGCTAAAGTCCTCGCCTTAAACATGCTGGCAGCCCATATGGGCGCCAATTCATGTCCTGGCAGCCCAGCTTCCCATCCAGGTCCCTGCTTGTGGTCTGGGAAAGTAGTTGAGGACAGCCCAGAAACTTGGGACCCTGACTGGCAGACCAGAAGGGGGCTCCTGGCTTTGGATTGGCTCAGCTAGTGTGAATCAACAGATGGAGGGTCTTCCCCTCTGTCTCTCCTCCCCTCTGTATGTCTGACTTTGCAATAAAAATCAATAAATCTTTACAAAGATTTAAATGTAATGCATAATTAGTTTAATGATGGCACACTAACTTAATAATAAGCAATTTTCAGTAGCTAAATGGATAAATAATTCTAACATGGCTGACGTAGCCATTATTAATTGTACAAAATCCATTCAAACACTCAACTGTTTTTCGCCAGGTTTTCTTTCCTTTGTATAGAACAACCAAGACGGGTAAAGATCAAAAGATTGGGGAGAAATGCTTGTCTAACATCGAGTTACTGCCACAACATCTGCCAAATGTCCCGTGGAGCAGACTAAGGGAGACAACCTACAAAGGTTTGCAGGAATGAGAAGTATGTGCCATTCACGCTTCCTGGGCAGGCCAGGAATGCTGGTCAACCCTCTGGGGACAAGAAGGCCAGCTGAGAGGACTGCAGCTCCTCATCCGGGTGTGGGACAGTCTAAATGAAAGGTGGAGAGTATGATAAAAACATGCTCACACTGGTCGTCTGTAGCAACTTTCTCCCTTCAAAATGAATCTGTATGTCGCTCAGTATGAAGGCTCATATTCTCCAACACTGCGTCTGCCTCAGAAACACTCCGATACATAACGGACTCAACATCCATTTGTCAAAAAGCATTGGCATTAAAACAAAAGCAAAATTTTCAAGCAGAGATGCTAATGCTGACCTCTGCAGTGACCTTCCTGAGGATGCCATCCAGGAAGAACCCAAGCGCTCTCCCACGCCTGACACTGGGGAGTCAAAGGAGCGATGCGATTTGCACCTGCCGCCTTAGGACTCTTCATGCAAACTTACTGCTCTCTCCCCTACAGACACTGCTATTTTCAGCCGCCATTAAGTTTGCACATGGGTAACACTTTCACAAAATTATTTTTCTACAACACAACTAAGTCATATTCTTTAATGAATTCTTGGTTATTTTAAATGTCTCCTTCCAGACGAGACTACAGAAAATATTTTATCAAACTGTATTATCAATAAGGTTAACATCATAGCTAGCATACACAGTAGGTTAAGAGATAAAACTTATTTTTAAATTCTATTTTTCATAAATTTTTTTGAAGTACCAGCATAAACTGCTAGTGATTATCACAAACTTTAAAAAAAGCAAAATAAAACCAGACATATTACAAAAATAACATGCCTCAAGATGATTACTTTTGGTACTAAGATGATAAAATTTATACTTACAAGCTCTGGGAAAAAAAAGCCAATCCCACCTTTACCAGACGGATTCTTAAAAACTGCTCAAAACTTTCTCTACAGATTAAGAAAAAAAACCCTGGAAAATATACTGAAATTCCTTGGAAATTTTAAAGAGGAAAAGACACAAAACTCCATCAATGCTAGCTAGCATTTACCAACCGCAGAAGCTATCTTGACTTGTGTGGTCAGCAGCAGAGTCAGAATATCACATCTAGTGAGAATGAATTTATACTTTTCCAAAAGAATTATTTAATTCCAGTGAAACACAAATAGGCAGTTTAAACTCAAGACTTTCCCAAAACTGCTCATGCAGTCTCAATTAACAAAAATATCCAAACTGTCAGAGAGAAATCTGATGTTAATTTTACCCTAAAGCTTTAACATTCTGTGCATTTTATTTTTCTAAAAACAGTAAAACATTAACAAAAAGTACATTTATATTTCAGTCTTCAGAATGTTGAAAAAAGCATCAAATAAATCTATTATTCTTGGGTTTTTTTCCCTCAAAATATTTACTTTTATTGGAAAGGCAGATTTACAGAGGAGGTCAAAGAGAAATCTTCTGTCCACTGGTTCACTCCCCAAGAGGCCACAATGGCTGAAGCTGTGCAGATCTGAAGCCAGGAGCCAGGAGCCTCTTCCGGGTCTCCCATACAGGTGCAGGGTCCCAAGGTTTTGGGTCATACTCTACTGCTTTCCCAGCTCACAAGCAGAGAGCTGGAAAAGAAGTGGAGCAGCCAGGATACGAACCATATAGGATTCTGACACTTGCAAGGGGAGGACTAGTCAACTGAGCCATCATACTGGGCCCTATGCTCCTTATTTAGCCCATATTTGAACTGCACAGGAATAATATGCATGTCTTCCCAAAATCAAGAAAAATTACCCAGGAATTCATACAGAGTGACAAGGTTGTGTTTTATGGTGGAGACCAACACTAGACGACGCAGACTGCACATGTCACACCTAGAAGGCCCTCAAAGCAGTCACACCCTTGATGGGGACCATGAGAATGGTCACAGAGGTAGCTGCTGCTGGAGATACTACAAACGTACGTATGTAGGACCCCAGTGACTGAGCAATAGCTACTACCCTTTTGGTTGCTTACAGAAAATTATGCAAGAAAAAAAAAAATGCTTCTCTATCTCCCCCTAATCCTGATACACAATGTATTCCTTTTTTTAGAACAGAAAAATATGACAGTTTATATGCAAACACATAGAAAGTGGAAATGACATTTTAAAACAGGTTATTCACAGGGCTCTGGCGCAGTGGCCTAGCAGCTGAAGTCCTCATTTTGAATGTGCCAGGATCCCAAATGGCCACCAGTTCTAATCCCAGCAGCCCCGTTCCCATCCAGCTCCCTGCTTGTGGCTTGGGAAAGCAGTTGAGGACGGCCCAAGGCCTTGGGACCCTGAACCCACATGGGAGACCTGGAGGAGGTTCCTGGCTCCTGGATTCAGATTGGCTCAGCTCTGGCCGTTGAGTAGTGAGTGAATCATCAGACAGAAGATCTTCCTCTCTGTCTCTCCTCCTCTCTGCATATCTGACTTTCCAATAAAAATAAATAAACCTTTTTAAAATGTCTTTTTAAATTAGGTTGTTCATGGAATGACAAATCAAAGGTTAAACAAATAAGCTCATTTGAGACAAAGCATCTAATGTCACGTGACCCACTGAAGGAAGAACGCCTCCTCTTACTATATTAAGTGGTGCCTGAGGTCTATCCGTGAAAACTTAAAATCACATATACTCAGCCCCTCTGTTCACTCTGTAACTGAATCAGGTCATCAGCATCTTCTCCTGGACCACCACCTAACCAGAAGTACACTTCAGCACATATCTGCAATGTGGGATTCTAATACACATTTATGTTACAGACAGTAGCAATGCTATTAATAAACAGACAACAGCAGCAGAGGACATGACTCAATCCTTAATACCAACTGTGTGGTGCAAGTTCAAGAAACAGGTTTGAAAACAAGCAAATGAGCAATGGAGGACATTTCTGCTTCACCAATGTGTCTACTATGTTTCAGGCACGCGGATCTGACGAGTTAAGGGCTTACTAATCAGTAACTCATCATACAGAAGCATGCCTTGCACACCAGCCTATACACTCTTTCATTTCACTTCCGTGCTGAAACAGTAATTCTGGCGTGCCAATCAGTCAAGCCGTAAGAACAACCCACGGGTTTCGGTCACATTAATTACTACTGTTTCAGGCCCTGATGAAAGTAGGTAACATAGAATTCGCAAATCCCTGGGTAACTCTGGGGACTCCCAAAGGCTCACTCACAGAGCGAAGCATCACTTAAGAGGAAAACAATGGCATATCTGCTTAATATGGCAACTACAACTAATCTGCTTTAACTGAGCTCAGAAGGAATTCACCAAACGCTGTGTGCCAAGCTGAGGTTCTTCCATTCTTGCTCACCTGCCCCGCCACCAAAGAACACAGTATGTAACATCTCCAAAGCAGACATGCCGACCGAGTGTCTCTTCGTCGACTACGAAAGTCTCGTTACTTAATTTTCCAATGGGGGGCACTGCCTTGCTCCTATCTAATAGTCCAGCAGTCCATTAATAAGACCGATCACGGGAGTTAACAAGGTAGTCTATCAAAAACTTTGAGCTGTTTCTGCAACAGTAGCCAACCTACCTTTCCAGTTTTCATACCAATACACTGCTAATGGAATGAAGTGGGAGCTGGGACGAACTGCAGCATGAGGACTGGGGGAACTGGAGGTATTTTATTCCTGGCTGCCACTCAACCATCAGCAACTGTACTGCAGGACTGACACACGCTGCTGTTACACTTGAGGGACCTACTGAGCACTACAGAAGTACTGTGGCGACTCATTCACAAACCGGTTTTAACTGCTTATTTGTATATCACTGTAGTCAGCAATTAATACGTTTTAAATGCTCACTAGAATCCTACACACTATTGGGAAATAAGTGTTTTTAATTATTCGTAATAGGACCTTTCATTTCATATTCAACCCTGTAATAGAAGGCTTCGATGAGGTTATAGTAATAACTATTTCAGAAATTATAATCAGGGCCCGGCGGCGTGGCCTAGTGGCTGAAGTCCTCGCCTTGAATGCCCCGGGATCCCATATGGGCGCCGGTTCTAATCCCAGCAGCTCCACTTCCCATCCAGCTCCCTGCTTGTGGCCTGGGAAAGCAGTCGAGGATGGCCCAGAGCCTTGGGACCCTGCACCCACGTGGGAGACCCGGAAGAGGTTCCTGGATCCCGGCATCGGATCGGCGTGCATTGGCCGTTGCGGCTCACTTGGGGACTGAATCATTGGACAGAAAATCTTCCTCTCTGTCTCTCCTCCTCTCTGTATATCTGACTTTCCAATAAACTCTTTTTTAAAAAATTTAAAAAAAGAAATTATAATCAGTCAAAAAAATTATTACTAGTTTATAAACTGAAATGAGAGTACATTTAATAAGGAATTCAACATCCTTGAATTTCCATCTTCTCTAGAGTGTACATTAAAGCAATCAGTGACAGAATGTTTTCCTAGATTTAAAGAAAACTAAAAATGTTGGCACTGTGGCTTAGCAAGCTGAGACACTGCCTATGACACCAACATCCCATACAAACACTGGCTTGAGTATCAACTGCTCCACAAAATTAGGCCTACATCAACGATTACAATGATTTAAATGAATCAAGTTTGTCAATTTAATGACACATTGAAATTAAAATATTGCATTTAAAATGGGGGCTAGAACTGTGGTACAACATGCTAAGCCACTTCCTGCGATGATGGCGTGCTGTGTGAGCACCAGTTCAAGCCCTCCCAGCTCCACATCCAATCTACCTCCCTGCTCATGTACCTTGGAAAACAGTGGAAGATGTTTCAAGCACCTGGCCCCTGCCATCCACATGGCCCAGTCCTAACCAGTAAGACTGTTGGGAAGTGAAACAGCAATTATGCCTTTCAAATTAATATATCAAACTTTGAGAACTCCCTTCTTGGGCTGCTGCTTCCACTGGTGAACATGAGAGCTGGGACCGTAGAGGAGCAGTCTGGCAATGTTCCAGGCAGGGGTAAGCAGCTGTATCCACTGGCACACACAATAGCCAGATGGGTGCTGGCAAATGAGGCGAGGTTGTAGCACCAGTTGGCAAGTGCTGGGACTGGGTGCAAGTCATGTCAGGCTGCATCACAATATCCCCTTCGCAGGTGCAAGATCCAGGGCTGGGAGGGAGCCTGGCAGGGAACTGTGGGTACTCCCCTGCTAGGCTGTACCTACTGCACAAGAAATAGGGCTGGAGGTGGGCCAGGCTGGACAAGGCAGCAGCACCTGTTGGCATATGTAAGGGCCAGGCCTGGGTGTGGGTCAGACTGAGCTAAGCTGCAGCAACCAAAAGTATGCACAAGAGCTAGATGGAATGTGGGCGAGGTTGTGCAAGGCTGCAGCAGAGGCTGGTACACAAAAGCCAGAGCTGGGGGCACCAGGTGGGAGCAATGGGGGTGGTCCCTACTAGTCCACGGCACCCACTGGTATGCATGAGGACCAGGTCTGTGGTTGGATGGCTGGGCTTGGGCCACAGCACCCATCGATGTGCTTGTGATATGGAGCTGGGGCAGAACTGAGCAGGCAGCAGTATCCACTGGCATGTGTTTGTTGACTGGCGCAGGGATAGGCCACACCTGACCCCGCACTGGCTGGCACACACAAGAATCAAGGTTTGAGGTCACCCCAGGTAAGGTTTTTTTGGGGAACTCCCCAACTAGAACACTGGACTCAGACCCTGGCCACAGGGACAATCACAGGATATGTAGTCCGACCTTGGAAAGCACATATTGGGACTAGGTCTCCTCAGCTGCTGTTGATGCCTGTGCAGTGGACAGCATGTCCAGATGCACATGGATGACCTAACAGCCAGATGATCTAGGCAAGCAGGGGATGTCAACAGCAGGGGACATCAGAGGATGGGAAGCCAAACAGGTTGGACAACTCTCCTGGCTAAGCTTTGCAGCATGTTTGTGGGTCTGTGGATGCACTAAAGTGGACTTTGTCAACCAATACAGCCTGGAAAGATTTTCTCAACCCTGGTGTAATGAAACTAACAACTTCTCAGAACTATCAAAATCACTCAATTGGGCCCAGTACAATAGACTAGTGACTAATCCTCACTTTGCACACACCGGGATCCCATATGAGTACCAGTTTGTGTCTAGGCTGCTTTACTTCCTATCCAGCTCCTTGCCTGTGGCCTGGGAAAGCAGTCAAGGATGGCCCAAAGCCTTGAGATCCTGCACCTGCATGGGAGACTGGAAAAAAGTTCCTGGCTCCTGGCTTCGGACTGGCACAGCACCGGGAGTGAATCATTGGATGGAAGGTCTTCCTCTCTGTCTTTCCTCCTCCCTGTATATCGGAATTTGCCTTAAAAATAAATAAATCCTTAAAAAAAAAACCCTCCTGTTTTGTAACCGATGTGGTCATATGGGGAAGAAGCAACAGAGAAGATCTCTTCCTCTTCCCTCCCTTTCAACAACTCTGACTTCCAAATAACTTTCAAGGAAAAAAACGGTTAATGATAATGTGACTTCAAAGCTACCTTTTAACTGGACGAATCTGGTTGCCATGGTCCCCCCTGAATCAATTATTAGTCAACCGAGTGCAATGACCCACTGCTTCCTTGAACCAAGACATCAGGATTCAACTATTTAGCTTAAGTAAACTGGAGTCCCCAAGTACAATGGCAGACAGGAAGATATTCTCTTATGTTGGAATCAAAAGGAAAATACATGGAATAAACACATGAAATAATTAAGAGGCAACAAAGCTTACAGAGTTTTAGTTCAGGTTTAGCACAACTGCAGGCTAATTGCTAATCACGTCATCTAGACTGGGATCAAAAAGGAACGGATAATCAGAGTCACTTCATCTTCAGGTTAGCGACTACAGCATGCCTCTCTTGTTCAGGCTTTCACAGAGCCTGCACACACCAAGACATACGGAATGGAAGCACCGAAGTAAGGAGACATGCATCACATTCAATGTAAGAGATTCTTGCAGATTTAAACTATTAAAAAAAAACACTGATATTCAATCATGAAGTGCAGAAGATATGAAATTTAAAATCCATTAACTGGCAGCTAGTAAATCTCTTTCAAAATGTTGTAAGTTTCTAATTAAAGAAGTGAAGCTAAAACCTCAAGAGCCAACCCCTAGATCGTATCTAACCATCTGTGAGGCGCAGTTCTAGTTGGGAAGAACAGACACTGGCATTCAAATACCCTCCAGCAGAAACTGAGTAAACTTTTTCTTTTATAAAACATTCAAAATGTTCATATTCACTAGTATCACTTCTGTAAATGAAAAAATACCTATGTACACAAAAACACTTTACCACAATATTCCTTAGTACGACGGAGGGAGAGCCGGCATGAGCTAAGTGGCAGGCAGGTAACAAGCCGTGCCTTAATGACAGCTTACACAGTCACCTCCTGGTGTCAGAGAAATTATTTAACACATTCCATTATCCAAAGGCACCTAAAAAGTTCAATAACCATGAGAAATTTGTTGAAACTATTATCAACACTTTTAAAGTTACTAAAAAATAAGCCTCAAATTTAATTTTAAAAGTTTAACAAATTTCCTACTCTTTCGAAAGCAGGAACTCTCCACCAAAAGCCGCAACTACAGAGGTAATTCACAGAAATAATCTCGCAATAGTTTTCAGGGCATTTTTACACTGAGCTAACATACAGTATAGCTATTCTCGGTGAGTGAGAAACTTACAACATCTTTTGGACTTTTTAATAATAAAATCACTGTGGCAAACTTCAACATCTGCTATGCCAAAGAAACTACTGGTATTATTCCTACAAAAAGCTTTATATTTTTATCTGTTTCATTAGCTCTGCTCCACATGAGACCACTATCTGCCTTCATTTCTGGAATCCTGCCCCAATTCTTCTCTCCTGGGCCTTGTTGCCAGGGTTGCAGCTGCACAACCAATTCTTATTAAAATGTGAGTCTTTGAAATGCAGGTCTACGGAGAGGGACATAAAAGACTTCATTATGTTTTCTCAACTCAGTGAGAATTAGAGACTCATTCTTCCCAAGCTACACCACCTCTTGCACCCCCTCCCACCAGCTCACACCAAACATAACAAACACAACTGTCTTAAACATCCACTCAGAGTACTGATAAAGGAGATTACACAGTAATGAAACTTAAAGTCAAGCAAGCTATTTAAAAAATCACTTCTCATATCTAAAGATGTAGCCACAGATTACAGGCAATACAGAGCAACAATGCGACTTTCAAAACAATATTTGTAAAGAATAAACATTTAGAAAAATCAGGCACTCTGCAATAAAAATTTCAGAATACCTTCAGAAACGTCAAGAAAACAAAACGTTTCATTTACCCAAAGTGTAAGGTGCCTTTTTTCTAATGAAAGTACTTTTAATTTTGCTATAGAGCATTCATATCCCCCTCATTTTCTTTAAAGATGTGGGGAAAAATTCCTATTTGACTAAAACTTGATGAACCTTTTGTCCTATGGATGCAAATGATAAACAAATGTTTGATCTTGTTCTTGAACACTTTACAACTGAATTCATCTTGTGAGCAATGTTAACACAAAATCTGAAAATTAAAACAAAATTTTCAATTAAAATTAAGTATATCAAACACTGATACAGAGTTAAAACAATCATCTTTTTTTTAATTAAGATATAATGTTGGTACACCACTTGAAATTTTTAGCATGTAAAACCTTAAGGATTTTTAATTTTAAGGAAAAGCATTCACTTAAGAAAAATTCCTTGGGTTTAAGAATATCAATCTGTTCTGGAGTGATTAATTCAGCGTCAAATGAAGAATAAAACTGGGGCTGCAAAGGCAAGGACACTATCTTTTTAAGATGTGTTGATATTCTTAGCAAGTTACAGAAACAAATCACAAAGAAGTAGTTCTAGAAATGTATCTGTTTCATTTTGTAGGTAATTCAACTGAAATCACTCATTCAGCTACTTCACATCTTCAGAAACTCTCACATCAGAAACCCATGACTGCAACTCAAGTGTAGCGTTGCTGAAATCATTTAGGAACAGTATTTTAAAAAAGTAACTGTAGGCAAGTGAAATCCAGCGTACTTTCCGTTGGATTTTAAGATGGTCCAAATGCTATGAAAAACATTATCACAGGCCCTCATAAAATTAAGCTCAGAAATACCACTGGATCCAGCAATTCTACTTCTGGGATATATTCAAACATACTGAAGGCAAGCTCAGAAATATCTGCACATTCATTCACACCAGAAGCATTCCAAGAACCAAGAAGCAGTAGCAATACGGATGTCCACCAAGGATGAACAGTAAACAGCACATGGTACACATGTCACTCCCTGGCGTCAGTGGGTGGGTGTTGGTCCAAGGATTCCACACAAATCAACCTCCAGGTGCTCGCATCTTTTACATAAAGCACTGCATAAAGCGATACAAATCCTCCCATATGGGCCCGGCGGCATGGCCTAGTGGCTAAAGTCCTCGCCTTGAACGCACCAGGATCCCATATGGGCGCCGGTTCTAATCCTGGCAACTCCACTTCCCATCCAGCTCCCTGCTTGTGGCCTGGGAAAGCAGTCGAGGATGGCCCAAAGTCTTGGGATCCTGCACCCGCGTGGGAGACCTGGAAGAGGTTCCTGGCTTCTGGCTTCGGATCGGCGCAGCACCAGCCGTTGCGTGCACCTGGGGAGTGAATCATTGGACAGAAGATCTTTCTCTCTGCCTCTCCTCCTCTCTGTATATCTGACTTTCAAATAAAAATAAACTAAATCTTTTTTAAAAAAATCCTCCCATACACTATAAATCGGATCTGCATTATTTCTACAGTTAAAGCAATAGTAAAAGCAATGTAGGGCCCAGTGCGGTAGGCTGGCTGCTCAAGTCCTCACCTTGAACACGCCGGGAACCCACATGGGGCTGGTTCTAGTCCTAGCAGCCCCACTTCCCATCCAGCTCCCTGCTTGTGGCCTGGAAAAGCAGTCAAGGACGGCCCAAGGCCTTGGGACCCTGCACCTTTGTGGAAGACCTGGGGGAAGCTCCTGGCTCCTGGCTTCAGATTGGCTCAGCTCCAGCCACTGTGGCTGCTTGGGGAGTGAATCAACAGATGGAAGATCTTCCTGTATTCCCTCCCTTCTGTATATCTGACTTTGTAAAATAATAATAATAAGTAAAAAACAAAAAGAACAAAGGAAAAGCTATGTAAACAACTATAATACCTTGTGGCTTAGAAAATATCTGCACATGCTCATCACACATGGATTTTTTTCAAGTATTTCTAATTTGTCATTAGCCGAATCCATAATGCCAAACCTACAGACTCAAAGGGCTAATTGTAGATACAATGGAATACCACACAACCTTAAAAAGGAACTGCTGTGGGGCCGGCAATATGGCATAGTGGGTAAAGGCCACTTGTGATGCCAAGTTTAAGCCCTTACTTCTCCAGTGCTGGTCCAGCTCCCTGCTAATGCTCCTGGCAAAGCAGTGAAATGTGGCTCAAATGCTTGGACCCTTGCATGCCCGTGGGAATGCTGTCTTGAGTCTGGTTCAGTCCTAGCCATTAAGGCCAATTGGAGAACGTCACAGCTAATGGAAGATCTCTCTCTGGCTTTACTTTTCTAATAAATAAAATAAATCTTAAGGAGAAAGGGGAAAAAAGGAAACATTGTATACCACAACATGGATGACCTGCACAAATTAGGTTAACTGAAATGTGCCAGTCACAAAAAAGTTAATATTGTGTATCATCCCAGTTATGAAGTATCTACAGTATCCAGATTAAAAAAGCCGCAAAGTACGTATGTACCCTGTGGGAAGAGGAGGGAAGGGATGAGGTTGTTTGGGGGTACAGTTTCAAGCAATGTCAGAGATCTTCTTCACCACAGTATGAATATAGCATAACACCACTACATTGTTTGCATAATCACTTCTGATATTTTCTTGTATTTTTTTGGAGAGGCAGAGACACACTGAGCATGCACCCATCTGCCAGTTTACACGTCAGGAAGCAGGAACTCAGCTACTTGAGCCCTCCCCGTGGCCTGCCAGGATCTGCACTAACACAAAGAAGGAGCCAGACCTCAGGATGAAACCCAGGTACTCCTGTGGGATGCTGGCACAGTCCAGGGTAACACACAACAATTTGGTAATTACAAAATGAAAGCCTTAGCAATGTGTACTTTCCTTCACCCCTAAAATTCCACTTTTAGGAAATGGCAGAAGACCTAAATGGACATGCACACGAAGGACTGAACTTGGGAGCAGGCACCAAGGCTATCCTTGGCCTCACGTCCCGAATGCACAGTAGTGCATCCAATGTAGTATCACAGGTATGTTTCAATGTTATTTTCTAATCTACCACCTACCCGTAACAAGCAAAGTGAAGTTTCGAAAACATCTTTGGGTTTGGTGGGATGGCTCAACTGGCTAATATTCTGCCTGCAAGATCCCATATTTGCACCTGTTCCTGTCCCAGTTGTTCCACTTCCCATCCAGCTCCCTGCTTGGGGCCTGGGAAAACAGTCAAGGATGGTCCAAAGCCTTGAGACCCTGCACCTGCGTGGAAGACCCTGAGCAAACTCCTGGCTCCTGGTTTTGGGATCAGCTCAACTCTGGCCATTGAGACCACTTGGGGAGTGAAGCAGATGGAAGCTGTTTCTGTCTCTGCTCTCTGTAAATCTGATTTTCCAATTAAAAACAAAAAAGCTTTAAAAAAAAGCCGAAGTACTCTTTTCTCAAGCGCAAAAAGGAATTTACTTAACAAATCAGTCAAAATACAGTTTAAACAGACCCGATATGAAGCCTGGCACTTAGCACTTCACCTAATGTATGCTATTATCAATAAAAGCCACTTGTCCTCTCACTGAAAAGAGATGTAAGATTAACTACCCAGTACAAACCAAGGTAACCTGTCCAAAACACAAGGAAGCAGAGAATTCCAAGACAGATTCACCGCAAAAGGTTTGAATAAGGTACTATATAAAACATTCTTTTTTTTTTAAGATTTATTTTATTTTTATTGTAAAGTCACATATTCAGAGAGCAGGAGAGTCAGACAGGAAGATCTTCTGTTTGATGATTCACTCCCTAAGAGACCACAACAGCCAGAGTTAAGCCGATCCGAAGCCAGGAACCAGGCGCCTCTTTAAGGTCTCCCACACTGGTGCAGGGTCTCAAGGATTTCGGCTGGCCTTGGCAGATTTCCCAGGCCACAAGCAGGGAGCAGGATGGGAAGCGGGACTGCTAGGGCATGAACCGGTGCCCGGATGGGACCCCGGTGCGTGCAAGGTGAGGACTTTAGCTACCATACTGGGTCCAATGTACCATACAGTATATTCTTAGGACCAAAAAAATTAATAATTAGTTACTATTAGCCAGAAGAGGATCCCTGCAATCACTTGCTTCCCAGTGTGAAAGGCCCCAGCTCTCAGCAGGGCTCCCTGCCAAAGAGCCAGCACAATGCAGAGGACCTGGAACACAAGCCCAGCTGCAACTGACACGAACATGCTTATGTGCAGTGTTACTCATATAACGTCACTCCCTTCCAGTCAATAAGCTGTTTGTATTTCATGAACTACTTATCTGTTCACCATCTTAGCCCATCAACCTCATACTTGAATATTTTAATAAATTAATAAATGAACAGCATTATCTGCCACCTACACACCTGTATCACAGTCCTGTGTGCCTAATTCACAACTAAACTTATTTGTAAGTCCCTGTGGTTTCATTATTCCGGTAAGGAGTAAAGGGAAAGATGTCTTTATTAGGATATTATAATATACATGTTAGGGTAAATACAAAACCAACCGGGTTAAACAAAAACTGTCGGCTCACATAACATGGTAGAGGTACACCAACTTCAAGCCAGGCTTGCTCCAGCAGCTCAACTGCCTTGACCAGCCATGGATGTTTCTGCTCCGCTTTCAGTGCTGGCTTCTTACCTAACTTTTCAGTGCTGGCTTCTTACCTAACTTTACTTTTAAGGTCAGCAGACATCTGCCAAGTTCAATGTCCATTTTCCAGCTGAAATTCAGGAAAACGTCTATCTCAACATTGTTAGAAAATATCCTGATACATTCTGATTTATAAGGTTTAGGCCACAGGTTTGCCATAATTGCTTTAGGCGAAACACACGTTCCACTCCTATAATCTCTATAAAATATGTACGAAATAGAGCACATTTTAAAGGCAACTTCAAGCAGCAATTTGATCTGCTCGTCAAGATCCTAGTTAGTATGCCCTCATCCTAATTCCAAATTCCCGAGTCCTACACAAAGCTTCGGAATCCAGCTTCCAGCTAACGTGACTCCGGTCGTCTAAACGGTAGAAGTGAACTGCGCTTGGGCCAATCCCACCACTAGCCACTGCAGGTAGTTGGGAGTGGAAACCAAGAAGAACACTGTCTCCTCAGCCTTTCAATTTAAACAAAAACAATACTATGTGATTATCTGACAAAAGCATAAAAGGATCTCATTCCATACTTTACCAAGAATGTAAAGACCAAGCACATGAGCTAGGGAAGGGAGATAATTTATTTCATAAAATTTCAAAATATGCACAACTAAGTAATCCATCCTATAGCTTAAGACTGAGAATATTCACTGCCAAACCTGCCCGTGCTGGCCGGCCCTTCCCACAGCATAATGATGTCTTAACAACAGAGCAGGATACATTCTTCAGGGATCCCATTGTGAATGTAAATTGCAAAGTCAAATAAAATATAGTCTCAAACTATATTTCTTATTACCCATGATTCTCATTCTACAATTAGTGCAAAAAATAGGAGGGAAACTGTTCTCTGCTTTCCTTACAGAAGAAAATGAAATCTCATTTAATAAACAAAGGCAATACTCAGAGAAGTGGTTCTGATTATAAAACTGGGCAAAAATCAAAGGCAAAATCCAACCAACATTTTCTACAATACAACTAACCCATCTCAACAAGCTACCTGGGAGTCATGTTAAAAAAAGTCAAGCTTCAGGCCCAGTGTGATGACGCAAGTGGCTAAATCCTTGCCTTGCATGTGCTGGGATACCATTATAAGCACCAGTTCATGTTCCAGTTGCTCCATTTCCCATCCAGCTCCCTGCTTGTGACCTGGGAAAGCAGCAGAGGATGGCCCAAAGGGACCCTGCACCAGGATAGCCCTGGGAACCTGCACCAGTGTGGGAAATCCAGAAACAGCTCCTGGCTCCCAGCTTCAGATCAGTTCAGCTCCAACCATTGCAGCCACTTGGGGAGTGAACCAATACACAAGACATCTTCCTGTCTCTCCCTCTCTCTGTAACTCTGCCATTCCAATAAAATAAAATATTTTCAAAAAGTCAAACTTCATCCATAATCTTAGCAAGAAGCAATGAAGTTAAAGAAAAGGAAGTGAATTAAAAGAAACTCTATATTTAATTGTGGAGACTTGTTTTTCAAACAACATTCCAATATATTTGGTTCAGTCACTATGTGTTGATGGCATCACTAAGACAGCAGCAGTGTTAGACACTAGGGTACAAACACAAATGGGTCACTGGTGCCACAGAGGTAGCTTATGCCAAAAAAGGTTAATGACCAAGACAAGGCAGAAAAGCATGAGACACAGGGCTTCCACAACCAGAAAAGGAAGAAATCAAATAAACCATGATTTCTGCAGCCAATAACACAAAATCTCTAGGGGAAACTGTTTAAACTGTAACAAAATTCAGGTAAGATGGTTCTAAGGCCAGTACATGGGCTCGAGTCCTAACATCCCAGCAAGCCCTTGGCTGCCCTCCTCTGCGGGAAGAATCACCTTCAGGTTACTAAGACCCTGGCTGCAGCATTTCCACATGACACATTCCCATTCAGATAAAACAAGCTCTGTGCACAAGAGGGACCATGTCCTGCTTTCTTCAAAGCATGAAAATTTTACCCAGAAGTCTTTAAAAGACTTCTTTCTCCTGCATTAATTAAAACTGGGTGTCATGTCAATTCCTCAATCACTTCCAAAAGAGGAAATCCTATCACGCAACAGTGAATGCTGGTTACTGACCATGACTTCACAAACTTTCGAATGCAGAAGACATAAAGGAGAAATACATAGACAGAGAAGATATCCTTAATGGGAAGGAAAAGGTCAGATCCCTGAACCACACATTAAACACACTATTAGGGCTAAAAAATTTAACTGCATGGTTATGGTTTATCTAATACAAAAATCAATTTACTGGGCCCGGCGGCGTGGCCTAGCAGCTAAAGTCCTCGCCTTGAACGCCCCGGGATCCCATATGGGCGCCGGTTCTAATCCCGGCAGCCCCACTTCCCATCCAGCTCCCTGCTTGTGGCCTGGGAAAGCAGTTGAGGACGGCCCAATGCATTGGGACCCTGCACCTGCGTGGGAGACCCGGAAGAGGTTCCTGGTTCCCAGCATCGGATCGGTGCAGCACCGGCCCGTTGTGGCTCACTTGGGGAGTGAAACATTGGATGGAAGATCTTCCTCTCTGTCTCTCCTCCTCTCTGTATATCCGGCTTTCCAATAATAATAAAATCTTCAAAAAAAATCAATTTACTATTTACAAGTAAAAGCTAAGAATGTAAAAACAGTCCTCTTTTTATGGAAAGTATTTAGGTTACTAAAGTGGGCAAAGTCAGACTTACCACCCCTCAACAATGCAGCCATCCATTCAGTTATCTCTGGGTTGACGACACCCCATTGGTGGCACACAGATGACTCTGCACATTGACTGTCACCAGTTGTTCCTTGAAGGTTTCTTCTCATTTGGATTGGAGGCTTTACTCAAAACTCCAGACTCAAAACCTGGTCCTATTTGCAAACAGAAGTATGAAATTAGGAGGCAAAACTACGTAAAAGCAGCTCCCTTCTCCATCTATAATTAGTAAGTCCACATGAAAATTGAATTTCAACAGGAAACTCAATAACCCATCCACATTTCAATGCCTGAAATAAACTTACTAAGTACAGTCACCACCTTGTTTCTATCATATAAACCTACTGCTGCTTCCTTATGTACCAAGTACAACTCTTACAAAAGAACTAACACACAGTTATCTTTGAGCATATTCAACTCAACCTTGGCCTACAAGGTGTGTTAAAGGACAGCTGTCTACACTCACAAATCAGAAGACTTCAAATAAAAATCCACTTTTCTGACCTTCTTGAAAAACTCGAAGATCCAGCAGCATTGAGCCCACATTCCCACATGGTAACAACCTAACACCACTGATTAGTAGCTAACCTGCTACCTGAGGGCATGTGCTCTGTGGTCCTCCACTCCCTTTTAGTCTACAATCTGGCTATTGGTTACCTATATTTAGATCCCACAGTTACCTGAGCTTGCAAACTCTGCTGTTTGTAAGAGCTTACAAGTATATTTTAACACTGCCAAAACGAAACGTGGTTTTCTGCCTCAGAGATACTATTTATTATAAAGGCTAACAGAATGCATTATGGAGCAGGCTCTAGGTGTGGGTTTTAATTCTGCAACTGACTACTGCATGTGTCCTTAGTTCTGTTCCTAATCTCTTTAAAACAGATTCCTGAGGCTTGTGTCCTGGCATAACAGGCTAAGTCTCTACCAGGGTGCCTGAATCCCAAATGGGCACTGTTTCATGTCCCATCCAGCTCACACTAACAGCCTGGGAAAGCAGGGTAGGACGGTTCAAGTCCTTGGGCTCCCCCCAAGTAGTAGAGTAGGAAAAAGTTCCCAGCTTCAGACCTGCCCAGCTTCAGTCACTGAAGCTATTTGGGAAGTGAGTCAGTGGATGGGAGATCTCCCTCTGACCTGTCCTTATCTCTGTAATTCTGCTTTTTATATAATAAACCTTTAAAAACCAGTTTATTTCATTTCAAAGCTTCTAAACAAACACTTCGCACTGCAAGCAAAGAAACCAAAATTTCTCAAGTCTAAAGTGCACTGTTTTCTTCCTTCCTCATCTCAGTAACCTGCAACACGATCCATGCCATCAGTGCTCCAGTCACAGTGTCTAAGCCCTTACACTTCTTATCCCCAAAAATCATCACCTAGCACCTGATTCTCCCCTCAAAACCCACCATCTGAACAGAACTCTTAGAATTCCAACTGCACAGGACCAGCAGACCAGGACTGCGGCATACCGAGTTAGGCCCTTACCTGTACCCCATACAGGTACCAGTTTTGAGTTCTTGCTGTTCCACATCAGATGTAGCCCCTGCAAATGCCATCTGGGGAGCAAAGTGGTAGACAGAGGCTCCATCCATCTGTCCCATAATTTTACCACTCACACAAATAACCCAACAAAAAATTACAACCTTACAAAACAAGTAATTCCTCACTCACAATCAATTATTTTGTAGAAATTGTCTAACAATTCAACTATTCAAACAACAGTAGCTTGAAATTTCAAGATTCCACATCATATCATCAGGAATTTTAGTATTTCATTAAAACAAATGAAAGACAAAATATTGGAGATGCCATATGCAACTCCTCAAACAGTACTGATTTTATATTTTATGAATTTCTGTTTTTCTTAAAATGTATTTTTTTTTTTGAAAAGCAGAATTAGAGGGAAGGTATGAGAAAAGGGAAACACCTTCCATTCACAAGTTAACTCTCCAAAAATGGCCACAACAGCTGGAGCTGAGTGGATTCGAAGCTGGAAGCCAGGAGTTTCCTGCAGGTCTCCTATGTGAGTACAAGGGCCAATTACTTGGGCCATCTTGGCTACTCTTTCCAGGTCACTGGCAAGCAGATGCTCTGGAAGAACCAGCAACCACATACGACAGTGACCCCGTAAGTGACAACTTCACCAGCTACACAGCACTAGCCTTTGAACTTCTATGCTTCTTCAACTACAAACTGACAGTGAACTAAGACAATATACTTGGTGATTGAATTATTAAAACAAAGACTTCTGGAAATAAGTGAATTTCAAAGGCTTGCAGAATACAAAAACCAACATTCAAAATCCAATTCTATTTCAATAGAAAAACTATTCAAAGAACAATCAGATATCAAAATCTGAAAAAGTAATTTCATTTACAATGAATAAAATATGAGGCAATTAGGAATAAATTAACAAATGATGCACAAAGAATATAAATAAGCGGAGACACACTATGCTCACACATCACTGAAGTCAGTGTTATTAACATGTCAATTTTCCTCAATCAGAGTAACAGTCAACATATGCTAATCAGATCCCAGCTGACAGTTTTGCAGACAATGACAGCTGATTCTAAAGCCACATGGAAACACAAATGAGAATAATCCAAACAACTATGAAAAAGAACAACTTCGGAAGTCTCATTTTCTGTCTATCTTCAAGGTTTATCACAGGACACACAAATACGAAAACCACGTGACTCTGGCATGTAGAAAAACTAACATACATAAAACAAAACTGAAAACCTAGAAACAGACTTATACCCATCTGTTCAAATGATTTTCCACATGCATGCAAAGGCAATCCAGTGACAAGCTATGCACAACTTGTACAAGACACAAAAATCACGTCAAACTGGACCACAGACCTAAAGGCAAAAATCTCAAAATATAAAGCCAATGAAGAAATCTAAGAAGAAATTTTTGTTCCCTCACTTAAGCAAAAGATTCTGTAACAAGAGGTCAATGTGTGGAGTGGATGGAGCAAGCTCATACTCCGAATCCCTGCTCCACAAACCCATCTAATACACCGTCTTTGGACAGAGAACACAGCAGATGCTAAACTGGTAGCAGGTAATAATGCTCAAGCTCAGCCAAAGACCCGCAAAGTTATCAGGGAAAGAATTCTTAAGACAGAAAACACACACCATAAAAGAACAAAGTGGTAAGACTTCTTCAAAGTTAGCAATTATTAATCTCTTCTATTTGCAAGACATTTGTTATAGAATGAAAGGCACATACCACAAGAGATAAACTGCAAATCATGTTATTAGGAAAAAAAAGGCCTGTATTCAGAAATTTAGAAAGAACTCAAACTCAACAACAAGAAGCCCCAGTTAAAATAAGGCACAAACGGGAGCAAAAGCTGTGCAGTATGTTAAGCTGCTTGCAAAGCTGGGATCTCTTATCTGAGTGCTAGTCCGAGTTCTAGCTTCTTTGTTTCCAATTCAGCTTCCTGGATTCCCTTCATGTGCACCCTGGGAAATCAGTAGCTGATGGCCTAAGTGCTTGGGCCTGTCACCATGGGGGGAACCTGGATGGAGTTCCTGACTCCTGGCCTGCACCTGGCCCAGCCCTAGGTGTGGTAGGCAGTCAGACTGAACCAATGAGAACAAGATCTCACTCTTGACCTTTCAAATACATTTTTAAAAAGTTATAATATGGCCCGGCACAGTGGCCTAGCGGCTAAAGTCCTCGCCTTGAACGCCCCGGGATCCCATATGGGCGTCGGTTCTAATCCCGGCAGCCCCACTTCCCATCCAGCTCCCTGCTTGTGGCCTGGGAAAGCAGTTGAGGACGGCCCAATGCATTGGGACCCTGCACCCGTGTGGGAGACCCGGAAGAGGTTCCTGGTTCCCGGCATCAGATCAGCGCAGCACTGGCCATTGCGGCTCACTTGGGGAGTGAATCATCGGATGGAAGATCTTCCTCTCTGTCTCTCCTCTCTGTATATCTGACTGCAATAAAAATAAATCTTTAAAAAAAAAAGTTATAATAAAACTCAAGTGAATTAAGCATATTTTTCACTATAGAAGATACACATACATCAAATACATGAAGATCATGGTAAACTGGGCAAATGTAAATTAAAACCACAATGAAATACTGTATTTCTCTGGGAACACCTCAAAATAGGGACTGGCACTGTGGTGTGCAAGATGCTACCTGCAACACCACTGTCCCATGTGGGCACTGTTTCGTGTCCTGGATCCTCCACTTCCCTTCCAGACTGGTGCTAACGGTCTAGGAAAAGTATAGAAGACAGCCCAATTGCTCAATCCCCTGCTACCCACTTGGGATACTTGAAAGAAGCTCGAGCTTCAGGCCGGCCCAGTCCCAGCTACATGTCCATCTTGGAATCGAATTAGCATATGGAAGATCTGATTCTCCCTCTCTGTTTAACCCTTTCAAATAAACTATTAAGTCTTTAAAAAAAAAAAACCCGAAAAAGATAACCCTATCAACACGGGATGAGGTAGGAGTAACTTAGACCTCTCTTACATGTTGGCACAAATGTGAAATACATAACTGTTTCAGAAAACAAGTTGGCAGTTTCTTCAACACAAAATTAAACATACCTATCGCACAATCCAGCCACAGCTGTTCAATCAAACAAAAAGCTATTCCAGTACTCTGAGTTAACTGAGTAAGAAACTGCAACCTAAACTAGGCTAAAAAAAAAAAAAGAAAAACTGAAACCTAACTCAGGATGGTAGCAAACAGTTGAACCACTGCCAATTACAAACAGCCAAGATTTGGCCAATCACAGGCTGCCAACTGATCAGACTTCATCCAAATAAGGCAAAGAAAGAACTATAACCAATGAAGCTGTTTCTGTACTTCATTTCTCTTTTCAGTTAATACTCAACAGTTACACACAGACTTACCAACTTTTTGGGTTCTGAGTGCTGCCTGATTCATAGATGCATTCTTCTTTGCTCCAATACATGTGGCTAACAGTTTCGACACTTTTTTCTTTCTTAACAGCAAAAACTTAGAAACAATTCAACTGTCCATCAAAGCTGAACAGATAAACAATGTGTTTACATTCACTGAATTATTACTAAACTATTATACACTCATCAACACGGATGAAATCAGTTACATAGAGTCAAGGAAGTCAGAAAGTACATTCTACACAATCAATTCATATAAAATTCTGACAAAAAAAAAACAGAAACTAGTTTTCATTGTAGAAAGGGGATCAGGGACCGGCATGATGGCTCAACAAGCTAATCCTCCATGTGCAAGTGCTGACATCCCATATGGACACCAGTTCCTCTCCCAGCTGCAGATGAGGATCAACTATCACTCAAGTCACAAGGCACTCATCTGGTCACTAGCATAATGAAATAGTTTTATTTTTTAGCCACAATGTGCCAAGCACTGTATCAAGTAAGGACTTAAGACATTATGTTTCATGGCCCCACACTCTACAATCTTTTATTTCCCAAACATAACCTATGTTATACTCTTCTTCTTTCACTATGAATTCATCATTATCATCACTAATAATGGATTAAAAGTTTCTCTCTCTAGAGTAGCTATTTTATCAGAGAACCTTAGACAATGCCCAAGCCACAACTTAAGAAAAGCTAACAGGCAAAAATCACAGGATGGAGGAGGATGGCTACTTACTAAACCAGCCTTGACTTTTCCCTATTTGATGGGTTTCCAAACAATCCAGTAAAAAATGCCATAAGCTTGTACCTGACAGTACGAGCACTACACAACAGCTCTAATGCTTCTCAGACTGAGACATCTTTCACTCTACAAATTCTCCCCTAAGTAACCTCAACCACTTACCTGGATTCCACTTCCACCTGACACCCTCAAAGCACCAGTCTTGGTGTGTTCCAGTTTAACCTCACATCAATCACACTTGGTACATCCTCACACAGAAATGCTGCTTCTACCTCAACAGAATACCACTCCTTTGCAATCACTGCCCTACCCAATCACATTAAATCTATTTTCTTTAAATTTTCACTCAGAGACCCACATCCCCAACACAGAAACTAGGGTATTATCCTTGATTCCCACCTTTCCATCTCATTCCCCCAGCCGAACACTAAGTGAGCCTACTTTCCCAATCTGCTTCTTCCCAACTGTACAGGGACCAGTTGAGGTTTAGGCATTATCACCAACTCTTTAAAGATTCATTTATTTGGGCCCGGAGTGAAGGCTCAGTGACTCTATCACTGACTTGTATGCACCAGGATCCCATGAGGCTGCCAGTTTGTGTCCCAGCTGCTACACTTTCCATCCTGCTTCCTGCTTGAACCTGGAAGGGCAGCGGAGGTTGGCCCAAATCCTTGGGATCCTGTACCTAAGTGGGAGATCTGGAAGAAGCTCCTGCCTCCTGCCTCAGATCAGTTTGGCTCCAGCCATTGCAACCACCTGGGGAGTGAACCAGCAGACGAAGGATGTTTCTCTCTGCATCTTCTTCTCTCTGTAAATCTGCCTTTCCCTTTCCAATCTTTTTTAAAGAAAAAAAAAAGATTTATTTACTTATTTGGAATGCAGAGTTAGCAGATAAAGAGAGAGGTAGAGACATAGATCCACTGGTTCACTTCCCAAATTGCTTCAATGGCCACAGATGGGCTAGTCAAAACCCAGGAGCTTATTCCAGGTCTCCCATGGGCCTACAGGAGCCTAATGACTTACTTAGGCCATCCTCAGCTATTTTTCCGGGTGCATTAGCAGAAAAATGGATCACAAGTGAAGCAGCTGGGACTTGAACTGGCACCCATTTGAGATGCCAGCACTGTAGAAGGCAGCTTTGCTCACTATGCCACATCAGCCCCATTCATCAACTCTTAAAAAAAAGAAAAAAACACAGTAGTTGCTAACTGATCTCTGGTTACTAATCTTGGGTTCTCCAATTTGTTGCCCATTAGGTTAACATCATACCACTAGAACAATGTCTGAACACATCATGGTATCAAAATCTCCTTGAAAGACTCATTATTATCAGGGAAACTTCAGCTCTTCCACATTACTTTTTAGAGCCTCTCTACAGTTTGGTTTGCACTTCATTTTTCAACCTCATTTACTGATTCATCCCCAACACTCACAATTCCTTTCTATTCTGCAGAAATATCATGCTTTTTCTCAGGCCTACAGGTATCACCCCGTTCAACTCTGACCAGCATACTCTAGAATGCCATGTTGCTATTACTTCCTTGATGAGGCCTTCTCTGATCTCACAAGTGTGAGCAGTCTTCCATTTTATCTTCTACCCTCTCTGTGGAGCACTTACATTACTTACATTTACTGTGAGTCTACATGAGCAGGGTGAGTGTAGCACCAAAAGTTGCATTTCAGAAGATCAGCAGTATGGCACCCAGTTCTGGGTGTCGCATTCTAACAGAATTAGTACATTAGAGTGTGTCAAGAAAAGTAGGTAGTAGGAAGTCTAAATATGATGTCGTACAAGCAAAGAATTTAAGGGAACTACAGATATTAAACCCAGCAAAAACAGGACAGTATGACAGCTTTCAAACACCTGTTGACCTTAGCACAATATAAAAAAAAAAGAATGACCTAATACAAACTACCAAAGGAGATGAAACGAAGACACTACACACAAATTCCAAGAAACCAATTTTTGCTTTAAAAAAATGAAACTCCATCTTTATTCCTGGCCCAGCCCCAGCTGTTGCAGCCATGTGGGGACTCCCCACTCCCCTCGTTGCCTCCTCTCATCTCTCTTCCCTTCCTGAAAGGAATGAATTTTAAAAGATACTGAAATGCCCAGGAAAGTGGTGATCACATGGCCACTGGGGGGTTTTAAGTGACCATGAACTGCAGCAGCCAGCCAGTGGATCAAGAGAGTAAACAGAGGGTACTCTACAGTATACTATGTTGTCAGTGCTTTGTGTACACAGGTATTCAGCAAATTACATGACAGTCAAATAACTATTATAAAGTAGGCATTGTATAAAGTGACCTGTGCATTCAGTATAGACTACGTTCAACTATCGAGTTTGAAAAGTTAGAAATACTCAACATTTTCAATGTACAGTGTGATCAATAAGATGTGTCCCTTTGTAAGTCAATCAGCATGTCGAGCCCTTAATTTCACACTTCTGTTATAAAGAGATCAGTATGCATTTTCATTCAGGCTTTGACAAACCAATATCTCGAAGCAAATGCACTGTGACAAACTGTATTGGGAAGACAGAATGCTATATAGAAAAGAGTAAAAGAAAAGTTAGTTCTTATTGTCAGAATATATTTAACAGTTTCATGAGGCAGTCCATCTTGGATTTGGAAGTAGAGATGCATATGTCCTGTATCTTCACATCTCGATATGACAGTCTATTATACATAGATGTCCTATGTACATTCATGTTTACCTATATATTTTTGAGCTTGTATTTTGCATGAAGGTTGCCTTATATCAGAAAAACATGTAATACTTGTCCTTTTGCGATTGACCTATTTCACTGAGCATAATGGTCTCAAGTTGGAACCATGTGCTTTTAATTATAAATAATCTATGCAAACAAAATTTGATTTTAATCAGCATGCAATGAAATACTATTTAGTCATTAAAAATACATACGACATGGATTAACCCTGAGTACATTAGATTAAATGAAAAAACAGTTATAGAAGGTGGTCACTATTCCAAACCTTGCTGACAGAAATGTAGAACATGTTGGGAAACAGTCCAGTAGTTCCTTAAAACGCTAAAAGATTAGGCATGCAACCCAGTAATTCTACTCATAGGTATATATCCAGGAAAACTTTATGTATCCAAACAAAAAATAAGAGTATGAATAATCATGTTCAGAGCAGTATTCAGCTAAAACGTAAAAACAATCCAAATTTCTGTTAAACAATGAACGGACAGGGGCCTATGCAATGGCACAGCACGCTAAAGCCACTGCCTGGTGCTGGTTCACGTCCAGGCTGCTCCACTCCCAACCAGCTCCCAGCTAAGGCACCTGAGAAAGCAGAAGATGCTCCAAAGCCTTGGACCCCGGCACCCATGTGGGAGACTCAGAAGCAGCTGCTGGCTTCTGACTGACCTAGACATGGCCACAGGGGCCATTTGGGGAGTGAACCAGAGGGTGGAAGGTCGCTCTTGGGCTGTGTCTGTGTCTTCCTCTCTCTGTGTAACTCTGCTTTTCAAATAAATGAATATTTTTATTAGCAATGATAAATGGATAAAAAGATTCTCATCATGGCACAGAAGACTAAGCCACCACGAAACCCACAGGCATTCCTAATCTGCACCTGGTCCTGTGCTGGCTGCTCCTGCTCTGGTGCAGCTCCCTGCTCGTGTGCCCAGGAAGCACAGCAGATGGCCTAAGCACTTGGATTCCTGAACCCCGAGGAGAGACTCAGAAGAGGCTCCTGTCTCCTGCCTTCAGCCAGGGTTGTCCCAACCTTGGCAGCCATAATCATTTGGGGAATGAACCAGCAGATGGATTCTCTCTCCCTCTTGCTCTGTAACTCTGCTTTCAAACAAAATAAATTTTTTAAAAAATAATAATAATAACCCATATAGTGGAAGAACAGCTGGCTATAAAAAGAACTGATAAACATGCCACAATACCAATCAACCTTAAAACATTATACTAAAGGAGTGCCACTGTGGTGGGGCAGCGGGCTAATTCTCCACCCTGTGGTGAAGGTATCCCATGTGGGCATCAGTTCAGGTCGGAGCTGCTCCAATTCTGATCCAGCTCTCTACTTATTGCAAGGGAAAGCAATGGTGGGTGGCTCAAGTCCTTGGGACCTGGGACCCAGCATTCAGGTGGGAGACCTTTAGGAAGTTCAGCTCCGGCCATTTGGCAACTAAACAAGCGGTTGGAAGACCTTCTCTCTCTCTCCTCTGTAAAATCTTTTTCAAAGAAAAATTATTATTTTTAAAATTATACTAATTAGAAAAAAATCACAATAGGTCACAGGTCATGATCCCATTATAGTAAATGTCCAAAAAGGCTAAAACAGAGTAACAGGGATGCCTGGAGCTGTAGCAAAAAAAAAAAAATGGGGAAATGATAGTTTCTCTCCAGAGTAATGAAAATAATCTTAAAATAGATAGTGGCAATACTTGCACAAGAATGACTTATACTTTAAAAAGGTGCTTTTTATTTATTCTGATTGGAAAGTCTTATTTACAGAGAGAAGGAGAGACAGAGAAAAAGATCTTCCATCTGCTGGATCACTTCCCAGGAGGCCACAATGGCCCAAGTTGGGCTGAGTAGATCTGAAATGCAGGTCTCCCATGCGGGTGCAGGGTCCCAAGGCCTTGGGCTGTCCTCTATTGCCTTCCCAGGACACAAGCAGGGAGGTGGATGGGAAGTGGAGCAGCCAGGACACCACTCGGTGCCCAAACGGGATCCTAGCGCTTGCAAGGTGAGGATTTAGCCACTAAGCCACCACACCTGACCTTTCTCTCTGTATATCTGCTGAACATATTACATTTTGACTTTTTTTTAATAAACCAGTTCTTAGTCTTGAAATACACATCTTTAGCATAAAACTGTTACTTCCCACACAAATGCTTTGCTTTCTCAAGAAATGCAGAAATAGTTACTTTCTTGCCATTTTAGTCAGCAATAATTAACTCATCACATCATAATCAGTACTATTTTGGTTTTTAACATTAAAACTCCTGAAAGCCAAATACTTTCCAAAAAAAAACAGCCCCTGAAAACCACCCTGTCTAGGTAAGGTGATTCGAAGCTCAGATTCATTTTCAGCTTTCTGATTGCAATTCACTTTCAAGTGCAAAGTCCAAGACATTCAAAATCAATAAGGTGTAGTAGAAAGCAAATGAAACACTAATGTTTCTTACTAGCCAAGTGCTTATGTGTGCTACCTCACTGAGTCTAAAACACCAATCACAGTCATTTAATGCAAAATGGAATGATCAAGGGTAAGAATCTGCCATGCAGCACGCAGAACAAGACAAGGGCTCAGCGGAGCTGCGTCCTGACTCCCAAGTCCATCTTCCTGGCTCCCTCACGCTGCTTCCCAAGTGACAGGAAATCAGACCAGACATGCAGTTCACCTGCCACTTACCAGGTTTTTTCAAGCTTTTTAGTGCCACTTTTACTAAAACAAAGTCTTTATTCAAAACATGAAAATAGACTGAAAAGTCACAATAAAGCTTTTATAAATTCCAATTTTTCCACAGTAACACACACAGAATGATTCTGCACACTCCTCTCGCTCCACTCCAGATTCACTTTGCTTCTCAATAAGCACAGCTACCATCTACCTTTGCACTCGTTCACAAACACAGGAAATAACATGCTGAAGAAGTTCGCTTAGTGACTGCTAGTCTCCACTGTAGACAATTAATGTGTCATTTCTCAGCATATTACTCCATGGCTTTTTGTTTTTTTTCTTTACCACATGAAAAAAAAAAAACATGTTTTCACCGATGTATGCACCATCCAGGAAGTGTGGTAAGAGAAATGGCTAGTGAACAAAACAGAGACTGCAGGCATCTGTGAACAAGCCATGGAACACAGAAGAGGACAAGGGTAAAAACAACAAAGACAAAGCCAGACAGCAATCTACCCCAGGAAGTGGATGTCACTGCGGTAAAGGAAGAACATCATGTGGGTCACACAACTCTAAGTGGGCGAGCACTAAAGAAAGATCACTTCAAAACTCAACTACCTGACAAAATTTGAACTAAGGACAGCAATACGACCTTGCAATCAACAGCCATCATAACACAAAATGAAAGTCCTCAAAACTGTTCTACAATTATTTTAACATAAAGTATCAGAAGGACTAGAGGCAAAATAAAAATACAAAAAAGAACTTATATCCATAGCCCCATATTTTACTCTAGGGCTACTACTTAAATAATTCTTATGAACATGGAATCCCGTGGTTTGAGGGGACCTACAGAGTGGTTCCCATCATAGGTTAATCCTTCAGGCATCCAAGGCCAAAGCCAGGAGCTGGGCACACAATGCAGGTCTGCCTCTCCAGCCACACCAGGCACTGACTCCGACCCCCTGACCTGCCTGCCCCATCTGGGTTTCTGGCAGTTGAACCCAAGCAGGCAACTGTGCACTGCTGAAGCAATCCCTATCCTGAGGTGACTGAACACAATGCACCCACCACTGTTGTTTTTTTTTTTTAAGATTTTATATTTATTGGAAAGCCATATATACAGAGGAGAGAGAGGAAAATCTTCCATCCGATGATTCACTCCCCAAGTGATCGGCCAGTGCTACGCTGATCCGAAGCCAGGAGCCACGGACCTGTTCCAGGTCTCCCATGTGGGTGCAGAGTCCCAAGACCCTGGGCTGTTCTCGATTGCTCTCCCAGGCCACAAGCAGGAAGCTGGATGGGAGTGGAGCTGCCGGGATTAGAACCAGCACCCATATGGAATCCCGGCACGTTCAAGGTGAGGACATTAACAGCTACACTATAGTGCCAGGTCCACCCACCACTGTTTCTAATCACAGCTTTATTTACAGCTTTGCCCTCTGTCAAAATAAAAATTTCAGTACAACTTTTTTTTGAATATTTATTTATTTTTATAGGAAAGTCAGATATGCAGAGAGGAGGAGAAACAGAGAGGAAGATCTTCTGTCCATTGGTTCACTCCCCAAGTGGCTACAACAGCCAGAGCTGAGCTGATCCAAAGCCAGGAGCTTCTTTCGCTTCTCCCATGCAGGTGCAGGGTCCCAAGGTTTAGGGCCGTCCTCTACTGCTTTCCCAGGCAACGGGGAGCTGGATGGGAAGCGGGGCCCTTATGGGTCCTAGCACATGCAAGGTGAGGACTTTAGCCACTAGGCTATTGCTTGGACCCTTAATAAGACTTCTACAATAAGACCTTCACCTTGGGGTGGGAATGCATGGAGTCAACTCAAGCATATTTATGTAAATCATTCCAAAAGCAAGGATGGGAAAAGTTACACTTTTAGCCAACTTAAAGAGATTTGCTTTCTTCAACAACGAAAGAACACTCTTCAACAGGCTCATTTATCTCTCAGTAACACAATCTACAACACTGAGGCATTTGAAAATCTTTTTGCTTGCTCCAGAATTGAACTAAAGCTTCAGTATACAGTTAAGCAATAAATATATAAATAGGGGCAGGTTTTAAGTGCTGCAGTTAGGATGCTTGGACCTGGGCCTGGTGCAAGTCTAATGGCTGAATCCTTGCCTTCCATGCACTGGGATCCCATATGGACACCGGTTCGTATCCCGGCGTCCCCACTTTTCATCCAGCTCCCTGCTTGTGGCCTGGGAAAGCAGTTGTAGACGGTCAGAAGCTTTGCGCCCCTGCACCTGTGTGGCAGACCTGGAAGAAGTTTCTGGCTCCAGATCAGATCAGCTCAGCTTTGACTGTTGCAGCCACTTGGGGAGTGAACCAGCGGACAGATGATCTGTCTGTTCCTCCTCTGTGTAAATTTGCCTTTCCAATAAAAATAGATCTTTAAAAAAAAAAAAAAAGATGCTTGGTCCCACATCAGAGTACCTGGGTTCGATATCTGGCTCCAGCTTCCTGCAATGCAGACACGGAAGACAGTGATGACAGCTCAAGTCACTGGCTCCCTGCCAACCACAGGGGAGATTGCAACTGCACTCCTGGCTCCAGCCCCGCCCCCAAGCCCCCTCCAAGTGTCCGGCCAAACAGTGTATGGGAGTGCTCATTATCTCTCATAAAAAAAGAGCCAATTTCTGTACATGAAATTTATGTAGCAACAATCATTAGATGACAGAACATAAACAAGAAGTCCTCTTAGTCTCCCTCATGGGTGCAAGGGCCCAAGCACCTTGGTCATCATTTGCATTTCCAGGAAGATGGATCAGAAGCGGAGCAGCTGGGTCTCCAGCAGCCACTGTTGGTGCTGCAGTCAGCAACTTAACTCACTATGCCACAATGCTAATCTCAATTATTAAATATTCATAAAAATGTTGAAAATCAGGCCTGGCACAGTGGCCTAGCGGCTAAAGTCCTCCCATTGAACACCCCGGGATCCCATATGGGTGCCGGTTCTAATCCCAGCGGCTCCACTTCCCATCCAGCTCCCTGCTTGTAGCCTGGGAAAGAAGTCGAGGATGGCCCAATGCTTTGGGACCCTGCAAATGCGTGGGAGACCTGGAACAGGTCCCTGGTTCCTGGCATCAGATCGGCGTGCACCGGCCATTGAGGCTCACTTGGGGAGTGAATCATCGGACGGAAGACCTTCCTCTCTCCTCCTCCTCTCTGTATATCTGACTTTGTAATAAAAATAAACAAATAAATCTTTTAAAAAAGTAAAAATAAAAATATGTAACTAAAGACAATTCTTGAATTCCAGCAAGTGCTATAAAAATAAAAAAAATGGTAGAGCTTGGTGTTGTGGCATAGGTCAAGCCACTGCCTGGGAATCCAGCATCCCACGCTGAATGCCCATTTCAGCCCCAGCGGTTCTGCTTTCAAAGATTCCTGCTGATGGAAAGGCAATGAACGTGGACTCCTCACACCCAGCTGTGAGACTAAGATGGTGTTCCTGGCTCCTGGCTTCATTCCAGCCCAATGGTTGTGCACATTTAGTGAGGGAACCAGCAGCTTGAACATGGATGTCGTGTGTGTGTGTGTGTGCGCGCGTGCGTGTGTGCATGCGTTTCTTTCCTCCTGGCTTCGGATTGGCGCAGCTCCAACCATTGCAGTCACTTTTTGGGCGTGAATCACTGAATGGAAGATCTTCCTCTCTGTCTCTCCTCCTCCCTGTATATCTGACTTTGCAATAAAAATAAATAAATAGATCTTAAAAAAAGACTGTCAGATAAGAGCCAGGCACTGCGGCACAAGGGTTGACCTGTGGCTCAGAATGCCCACATTCCAAGTAGCGTGCCAGTGCCTATCCAACCACTCAGTGCTTCGGATCCAAACTCCTGGAGGGCAGCACACGTTGGTCAAATGCTTAACCTCCTGCCACCTACAGGCAGACCAGAATGACGTTCTAGACTCCTGGCTCCTGCCTGCGTTAGCCCTTGATGTTGTGCACATTTCAGCTGAATCAGTGGATGGAAAATCCCCCTATGTCTCCCCACCTTTCAACCACACACATCAATCTAAAATAGCACTGAGGCCAGCATTGCGGTACAACAGGTTATACCACCGCCTAAAACACAGGAATCCCATATGGGTGTTGGTTCAAGTCTCAGCAGTTCTGCTTCTGGAAAAACAGAGGAGGATGGCCCAATTCCCTGTGTGGGAAACCTGGTAAAGCTCCTGGATTCAGTCTGGCCAGGCCCTGGCTGTGGCAGCCATTTGTAGAATAGAGTAGAGGATGAAAACTCTGTCTTACCCTTTAAATATAATTCTACTTGTTACATAAATAACACAAGAATTCAAAAAAATATATACTCTAAGAAATATCTACAAAGGCAAGAATAAGCATGGGACATGTGAGAAACTGTTAAAACAGACTAACATGGCTAGAATGTAGTAGGCAAGATTAAGATAATCGGAGAGCACGCCAGGGTCAAATTAAACATACAGTGTGAGTGAGCTGCAGAGAGATAAGGAGAGACAGAGCTCTTCTATTTGCTGGTTTACTCCCCAAATACCTACAAAGGCCCGAGCTGGGCCAATGGAAAGTCAGAGCCTGGAGCTTCTTCTGGCTCTCCCATGTAAGTCCAGGGGCCCAAGGACTTGATCCATCCTCCACTGCTTTCCCAGGCCATTAGCAAGGAGCTAGATAGGAAGCATAGCAGCCAGGACTTGAACCAGTGCCCATATGGGATTACAGCATCACAGGTGGAGGATTAACTTGCTATATACATTAGCAAGTTATACGCACTGGTCCCAAGTTTAGATTTTTTAGGTGAGTATGCTTTATATTTTATTCTTAGAGGACTAAGGCAATTTCACATAACTTTTATAAAATATAAAATCATAATGTATAATTTTATTTTTTATATTTTAAAAAATATAAAATCATAATATAAATGATTTTATATTTCATAAGATAAAAATAAATTAATGAGTATTTAAAAATCTTGTATTATTTTAATGGACCCATTATGAGATTTACATAGCACGTAACAATTGAATTCACTTTTCTCAATATGACCATTTGGTTATTTTATAATCTATATGCAAATATACACAAGCTAAAGCACGATACCGCAGAAGACTTCAAACTACAGAGCTGGCTAAATTAACAGTAAGGACATACGAGTTCAAAAATATTCATCTCAAGATGGCTACTCCACATGTGAAATGTTTACAAATTCAGGTTAGACCATGTCAATTTTCAACAAAGATGGTCTAATTAGTCTATAAAATATATCACTTGGAAACTGCAAACACATCTAATGTAATATCTAAAATGATTGCATTTGGTAAAGACTTTAAAAGTGCAACCATCCACAAGAGGCTGATTGTTTATAATCACCTGAGATGGTCAATGTCCCCTTTATCATTGCTATTGATACTGCCCATAAACAATGAAGATCTAATCCTCACTGTGCCTACATTAGGGCCTCAGGATACAAGAATGAACCCACAACGAAATGAGTCTCCTACATGGCTGAGAGACACTCCAGTGATGGACTTGGGAAAATTCATGATGGACACACATTGTGAACCTGGGGGTAGAACAAATAAATGGGAGGGATCTTGGGGGAGGGGAGAGCCCAGTGCCAACTAAATTGTATCAAAAATCAATTTTAACAAGTGCAATGGTCATATATTTTAATTTGAAAAACACTAACTCTTATTTTTAGAGATACTACTGCTTAGCAACTAAAATATCAAGCATCTGTGAAATATCTGCATATTACAAAAGCTATACAACCTAAGGACACTTCAAAAAGTTTATCAAGTGTGTTATGAAAGAACTAAACATAGAATCCAAAATATTTTTCATCAAAACACTGCTTTCCATGTACATTTTGATGTACTCTTTTTGTTTATACAAAAATATACTCATGGGCCCGGAGGCGTGGCCTAGTGGCTAAAGTCCTCGCCTTGAACGTCCCAGGATCCCATATGGGCGCCGGTTCTAATCCCGGCAGCTCCACTTCCCATCCAGCTCCCTGCTTGTGGCCTGGGAAAGCAGTTGAGGACGGCCCAATGCATTGGGACCCTGCACCCGCGTGGGAGACCCGGAAGAGGTTCCTGGTTCCCGGCATTGGATCGGCGCGCACCGGCCCGTTGCGGCTCACTTGGGGAGTGACTCATCGGACGGAAGATCTTCCTCTCTGTCTCTCTTCTCTGTATATCTGACTTTGTAATAAAATAAATAAATCTTTAAAAATATATATATATATATATACTCATACCACTATTGTCATGAGACCCAAGTCCATGTACAGCCACACAAAAGTTACACAAGACAAATGACTACGACTATATTAGTGCATATCACATAAACTAGGAAAATATTCACCCTGGTGTACAGAGGATACTACACAGGTGCACTTCAAAACACTGTCTCTTCAGGGCATCTGGCATAGCAGTTAGGATGCCACTTGAAATGCCTGGGTCCTTATCCAAGTATCTGGTTCATGCTCCCAAATCCTCTACTTCTGATTCAGCTTCCTGCTTTTGTGTACTTCCTGTAGACAACAGGTGATGGCTTAAGAAGCTGAATTCCTGCCACTCCCAGTTGTGATCCAGATGGCGTTCCAGGCACCTAGCCTCAGTGTGGCCCATCTGGCTACGGTGAGCATTTTGGGAATGAGTAAGTGGTCCAAGAGGATGCAGTATCTGTCTGACTTTCAAATACAGTCAACAAAAGTGGCATTCATTCAGCAACTTCTAAGCTACCCATTTCAAAGACGCATCTAAAACACTTTAAATCAACGGGGTGGGGGGGTGGACCCTATAGCTAAGGGGAAAAATTGAAAAAAAAATAAAATAAGCTTTTCTCAGCAGAATGAAATACTGAGCTCTGCACATCATGAATTTGCTTTGTTTTCAAATTCCCTACCTAAATATCAAACTATAGCTACCTGTAACAGTGGCATCCCATATGGGCACAGGTTCAAGGCCCAGCTGCTCTGCTCCCAACCCAGCTCCCTGCCGTGCATTTAAGAATGTTCAAGCATTTCTAGCTTAAGAGCAATGATGTGTCTTTGTGCATAATAAACAGTACTCAACACCATGGGATCACTACAAATATACTTATGTGCTGCCCCTTTATTAGAGGGTGGGCCCTAAAGACACAGGGCAATGGCGGCAGGGCAAGGTCTACTGACCATGTCCCTCAAACTCTGAGGCTTCTATTTGAGCTTTCTACCCAAGAATACGATCTGTTAAGAATACCAGACATTTTAACAGTAACTGGTTTAATAAAACAAGTTTAGAAAAAGATAGAAAAATATGTTTTGGCAACCAATAAGCCTCATTCCCTGATTCTTTTAACAAAGCAAGCAGAAATAAATAAATAAATGGCCAAACCTTGAGTGTCTGAACCACCAACAAGCAGAATTTAATTAAAAAAAAAAAAAGCTACTTACAAGAAATTCGGGCCAGCCAGAACTAGTTTATTGGGTTTTTCTGTTAAGTTATGTCACCCTACTTTCACATCAGGCTTTCCTTCTTAATTCCATTTGTTTCACCTATCTTCCTTTCCTACCTCCTCTGACTCTCATTATTTCACTGTTTTCACTATCCATACACAAGAATTTACCCAAAATTTACCTTTGTTTCTTGTGCACAAATATGCTTCTACTTCATTCCTACAGGGTTCTGGTTGAAGCTCAAAATCTTTTTCAAAAAACATGCATATATGGAGAAGACAGAGTAGCCAGGTGAGTAAGCCACGTTACTCCGCACAGCCAAGTGCCTGCCTTTTGCTGTCCACTTCTCAGTGCTGGGGGCTGCACAGGCATAAAAACAGCTCTGTCCCTAAGGGCACTAACGCACGACAAGCTTGGCAGGTTGCATGTGGCTGCAGTGGGGTACACCAAGGACAAACCAGCAGGACAGGAAATCAGAGGCAGGAGGAACAACTCATGGAAGGCCTTGTAGACATTGTAGGTGTCCTGACTTTTATTTATGGAAAGCCACTGAAGAATTTGACAGAGCAGAGGTCTCCACGGTCACTCTGCTGAGCAGAGGAAAGAGCAGAAGCAGCAGCTGAACTGGAAAGCAGCAGGCTACTGAGTAACACAGGCAAGAGGTGCTGCGGGCTCAGACAGGAGGCACCAAAGACAGCACATTCTCATACTTTCTCTTTAAGGCATCTTTTAAGGTAAAGAGACACCCTTTTGTGGCAGATTATTTGAATTAGATGTAAAGAATAAGAAAGCAGAATGCATACAACAAGGGGCTGGCACAGGGTTTGCATCCTGGCTGTTTCACTTCCAACACAGCTCCCTGCCTACAGAAGGGGAAAGCAGCAGGGAAAGAGCCCGAAGCCTTAGGTCCCTGCACCCACCAGCGAGACCTGGAAGACGCTCCTGGCTCCCTACTTTCCGTCAGCTCAGCTTCAGCTGCTGTGGCAATGAACCACAGAGTTTAGGGAATGAACCAGCAGAGAAAGCATCTGTCTCTCCAAAAAATAGATTTAGTTGACATTTAATAAGATGGGGAAGAATTTACTGAGAACAAATTTTTAAGTTAAATATGGGATATGTTTTATCTAATTGAAAATGCTGAGCAATTTTTAAATGGAGCTTACAAAAGATGATTAAAATTAAGATAATCTTTAGTTTGAAATAGCATAATTCTAGCTAGACAGGATGAGATCACAAGCATAAACATAAATATAAATACAGAAAAGGCTGAAAGCCAGCCCTCACATTGCCTCACATCTCAGAGCAGGGGCCACGGAAAGGAACAGCAAGATGAACTGCACACAAGCAGCAGCATCCGCTACAGAAAGGAAGGAGGGTTTCAAGGAACAGTAATTGCGACATGTCAAATGCTGCTACTGCTGCTCCCCAGTGAGACACGGATGATGACACAGTGACACCAGGGGATTTACCACGGAAGAGGTCACCAGCGACCTCGGACAGAGCCGCCTCACAGAAGGGAGAAGGTAAACACTGTAATGGATCCACCAGACAGGGAATATCCGTGACTGCAAATACCAACATTTTTAGAGAAGATTAATTACACAAAGATATGCCATTGGGGAGGATGGGTGATGCTGGTAGAAACAGCGCAGTAAAAACAGAACAGTTCAGAACATGAGTTTGTACAGCCTGCAATCAATGCAATGTCACTGACAGAACCAATAAAGTGTGGAAGTGATGGTGACAGAACAGCAGGAAATGTGGAGATGCAACAGAAGTAAAGATGCAGGGAAACAAGTTTTCTCCTGATTGTTTTCATTAAAAAATTATTTGTTTGCATTCGCTTACGTGAGACAGAATTTTTATCCACTACCCACTCCCCAAAGGGCTGCATTTTTGATGATGAAGCCAGTAGCTTCTTCCAGCCTCCCAGTGGTTATAGGGGCCCAAACACTCAGGTATCCTTCGCTAATTTCCCAGGCCATTAGCAGGGAGCAAAACACAAGCGAAGCAACCAATACCCAAGCCAGAACCCACATCACGGGCAAGCAACTTCACCTGCCACACCCCAATGCAAGCCCCTCCTTTTTTAATATACAGGAAAACCCAGTCACCAGCTGAAAACCAAGAGAAAACGAGGCAGCAGAGACTCGAACAGAGGCTTACAGCGGTCCCTTGGAGCAGTGGAGACGTACTGAACCAGGACCACCGCACTGTATGCAGCACAGGGCCCTTCTCACCAGAGACTATGAATCTCAGGGACACCTGCGTGAGGACGGGTGCTTTTTCTCAAAGCATGCTCAACTGCCAAGGTTAAAGGCTGCAGGTTCCTCACTACGCACAAACGGATACAAATGGTATAGGGCTGGGAGCACTGGTCATGTCAGGACAACAAAGGGGGGAGAAAAAGGGAACTAGGGGTATCAGCCAGACCATCCAAACAGGGCCAATAGTCACGCTAGGAAGGCTTCTTAAAACAAAACAACAACAAAAAAAGGCAGCAGCAATGGACTGTAGGTCCTCAGGCACTTGGAAGTGATGTTCAAGTAGGAGTACTTGACAGAAGGATGTGGAAGAATGGAAAAGCCTCAACTCTCACACTATGTTGCGTGAAATCACCTTAATAAACCAGGGACAGTTCTGGTTAAAATGTTAGAGCAAAAATCCCTGGGGCAAACTGGAAGGCAAAACAGCAGCCACAGAAAAACTCTTATCATTGTCATTAAAATTGGAGGTCCCCAGACACAGAATCCCCCCAAATCATTTCCAGCACTCAGACAAAAAAGTCAGCTTTGAACAATCTACTAAAATCACTATCAGCTGAGCTGCACTGAAAGCACACCTGCCCCTGGGGCCCCAGTCCCACGGAGCTGAACCCCAACAGTAACAGCAACTTCTAGAAGAGCTGGCCAAGTGAGAGCAGCAGCTGACCGGAACTCAAAGCCAGCTCCCTAGGTCTGCAGGTCTGAGCTGGAAAGGAACAGCTCTGACTTGTCTTAGAGTTTGAACACCAACTTGTACCTCTGAATGGTGAACACAGGACTATCACTGACAAGTGACCATGGGTGTGAGCACCTAACAGGACTGGCAAGTGCTAGCGAGTTCTCTGCTGAAGAGTTCAACCACAGGCACAGAAACAAGTCAGCCTGGAGTCAGTCTGAAGGCACAGGGAAAGGGGCTGCTTTCTGCTGAAAACTTACCATATTCCTTCATTACCCACAATGTACAAAGTACTGAATGTAGTATGATTCATTTTTGCTTTAACCAAGCAAAGAGTCAAAGATACAGCAAGTTTAAAAATGCATGTTTTGGTGCAAGATGCTTACAAAATCTGATCATAAAGATTTCTTTTTTTTTTTTTAAAGATTTATTCATTTTATTACAGCCAGATATACACAGAGGAGGATAGATAGAGAGGAAGATCTTCCATCCGATGATTCACTCCCCAAGTGAGCCTCAACAGGCCAGTGCGCACCGATCTGAAGCCGGGAACCTGGAACCTCTTCCGGGTCTCCCACGCGGGTGCAGGGTCCCAATGCATTGGGCCGTCCTCAAATGCTTTCCCAGGCCACAAGCAGGGAGCTGGATGGGCAGTGGAGCTGCCGGGACTAGAACCGGCACCCATATGGGATCCCGGGGCTTTCAAGGCTACGACTTTAGCTGCTAGGCCACGCCGCCGGGCCCCATAAAGATTTCTTAATCTCAGAACAAATGCCTAACCAAGTAAGCAGCAAAATGGAAAGAGCAGGCTTCCTCATGGAATCACTACAACAGCACCTGTATCTCATGTGCACTTTCCAATGCTTTCTAGGAAGTACATCTGCCTTTGAATTTTGATTTTAAAAGAATGTTTGTGAGGCAAAGGATCAAGACCACAAAATGTTCTCATCTACGGATGCAGAAGCCAAACGCCTACAAACAGCAGACGCTGCTGAGCCCCAACCCCAGGTGCAAAGCCCAAACTAGGAACTCAACCCAGGACCCTATGTGGATGGCTGGAACCCTCCCAGGGTCTGCACTGGAGGAAACTGGAAGCCAAAGGCAGGCATCAAACATCCATCCCAGGAGGTTGTATAATCCATTCCGACTGAAACACCTTCACAGCAATTTCATAAAGTTGGGCTAACAACAACTTATTACCAACGTCTTCAGGATTTCAATTCAGAAAGTCCCTTTAGATGAGAAGCCAGAGTAGATTCAGCTAAACCCTACTGTGTTCATTAGCTGCCAGTACTACAGAAAGGCCCACTGCATTTAAGCTTGGACCTGAGGCGACAGGATGCATAAAGTTCATAATTAATAAGCCGAATTACAAGTTTTACCAGGTAATACGAAAAAAAAAAATGGTTTAAATGCCTTTACCTTAACTAGCAAGTAAACAGAATGAATACAGGAAACTCCTGTCACAGAAATCTAAACCAACATGAACAAGTCACACTCGGTAAAATGCAGAATATTTCTTTCATGAAAGCTGAAATGAACAACAGACCAAAACCAACATACTTTTTCAACTGTCAGAAAAATCCTACAAAACTGAACATCCCTGACTCCTAAAGCAGAAGAGAAAGCTAAACACATGATTTAAAACAAAACAAAAAAAAGCCTACAAACTTAATAGCCACCCATCTCATCCTAGATCATCTAAGATATTAGTTTCACAGCACTTTAAAAACTGCTTAGTAAAAACTGCTGACAAACCCTCACAACTCATACAGGGAAAGCAGGACAGGGCTGCAATATGACAATTCAGCATCACTCTCAATGATTTGATTAATTACATTTGAGGAAAGAAACATTCTAAATCATTCTAAAGAGCCCTACACGTGCCCAGTGAGGTAGCCTAGCGGCTAAAGTCCTTGCTTGCACACGCCAGGATGCCATATAGGCACTGGTCCCAGTGCTCCGGTTTCCCATCCAGCTCCCTGCTTGTGGCCTGGGAGAGCAGTGGAGGACGGCCCAGGGCCTTGTGTCCCTGCACCCGCGTGGGAGACCCTGGGGAGGTTTCCGGCTTTCAATCAGCGCAACTCCAGCAGTTGCAGCTGGCCACTAGGGGAGTGGGTCATTAGAAGAGAATCTTCCTCTCTGTCTCTCCTCTGTGTCTGACTTCTCAATTAAAAAAAAAAAAAAAAAAAAAAGCCCTATACAAAATGAAGGAATCCCACAAACAGACTCCATCAAAGAACTATCAACATTTTGGGCCCAACACGGTAGCCTAGCAGCCAAAGTTCTCTTCTCACATGCGCCCGGATCCCATATAGGCACAGGTTCTAATCCCAGCAGCCCTGCTTCCCATCGAGCTCCCTGCTAGTGCACTGGGAAAGCAGTGGAGGACGGCCCAGAAACTTGGGACCCTGCACTTGAATGTGAGACCCCAGGGTATTCTGGGCCCGTTTTCAGGCTGGTGCAGCTCTGGCTGTTGCAGCCACTTGGGGAGCGAATCAACGGACAGAAGATCTTCCTCTGTCTCTCCTCCTCTCTGTATATCTGACTTTCCAATAAAAATAAAAAATAAATCTAAAAAAAACCACCAACATTCCAAATACTGTAACATTTTTAAACTGGGATCATGCTGGAATTTAGCCCCTAAAATGATACACTGCTTCAAGGTACAAATAACCTTTGAAAACAGGTTATGTTTCCAAGTCCAAGGACGTTCAGGTCACCTGTCCCCCTCCCCCAGCACACCAAGCACTTGTTACACAGCAGTGTGACCACAGTGCCCTGCATCTGGCTCCATTCTCATCCACTTAGGCGTCTGCAAAACCAGATCCAGTGGTATACTTCAAGAAACTATTCCCACGAGAAATACAACATTTAAAAAACACTTCCATGACTAACCAATAAAATCAGAGGGACGACTTTGCTCCTTATTCCTAGAAACAATAACCACACAAAGCTAACAGGAAGTAGAAAAACTCAAAGTTCAAACATAACTACTTCAACAATGTATAGCATATCAACACTGGTTAAGTAAAAAGGTACACCTAGACTAAAAGCTAACTATTAAAACAATTACCTACATCATTCTGCAAAGATCAAGACTGTGACATATTAAACTGACTATGCATGTATTAGCACTGGGTCGCCTCAGTTGCCAATGCCTGTGCAGTGGACAGCATGGGGGATGTGACAGCCAGCTCAGCTAAGCCAGCAGGGGACGTCCACTGCCTCGTTGGAGGATGGAAAGAGCAGGCTGGACAAATCTCCTGACCAAGTTCTGCAGCATGTTCATGGGTCAATGGATACACTAAGGTGGATTTTGCCAACAGACCTTGCAAAGATTCTCGCAACCCTGCACAACCAAACCAACAACTTCTCAGAACTATCAAAACCACTCAAGTAAGACCCTCAGAACACTTACCACCAAAATGAGGTCTCTAAAGAGTTATCAAAGGACTGGCCCCAAACCCAGGTATTGATGTGGTTTGACAGCAAGCCTCTCCCCTCCTCCCCAGAACACAGGAGGAAAAAAAGACTGAAACATTAGTCCTACTCAACTTCCTTCACGCCCGCCCCTCCTCCCCACCCTAATCAGAGGGCCACATCGGAATGCATCCCTCTCAGCTATGTAAGCAATATTTATATATATATATATATCCCAGTGCGGTGGCCTAGCAGCTAACGTCCTCACCTTGAATGTGCTGGGATCCCACATGGGCGCAGTTCTAATCCCTGGCAGCCCTGCTTCCCATCCAGTTCCTGACTTGTGGCCTGGGAAAGCAGTTGAGGACAGCCAAATCCTTGGGACCCTGCACCCGTGTGGGAGACCTGGAGGAAGCTCCTGGCCCCTGACTTCAGCTCAGTGCAGTACCGGCCATTGCGGTTACTTGGGGAGTGAATCATCAGATGGAAGATCTTCCTGCCTCTCCTCCTCTCTGTATATCAGACTTTGCAATAAAAATGATTCTTAAAAATATATATATATATACCTAAACTAGACTCCAAAGAGGCCAAATAAAATGAAACACAATCACATCATTTCACATGGAGACACATTTTAAGAAATACATTATTAGGTGACTGTTCTTTAGTGAGTCTGCTATCGGTTAAAAGGGCCTGACCGTGCCTAACCATATTGTTTTTTTAAACATGAAAATACATACAGACAATGCAAACTTATGTTCAGAATAAATGCAACACTACAATTTTCACTCTCTAATAAGGTTTATTTGCCAAGTTTTTTTTTTTAAGATTTTTATTGGAAAGGCAGATTTACAGAGAGAAGGAGACACCAATAAAGAGATCTTCATTCCACTGATTCACTCCCCAGGTATCCACAATGGCCAGATACAAGCCAATCTGAAATCAGGAGCCTGGAGCTTCTTCCAGGTCCCCCCCATGGGTGCAGAGTCCCAAGGACTTGAGGAAGCGGAGCAGCCAGGACACACACCGGCACCCATATGGGATCTTGGCACATGCATGGCGAAAACTTTAGCCACTAACTTCTCGAGCCAGGCCCCTCAAGCTTTATAATACTAGATAAAAATCCCAACATGGACCCTCAACTTAATAATAATCATTCCCTTCCAGCAGTATCAAGTCAATATTGCATCTGTACGTAAATTGCAAGGCCTAACATCCCCCAAAAGATGCTTCCTTCAAAACTCTTCTGAAAGTACATGAATCCACTGCTGACCTCTCCGGCCTTTTAAAAATGGAAAATGTTGCTATTCCAAAAACTATTTACAGAAAGCAGAACTAGAAGTGCATTACTCTTCAATAAACACAGCACCAAAATCTCCTAAATATGAAATTCAGAGGAGAAACACTGTTAAACCTCTTCCTCCTATCCTGAAAAAATGCAACGTTATTACACTGGCAGTGTAAAAATGTAACCAAATAATTTGATCCTTAAAAAGTTACTGATTAACCTTTAAAGCCCTGTTCCTACGCACATTTCCTGCAATTCCCCGGGGTTTCCTAACCTATAGCAGAACCCCTAACCTACAGCAGACTCGGCAGAAGAGGGCCCCCACCTGCACTCTCCTGCTCACGTGTAGGAGGAAGTCACCAGGTTTGTTCACCCAAGAAATTCAGCATACCGCACAGGCCTCAACTCCCAACAGCTGCTTAAGCAGCGTGTGCTCAGGAGGCGGTTACATTTAATTACATCTCTAGGACATCAGTTTTTTCCAGGTTCTTCCTTACTCAAGCAGAGGCTCAACACCATGCCACAATCCCTCAAAATCACCTCAACTCTATAATGAAACAGAAAAGTTAAATCTTAAAAAATTTTAAAACTCCCAGTATTTCTTTATCTTCTCCATTATTTCCAAAAGGAATTAGCTACAATGGCTTTTTCAGAGAAAGTGACGAATTACTTTGCTCAAAATGATCCCACACCGTGTTATATTGGTAAGCCGACTATTCATCAACCAAGCACATGAGAGAACCTACGTGTTGCTTCCCAACCTTCCTCCCTTCCTCCCTCAGAGTGCCTCGAGAGTACCAGATGGGACGAGATTCATGCATTCCCATGACCAACACTTACGAAGCGTCTATTACACGCCAGGCGCTGCAACAACACGTTTCAACTGTGCAAACCGCACATCATCAGCAAACTCGCCTGCAGAAGCTTATCATTTAAAATAACTGCGGCTCAAGAGGAACCCCACCGCGGCTGCCCGTGCACAAGCCGTCAGCCGACCGCGGCTGCTTCTCAGCTAGTAAATGCAGCATCAGCGAGCCGCCACCTACCACACCCGAGTTCCTCTCGCCCTCCTCGGATCAGCGCCAGGCAGGACAACCTGTACGAGTAGCCCGGGCTCGGCCGACCCCGGGGGCCGGGGGCGAGCCGCTGCGGGAGCCGCGGGCGCGTTCCGTCCCGGGCGCCTCGGGTCCCCGCCCCCTCCCAGCCCCTCACCTGGAGGACGCGGGCCCTCCTCGCGCACCCCTCGCCGCACCGTCCCGGCTGGACACCCGCAAAGTCGGGGGAGGGGGTCTGCAATGCCATTTTAGGGCGGGCGGGCGACCGGGCGGGCGGCTGCTGCTCTGCCGCCGCCTCAGCCGCCGCCTGCTGGGAATTTCCAACTGAGCTCTTCTTAACCATCCCTCCGAGGGACTCCAGGAAAAGCCCAAAGGCAGGGGTCCCCGGGGCTGACGACCTCGCCCAGACCTGAAAATGGAGCCGCAGGCTCAGCCCACAGCCCGCAACGCGCGGCGGGCAGGGCCGGGCCGCGTTCGTCCCGGAGCCCTCGGGGCGGGGGTTCGGGGCTCTCAGGGCCCCGCCCGCAAGGACGGCGAGGGACCCGCACCGAGGCCCGGCGCGCCACGGCGGCCGGCGCTGGACTCACCGTGGCCTTTGTCTCGGCCGCCCGCTCCTCGGCAGCCGCTCTCGGTGCCGGCTCCGCGGCTCCTGCCACCCCCACGCCCGCAGCTGCGCTACCCGGCGCGCTCCCCTCTTCCTGGCCCCGCCCTCCCCGCCCAGGCTCGCGCGAGGGCGGGCGGGGCCGGGGGCGGGGCGCGAGCTCAGCGCAGCGGGCGGGCGGGGCGCCGCGCCGGCCCCGCCCCCGCCGAGGCCCCGCCCCAGCACGCCCCCGCCTCGGGGATGGCCGGGCGGCTGAGCGACGGGGACTTCGGTGGTGTGGCCCGCGCCGACCTGCAAGCCGCCTGCGAGGTTCAGGGGCGCTCGGCAGCCGGGGCTGCGGCCCGCGCGGGAAAGGACGGACGCGCCGGAAGATGGCGACCGGGGCCTGGCGCGCGGGAGAGTCCCTTCCCGCCTTGGTCTGGCCGGCTCGCTCCCCGTGAGGGGCGGCGCCTGCGCCCTGACGAGGGGAGGGTCGCCGGGGCGGGAGTCCTCGGGCCACCGTCCCGACAACGCGAAGGGCGGAGTCCCAACGCGGTCGTTGACCGGCTGGTGGCCGAGGACGCCCACTCGGTATTGGATAGGTGTGGGAACTCCAGGTGTCCTGGGCCTCCGGCCGTGTACTTTACCTAACCCAGAGACACCTGAACGAGTCCTTAGAAATGAGCTCGTGAGCTCCTCGATGGCAGCGACTGTGGCTGCTACCCCTACCCCTCTGGCCACAAGTGTACCGCTGGATGGTCTCTGGTCACCTTCAGCTTAGTTTGTTGTCAAAGCAACAGTCGGAATGTCTTTCTAAAGGCGGCGAATGAACCCATGCCCCATCTGATCAAAATCCACTAACAGCTCCATACTTCATGTGTTAAAACTAAAGTCCTCACGGAGTCCTTGCCTTTTTCCTGTTAGTTCTCAGACTTCATCTCCAGCCACTTGTTACTTGAATATTCTGGAAGGACTACAACTCACAGGACTGGAACATTGTTCCCTCAGGGTCAGCTTTCACCAGAGTCAGTATCAGGATGTGTTTGCACTATCCTTAAAATCATCACCAAGCAAACTCTTGTTCTAAATGAAAGACAAGGGTAGAAAGTTGTCACTTTACAATTTATTCACATAATGTACATTTAAAAGTCTGATAAAAATGCAACTGTGACAGTACAAAAGGCCCTGTTCTGCATACTTGCTGCTCCATAACAAGTGGAAGCATTCGCCTCAAGGACAACAGGAAGGAACACATTGGCCTAACCTACTGCTGAGGATTACTTATCAACTCTCAGAGCTTTCGCACTGGCCTGATTCTATAATCTTTTGCTTTGTTACATAGATTTCTCTTTAAAAATCTTAAAAACAAGGACCAGCATTGTGGCACATGAAGACACCTCCTACAGTGCCAGCCTGACAGCTCCACTTCCGATACACTTCCCTCCTGCTAATGGCCTGGAAAAGGAAGCAGTGGGTAACCAGTGTCTGGGCCCTGGAATTCACACGGTAGAACCACCTCCTGACTCCTAGCCCTGGCCGGGTTCAGCCCTGGCTCTTGAAGCCACTTGGAGAGTGAACAAGCAGATAGAAGACCTATCTACAAATCTGTCTGCAATTAGTTTCAAATGACTAAATCTGCAGTGCTGGTACTCCATCTGGGGGCCAGCCTCTCCATCTCAGATCCTGACCCCAGGATAGCCTAGAAAAAGCAGCAGCTATGTAGTGAACCAGTGGATGAAAGGCCTCGCTGTCTCTCCTTTTCTTGATGTAATTCTGCCTTTAAAAGCATCTTTTAAAAAAAGTAAATAAATCGGGCCCAGCGGTGTGGCCTAGCGGCTAAAGTCATCGCCTTGAATGCCCCGGATGTGGGTGCCAGTTGTAATCCCGGCAGCTCCACTTCCCATCCAGCTCCCTGCTTGTGGCCTGGGAAAGCAGTCGAGGATGGCCCAAAGCCTTGGAACCCTGCACCCACATGGGAGACCCAGAAGAAGCTCCTGCCTGCTGGCCTCAGATCAGTTCGGCTCCGGCCATGGTAGTCACCTGCAGAGTGAACCAGCAGATGGAAGATCTTTCTCTCTGCTTCTCTGTAAATCTGACTTTCCAATACAAATAAATAAAGATTTTTAAAAGAGATATAATATTCAATTAAATGAACAATCTTAAAAGGGCGCTACTATCTTTACTACCACAAATGTATCAAGCACGGTTCCAGGCAACAAAAGAAGCTGAAAGATATAAGGCCCAAATCTAACAGAATGGTTTTACAGTTGAATGACAATATACATTTATTGCACTTTCAAAGTAGTGTCACCATACTTCTTAGTTTGTCCAGAGTGACTCTTGTGCTGGTTTAATAGTTGCTTGTGTCCAGGGTTGCATGATAAATCATCACTCTTAATTAGAAGTATAAGCAAACCACTTAGGATACAAAGAATCATCAGTCCTGGTAAAGATACAGACACTTCAATTACTCTGAAAGGAACAACTGAATTGGCCAAGTGAAACAAAAGAAAGTTAAAGCAAAGGGAAGATTTTGTTTTTATCATAAAGTTAGAAACTTTTTCTGTGCTTATGCTTTAGAAATGAATAACAGAGTGGTGAATGCCACTGACTAATGTTATATCAATTAGCTTCATGACTTAGATTTTTTTTTCCCAAAGATTTAGGAAGGCTATTCCAAGAAACAAATGATACAATACATATTCTTTTGTTGATACAGCATCCTCATTTCATATATTGAGCATCTGTTCTATATGTGATCTGTCTTTGGTGTGATAAAAGATACACAAAAATTGTAAGACACAGATAAGAAACATAAAATCTAGGGGCAAACACCAGGTGTCTTAAGTATTCAGTCAAGGAAACAGGACACGTGGCATATACATTGTAACCAAGGGAGATTGAGAAATATGAGAAAACACATGGATCTTACTGAGAAAGGAGAAAAATCACAAAATCAGAGAAGCAAAGAAGCCAGTGGCGCTTTCTATGCCTGAAACATCCACTGGCAAGCAGACAACCTCACTTACACTGCTTCACACTTTTACCGAGAACTGATCCTCACTGCTCATCAAACCACAAATATTCGTTGAATGCCTGCTAACTGCCAGGTAGCATACCAAGTACTGTGGGAAAATTCGGTATAAAGCATGGTCTTTGTCCTTAATGAAATGTCCCACAGCAACGACTGGGATAATCAGACACAGTAGCCTGTGAATACATTTGAAGCCATCAATGAGGTCTATTTGGGTCAGAAAAGGCTTCTCAGAGGGAGAGGAATTCAAGGTGAGCCTCTGGAAAGAAGGTCAGCAGACGTTCAGATAGAAGAGTACTCTCTGAGCTGTGAATGGCAAGCCCCTGGTGGAGGGTTTTGGGTGGGACCCTTCAGTAGCGCCCAAGGGCCAGGGCTGGGGAGAGGAAGATGAAGGTACACACAGCATGTCCCGCCTCAACCCGGACCCTGTGATCTGACTGCGATGTCGCCCCTCGCTCCAAATGTATGTCAGCAATTGGAAGAACCAAGCTTCTGGGGACAAGCAAAGGTGGAAGGGAGGAAGGGTTAGAGCGCAGTGTGACTGACCAGTTCTCTTTTCTGAAGTTAACACTCAGAGGAGGACACTTCAAAACAAGATGCATAGGGAAAAACAGAGAATTAAAAGTTTGCTTTGGCTCAAAACATTTTTTGAATTCCTGCATAAAGCATATCCCAGGAACTTTATGAAAACGCCCTCAAATGTAAGCAAGTAACATGGATTTTCCTCTGATGAGCAACAAAAGTTCCCTTAAATATCTATGAAAGTTAAAGCAAAAAGAGCTAAAAGAAAACCCACTAGTACACCATAAAGAGAAAGAGAATGTGGCACACCTAAGGCACACAGAGCTCAGTGAGCCAAAGTCCAGAAGCCGGCACCTTAAGGGTGTGACCACAGGGAGGGCAAGCAGCAGGATGGACTGTGACCTTTGCAGCAGCAAAATGGCCTGTAAGAGCAGGGAAAGATGGAGTCCAGAGGCTGGCGGCAGGCTCTGCACCAGGACTGCTGATGGAGAACACGCTCTCCGCCTCTCCCCAACCTTCATCTTCAGGAAGCTCTTTTTTTTTTAAGATTTTTTTTTTTAAAGATTTTATTATTATTGGAAAGCCGGATATACAGAGAGGAGGAGAGACAGAGAGGAAGATCTTCCGTCCGATGATTCACTCCCCAAGTGAGCTGCAACGGGCCGGTACACGCCGATCCGAAGCTGGGAACCTGGAACCTCTTCCGGGTCTCCCACGTGGGTGCAGTGTCCCAATGCATTGGGCCGTCCTCGACTGCTTTCCCAGGCCACAAGCAGGGAGCTGGATGGGAAGTGGAGCTGCCGGGATTAGAACCGGCGCCTATATGGGATCCCGGGGCTTTCAAGGTGAGGACTTTAGCCGCTAGGCCACGCCGCCGGGCCCTCAGGAAGCTCTTTGCCCCAGGAACCAGCAGAACTAGCCCTGGCGGCCTGTTAGAAAGTCCCTCCACAGTCACAGGGCAGCAGGAACGGTTCACCACAGCCCCAGCAAGAAGCGAGCGAGGGGAGCATCCAGTCACCCTCAAAGCACCTGGAGATCGGTGTCCTTGTAACAGATGGCACAGACACCTTGCCACTTTCTCCTAACACAGAGACCTGTGACTTGCTTTCACAAAGTTTTCGATGAGAAAAAAAAAACAAGGAAAAAACAAAACAAAACAAAACTTGGGGGGGGGTGGGGTAAATTCAGGTCAAGAGAAAGCAGGGAGTCTTCCCAGTCCAGCAGCAGTCCTCCTCAGTAAGCATTACTTAGTGACTCAGCTCAGTCCGGCTCAGCTAAGTACCGGGGAGGATTCCGGTACTTTGCCCCCTGGCACTGCCACTGAGCTTTGTCACTGAGGTACTGTGGAGGGGCAGATGGCTAAGGAAGCAGCATGCCCTACTCCAACTATTCCATGCCCGGATCCCCAGAATCTGCATGTACCAAGACAAGATACCATTCTCATGGTTATGTGTCATAACTGACCTTATAGAAATAAGGAAATTCTCTGGGTGACCCTGTTCTAACCACGTGAGTCCTCAAAAGTGGGAGCTTCCTCTGGCTAGACGCAGAAAGAGAAGTTAAAGAGATCCAACGCAAGAGAAGGACATGATGCCCTACTTGAAGATGAAGAGGGTACAGGCAGCTTCTAAGAGCAGAGAGCGGTCCCTGGCTGACAGCCAGCAAGCAAATGGGGACCTGCAGCCTCTATCCACGAGCAGCTGAGTTCTGCGGATCTGGAAGCAGATCCCCTCCCCAGAGGCTGCAGAGCTAAAGGCAGACCTGCAAGGCCTTGTGTTCAGCGTGTGCTACTGTAAGCAGAGAACCTCGTTCACACCACGCTGCACTTTTGACCTACAGAGAACATGAGCTAATAAATGGGTGTTGTTTCAGGCCACTAACTTTGTATTAAGTTGTTAAGCTGCAATAGGAAACCATGCAGTCACTGACATGAAATCAATCCTTATCTAGACCAGCTGTGCACTGTCCTTCCTACCTCCAGCATGTACCTGGGGACAGCCTGGGTTCAAGTCCTGGCTCCTCCTGAGTCTCGCTTCCTGCTGCCCTGCAGGCTGGGAGGCAGCAGGTGGTGGTTCAGCTGCCTGAGCACCACTGCCCACAATGGAGACCCAGGGTGAGTCCTGGATCTGCTCCGGCCCTTGCAGGCATTGGCGGAGGGAGGATCTCTCTATGTATGAGCATGCTTCTGTTTCTCGGCCTTCAAATAAAAATAAATTAAAAAAATATGTAGAGAGCGTACCTAAGTTTTCATTCCATTGTCAGCCACAAAGACAGGCAGCAATTTACAGACATTAGCCAACAGTCCTGTATTTACATCTTTTTTTTTTTTTTAAGATTTATTTTTATTCACAGATTTATAGGAGACACAAAGAAAAAGATCTTCTGTCCACTGGTTCACTCCACAAGTGGCTGCAACAACCGAGCTAAATTGGTCTGAAGCCAGGAGCCAGGAGCTTCCTCCAGGTCTCCCACGTGGGTGCAGGGTCCCAAGGCTTAAGGCTGTCCTTGATTGCCTTCCCAGGCCACAAGCAGGGAGCAGGGTGAGAAGTGGAGCAGTCGGGATTAGAACCGGCGCCATATGGGATCCTGGCATATGCAAGGTGAGGATTTCAACCTCTAAGCTCCTGCGCCGGGCCCCATGTTTGTATCTACATGGGAGGAGGGAACCTGTGGGGAAAGATAGAAATTCCTAATAATCTGACAGATGGGGACTTACATGTCATTTTTTTTTCTTTTGGGGTAAAAAGCAGATGTGACTTTATTTTGGAGAAACAAGCTAGTGAGTCCTTAAAATTATGCATAGAGAATTTCTAGCTACATAGAGTTCTGGTCCTTGAATAGACAAGAGAGTTGATGGGCAGTGTTGGGTGGTAAAACAGAATATCCTCCAAGATCAGGTAGACATTTTGAAAATAATTTCTTGATTGGAAAGGCAGAGAGATGTGTGGAGAGCAGGCAAGCGAGCGCTTCCACTGCTTCTCTCCTCAAATGCTCACGCCAGCTGAGGCCGAGCTGCACTGAAGCCAGGAGCACAAAATTCAACCTGGATTTCCTGCATGAGCGGCAGAGACTGAACACCTTGAGCATCACCTCCTGCCTCACAGGGTGCACATTAGCAGGGAACTAGGACGGCGAGGATGAGAATCAGGCTACTTTAATCTGGTACGCAGGCATGTAAGAATGCCAAGCAGGACCCAAACGCCTAGGCCAAATGTCCAATGCAAATACTGATTGGTTTTGCAAATTGGTTGATCTTGAACTTACGGGCAATTTTCTTAACCTCTTTAAGTTCTAGTCTACTCATCTTAAAGTAGGAATAGTACCTATCTAATTCGGTTTGGAGAAAAGTAGATGAAATAGTTTACATAAGAAGATCAATAATTTGTCCTCATTATTACAGGGGAATTTTTTCCACAACTTTACTGCAATGTTTTTAATAGTGAAAACAACTAAATTATAACTTGAAAAATACCAATGCTATTCTATAGAAATACAGGACACATCACATACATATTTCTAAATTTCCACTAGTTCATGAATAAAAAGCAAAATAAAAAATAAGAAATTCATTTTATGGGTCCAGTGGCTAAACCCTTTCCTTGCAGCCGCAAGGATCCCATATGGGTGCAAATTCATGTCCCAGCTGCTCCACTTCCCATTCAGCTCCCTGCCTGTGGCCTGGGAAGGCAGGCAGGACAGCCCAAAGCCTTGGAACCTTGCACCCGGCTCTGAGTCCTGAAAAAACTCCTGGCTTCCGGCTTCGGATGGGCTTAGCTCCAGCCGTTGCAGAGTAAGCCAGCAGATGGAAAATCTTTCTTTCTGTCTCTCCTTCTCTCCGTAAATCTGCCTTTCCCATAAAAATAGAATAACTTTTTAAAAAAATCAATTTAGTTTTTAAGATTTATTTGAAAGGCAAAATGATAAACTGAAGGTAGATAGATAGATAAACAGATAGGTAGCGCAATTGCATCCTTTAGTTCAGTCCCCAAACACCCTCAACAGCCAAGGCTAGGCCATTTTGAGGCCAGCAGCCAGGGATGTAACCCAGTTTTCACATGTGGATGGCAGGCTGACCTGGACCTGCTGCCTCCAGGGACTGCATTAGCAGGAAGAACCAGGCACTCCGATGTCGGATGCAGGGGTCCTGAATGCTTCTTCACTAGCTCACTCTACGCTGGCTTTTAAAGTAACATTACCAAGTGACTACATATTTATTTCCTGTTTCTCCTTTAATATATAAGCATGCTTTTTTTTTAAGTCAATATCCTCATCTGGCAAAAATGAACACCAAAGCAGCTGAGAAACAGCAGGAAAGGAACAATAACGACCTGAAGACTGAATCTTTCTTTTTTGTTTCTTTTGTTAAATATTTATTTATTTTTATTGCAAAGTCAGATATACAGAGAGGAGGAGAGACAGAGAGGAAGATCTTCCGTCTGATGATTCACTCCCCAAGTGCTGCGCCTATCCGAAGCCAGGAGCCAGGAACCCCTCTGAGTCACCCATGTGGATGCAGGGTCCCAAGGCTTTGGGCCGTCCTCGACTGCTTTCCCAGGCCACAGGCGGGGAGCTGGATGGGAAGTGGAGCTGCCGGGACTAGAACTGGTACCCGCATGGGATCCTGGCGCGAGCAAGGCAAGGACTTCAGCCGCTAGGATAGCACGCCGGGCCCAAGACTGAATCTTTCTAAAAGCAAACTAAACCTATGTCACTGCTGGGTGGTGGTCTTTAGAGCTGCTCTGCCAGTGGTCCTTCTCCAAGGAGGGACTCTGAAGAAAGCAGAATACAGCCAAACACGTATAATACAAGGTAGAAAATCCAAGGTTACAAGAGGTGAGCCAAACCCTATTATAAGTATTTGTAAAAAAGAATATTTTCCCACTGCAGGTGAGGTCAGGTTTTGGGCAAAAGTATTCTTTGTGAAAATTCCTAAGAAATGGTATTTAAGAAAGGTTCACACAGCTCAGTTGCATTCCATAGGCTTTTTTTGCCACCCATCTGTGTGCGTCAAGATCCATAGTAAACTATGGGGATGTGGTGAGGGAGTCTGGGCATTTAATCTGTTGGGCGGAGGATGGGAAGGCAACAGATGTTAAAACCAGCAATGCAGGGCCTGGCACGGTGGCCTAGCAGCTAAAATCCTCGCCTTGAATGTGCCGGGATCTCATATGGGTGCCAGTTCTAACCCCAACAGCCCCACTTCCCATCCAGCTCCCTGCTGGGGGCCTGGGAAAGTGGCTGAGGACAGCCCAAAGCCTTGTGACCCTGCGCCTGCATGGGAGACCCGGAAGAGGCTACTGGCTCCTAGCTTCGGATCCCCTCAGTTCCGGCCATTGCGGCAGCTTATGGAGTGAGTCCACAGAAGATCTTCCTCTCTGTCTCTCCTCCTCTCTGTAAACCTGACTTTCCAAAATAAATAAATAAATCCTTAAAAAGTAGTAATAAAACAAAAATTTTTTAAAAGCAGCACCACTCTATGTCTTAACGGCTGGCTGCCCACATGGCCTCTGTCTGATGAGGCCCTTCCAGGCTCACCTCTCACACTCACAAGCAGCTTCCCGTCTCTCCTGGGTTTCTCACCCTGGCTTTAATATGCAGTTCCCGATCTTGACTTTGTTCCCAAGCCAACACTACAGTGGGATCGGTGTTTGGTTCTCTGTTCCCTATCTTGTAGCCACATGCAGAACCTGCTCTGGCTCAGGCTCTGTCCAGAAGCTGCAGAATCAAGAAGCTGCCACCACGGCTTCCTGCACCAGAACTGCTCTCGTGTGAAGAGGAAGTGCACACACTTTGCTAAGTATTCTCATGGGCCTGGAGGAAAAAGGGAGTCTTGAAAGGATTCCTCAAAGAGCAACCCAGATGAATGAATGAGAAATGAAAGGAGGGATGCAATTTTCGAGGTGTAAAAGAACTTGGTGCACAAAATCAGACATTTATGAGAGGTATGTTGCTCTCTTAGGAGATAGAGAATAAAACCAGCATTCACGTGGACAGAGGGGGAAATGACAGTGAATATGCAGAAATCCACCAGCTCACATCAAGGGTCTGGTGACCTGGAGAAGATGGTGATGAGTTGGGCAGGAAGATGAAAATTCACTGATTATGGAGTGAAGTTTAGGACCAGCGTTGTGGTATAGCAAGCTAATTCTCTACCTGTGGTGCCAGCATCCCATATGAGCACTGGATGCAATCCTGACTGTTCCACTTCTGATCCAGCTTTCTAATGCATCTGGGAAAGTAGCAGAGGATGGCCTGGGTGCCTGGACCGCTTCACGCATACGGGAGACCCGGTTGAAGCCCCGGCTCTTGACTTCGGCATAGCCCAGCTCTGGCCACAGTGGCCACTGGGAAGTGAACCAGCAGATGTAAGATTCTGTCTCTGCCTCTTCTCTCTGTCCCTTCTACTCTCTCTGTGATTTTATTTTTTTCAAATAAAAATAAATTAATCTTAAAAAGAGTCAAGTTTATATATAGGCATATGATAATACATCATATGTAACCTCTGAACTTCAAAATATTATTGCTTCAATTACATCCTCTTATATAGTATGGGAAACTTGAAGAGGAATTATTACCTACACTATTATTTTATGCTCATCTACTTGCCTTTAATCAACCATCCCTATTTAAGAGATTAGTTCTTTCCTTCATTTAGTTTTCATTAATCTCAACAGGTTTTTATTAGCTGGGGTAACATGAGATTCAGTCTGGGAAGTGCCATGTCCATCTGGCATTCTAGTACTCATATATCATTTCTTTGACAAATTTTTCCTTCTCTCACAATACAGAATTCTATATTCTACCCTACTGACATGAAAAGACAAAAAAATAGCAGAACCCCTTTGAAGAGGCTGATGTCTCAAAAAAGAAATAAAATTGTTTTATAAAACAAAACAACTTTTTGGACATTAGCATTTTAGCTGTTTGACAAGTTGTTGGGAATTACTATTTTTTTTGTGGAAAAAAATGTAAAAGTCTTATTAAAAATTGCCTTTAGCAAAAAGAATTATCTGCAGAGTAATTTCTTGCTTTAGCAAAAAGGGCAGGATTCCACAGCTTATTCCATAGCTTCCTGCTACAGGCAAACAGGGCCAATCACATGCTTTGGCCTGCCAAGAAATATTGTCTGTTTTACTTTCATATTGCATTAACTGATAAATTGTAAATCAATACAGCATTAATTGAAAATATTTTTCTAAAAGTCACTAATCTTGATAAGTAGCTATAGTGTTATTGTTACTAATGGCTTTGTTTTTAAAGTCATATTGCATCTATCTATATATATACGTATATATATGTATATTTTTAAAGATTTAATTGTATATTGGAAGGTCAGTATTATAAAGAAAGAGAGATTCAAAGATTTTTCATCCAATGTTTACTCTCCCAGTGACTGCAATAGCCAGGGCTGGGCCAAGTCAAAGCCAAGATCTAGGAACTTCAACTGGGTCTTTGACATGGCTGCCAGGGGCCCAAGCACTAGGGCCACCTTAACTGCTTTTCCCAGGCCATCAAAGGCAGCCCAATCAGAAATGAAGGGCAGGCATTCGGCGCGGTGGTTAAAACACTAGTTAGGACACTCGTGTCCCATCTCAGAGAAGTGAGGTTCAAGTCCTGGATCCATTTCTGACTCCAGCGTCTTGCGAATATGCATCTTGAAAGATGGCAGGTGATGGCTCAAAGGCGTGGGTCAATGCTGCTTGTGTGTGAGACCCAGAATGAGTTACAGGCATCAGCCTGGCCCATTCCTGGCTGTGTAGGCATCTGGGGAGTGAACTAGCAGAATGAATGTGTCAGGCTATCTCTGTCACTCTACCTTTCGAATAAGCAAATAAATAAATGAATAAATAAATAAAATGGTTTATTTTTTTAAGTGCTTTTGAATTAGTGATTTTTTTTTCAAACTGGTTTTAGGTTTCACAGAGCGTTCCCACTGCATCCCCCCACCCCAGTTTCCCCTTTGATCAACATCTTTCATTAGTGTGGTAATTTGTTATAGCTCATGAGTCAATAGGGATATACTATTATTAACTAAAGCCCATAATTTACCTTAGCATCAGTTTACTTGTATAAACCCTAACTTTATACTTCACCACAGTAAACTGTAACTACAGAGCATAGTCTTCTGTTCCACATTTTATGGATTTTCACAGAATGAAAATCCATCATTACAGTATCAGCCAAAATCGTTTCAGCACCCTAACGATCTCCCATTCATCCTTCTCCTCTTTCCCTTCAGGGGTCACTCAGATTTTCACTAACTCCTTAGTGTTGCCTTTTCTAAAATGTCACATTGTTAGAAACATCCAGGATGATATTGAGATTTGCTTTTTACATTTAACAAGAAGCCTTATGGTTCTTCCGTGTCTTTTTATGCCTTGTAAACTCACTTTTAAAACCTTTTATTTACTTATTTATCTAAGAGTTGGAGAAACAGAGACAGGGAATGTCTGCTGGTTTACTCCCAAACGCCAGCAGCTGCTAGGGGTGGGGTCAAGCGAAAGTCGGAAGTGTGGAACTCAATCTGGGTTCCCCAAGGAGGTGGCAGAGAGAAGAGAACTCCAGCAGCTTCTCTCGCCTCCTGGGGGGCACACTAAGACCTGGACCCAGTAGCTGAAAACACCTTTCAAGTGACATCTTAACTACTAGACCAAATACCTGCCCTTGACCCCACTGGTTCTTAAACTAACTAGTTGAGGATTTACTTTTAATTGCAACATGAAAGAAGAAACTGTGGAAGAAAAGATAAAATGTGAAATGTTGAGTTAATTTAGCTGTGACAGTATACTAAATTAAAAGTTAGATTCATGATTAAACAACAAAACATGGGGTTGCCATAGCCATTAAAGCTGCTGACTGCGATGCTATCTTATTGGGGTGCCAGTTCGGGTACCAGCTGCTCCACCTCCAATCCAGTTCCCTGCTAATGGCCTGGAAAAAAGCAGTGGAGGAAGGCCCGTGTGTTTACACTCCTGCCATCCACATGGGAAACCTTGATGAAACTCCTGGCTCCTGGCTGAAGCCTAGCCCAGCACTTGCTGTAGAGGTTATCTGGGTTATCTCTGGTTCTCCCTCTGCCCATTACTCTGGTCTTCTAAATAAACAAATAACTTCTTTAAAAAAAAAAAAAAGAACAAAATATAAATGTTACTAATTCTGATTTAAAAGAATGCTGCTGTTGAGCAAAAATCAGTACAGGAAAACATAGAAGATAAAAACATTGGCTCCCTTTTTTTTCCTTCTTAAGGTCTCCAAGTGATTCCAAAATGCAAGGCAATGCAAGGAACCCTGCGCTCTGGCAATTACTCTCCTTTTAAGTTTCAATGAACCATGGTAAGACACCAAGCACTGCGGACTTCTAGCACTATTCATGACTGTTAAACTACAAGATGGCAATGCATAATAACCTGCATATTAAACCCTATACTAATGTGAGAAAACTGAGCACATTTTTTTCCTCTTGGTATGACATTTCAGGATGCAATGCTGACAAGAGCAGAGTATTCCTGGCTAGGAGTCTGGCCCGCGTCAGAGAAATCGGGGTTACACTGAATATGTTCAGTCTTACCCAGAGCATCCATCAGCTACAGTAACTTATCAAAGAACACTACGCAAGGTACAGACCCAAAATACATAAATTTACAAACCAAATGGAACAAAAACCTGAAATAAGCTCTGCTATCCAGCACAATCAAGCATGGTTAGGGCTGTCTCTTTGGGAAAAAGGTGCTGAGAACCAAATGTCATGCTAGAATGAGAAATGGAGCTGGGACTCCAACCCAGGCACTCTAGTATGGGACTCAGGCATCCTAACTGCTAGACGGCACACCTGCCTCATTTTCAGTCTTCTGATCAGTCTTTTCCTGCCTCATTTCCGGTCTTCTTCTCATCAGTCTGGCTGAAATTCTGAGCAGTGTCAGGTAGGGTAGCCACTTTCTAGGTTTGCCTAAAAAAGCTCTAGCCATAAAAAGAATATAACATTCTCATGCTTGTTTGATTTACAGTGAATCCGTCTCCCTTCAAAATGATCTTCCTATTTTCAGCCTTTGAGGGCAGGGCAGGTAGCACTGGCTACGAAAACCTAATTCACCAGGACTTGGAGCAACAGTCTTGCTGCTGACATCATGGAAATCTATGGCTACCTCACTCACTCCCACAGGGCAGTCGCCTGCTCCAGAGTTCTGGCCGCTTGACATGTAACACTTTCTTGAAAATGCTCTTTGGGCCCGTCATGGTGGGCGAGTGGCTAAAAGTCCTTACCTTGCATGCTCCAGGATCCCATATGTGTGCTAGTTCTAATCCTGGATGCTCCACTTCCCATCCAGCTCCCTGCTTGTGGCCTGGGAGAGCAGTCGAGGATGGTCCAAAGCCTTGGAACCCTGCACCAGCCTGAGACCCGGAAGCTCCTGGTTCCTGGCTTCAGAACAGCTCAGCTCTGGCTGCTGCAACTGTTTGGGGAGTGAACACGCAGACAGAAGATCTTTCTCTCTGTATCTCCTTCTCTCTGTATATCTGCCTTTCCAATAAAAATATAAAACTAAATCTTGAAAAAAAAAGAAAAAGAAAATGGTCTTTGCATGTTTAAAATAAATGACATTCTCTGTGGTCAATGGAACAGTGATCTCCATGTGTCCACAGAATCAAGTTTGCTAACCATATTGCTTAAATCTGTCTTGTTTTGATATTCTGAGGCTGATTGTTTTACATAATATTGAAAGAGGTAGATTAATATCACCCATTGTTGTGATGACTTTATCTGATTCTGACTGTAATTATATCACTTTGAGCTTTTTAAATGTTAAGGCCAAGTCATGCGATTGTCATTGTGCCTTCCTGGTAATGGAAATGCAGCTTTTCATCATCATGGAGCATTTGGTAGCACTTATTAATTTCAAGGCCTAATATTGTTAAGCCACGTCAGCTCTCTTAGAGATGATATTTGTATGATTTAACTTTTTTCATTCTCCTGCTTCCAACTTGAAGATCTTCCAGAATTTCCACTGACAACCACTCTCAGTCTGTATATCAAGATTCTCATTCCATTTGTCTTCTGGCCTCTGGGTCCTCATTGGGATCTACCCGTGACTCCTCTTAGGGACAAGCCTAAGCAGAAGGAACTCAGACAGCACCGAGCCAAAGTCGGCTTCAATACTGACCCAGAGTGCACACCTCCTGGGCTAACCAGAAACTCAGTTCCAAAGGAATTTTACCTTTGCGTTGACATCAGAACCTCTCCATTTTCTCCAAGAACCACTGAGACCAGAACTTGCTAAATAATTTTTGGGCCCTCCTGTGAATTCAAAATTGAAAAAGCGAAGTTTTTAAAAAAAATTAAGATGAGCAAGTCAGCCATACCAAAACATTAGCCCAAGAGCATAACCCTTCTGCTCCCGGGGCCTCGTGTGGCCACACACTGTACACCGCGAAGCTGACCTTGTGAGACACAGCTGGGGTTTGCTGATCTGAACGCTCATTCACCTGATACAACAGATGGACTCACTTTTTGTATTAGGACTATAATCAGACTCAAGGAAAGGTATATGCAAGAAATAAGCCATCAAACCTCAGAAAGAGATGGACATCCTTTTTGCAAACATCTAAACTTTTCTAGAGAGAACAGTATACAGATGAATTCTTATAAATTCTCAGCCATTTATTTCAGAAGAGTTTACCCATATTACTGTCAAAGTGGTGATGGAACTCACTTCTGCTCCATGTAACAAAACTACTACCTTCACAAGAAGATAGTACTGAAGTAGAAAGAGACAAAAATCCAGCCTTCAATTCTGTTTTCTGAATAGTTTCTACCCATAGCTGCCATCCATTCTTTACATTTCACTGTGGAATTAGTAATTTGGGTGAAATAAACACATACCAGTGAGTAACTAATAGTTATGTGAGGTACACTTTGAAGAATATCAAACCAAACTAAAATTCAGCTATCTACTAAGATACTAAGAGTGCACTAGTTGAGCAAAAAGGAAGTAATATTATTAACAAATCATTCAGCAAGGATTTATTGAGGGCCTGCATTGCAGGGGGAAAGATGAGTTTCCATATCTACATGAATGTCCAAAGGTTAGTGCCAAAAAGAAAAAAAAAATCAACTACAAGGAAGAGAAAATAGAGAGGGAAAGAAATTTTAAATGAAGTGGTGGCCAAAGCTGACTTCACTGAAAAGATGACATTTGCAAAAAAAAAAAAAATGCTTAAAGAAGATGCAGGAATTAAGAATTCTGGCTGTGTTTGTGGACATGAAGAGACTGAAGATTAAGGTGAAGAGATAAATATGCAAGAAGGAAGACCTAGGATGGAACACAAGCCAAGGTGTCGGCCTAGAAAGAGATCAGCGAAGACTCAAAAATAAGGTCAGGGCAAGCTTTTGGCCTTGAGGCTAAGACACTCTGCTCCCACTCTGCCGTGCTTTGCCTGAGTCTGGCTTCCTGTGTATGCAGACGGTGGGAGCAGTGGGAGCAGCTGCATCCAAAGGAGACACCTGGCTTGTGTTCCTTGCTCCCAGTCAACCTAGCCCTGACAGGCACTGCAGGCATTTGAGGAACACAACAATGGACACGAGCGCTCCTTCTTTCTCTGTCTCTCAAAGAAATGAATTTAAAAAAAAATTACACTGGAGTTCAGAGTAAAAACAAATTGTTACATGCTTTTATTAAGTGAAGGAGAATATTTGTGACCTTAAATCCAGAACAGCATAGAATAAAGTCTAAAGAAATACCAGTGATATTAATAGGAGAAAAAAAGGGGGGGAGGGCGACATGGGCTAGAAAAGTAGGAATATATAACTCTGAGAGCTGAGGCACAGCATTAGTAAAAACAAGCTCACGGAGAATCATACTTGAGTAGATTCAATGGTCAGTGAATAACTAATACGATAGGCTACAGAGGAGGCGCCAGGCAAAAATAAGACCACAATTTTCTTGAAAAAAAAAAAAAAAACCAGATAAAATATCTAAAAGGAAGCTATAGCATATATAAGAAATTCATTTATTGTCACTAAACACTGGATTGAATTCCATGTGACCTGTCAGAGAAAGCCAAAAACAAAAAACAATTACATCATTAAAACACTTAAAAAAAAAAAATCAGGGAACCATTACTCAAAACTTTATAAACAGATGAGATTGTATCAAATTCTAATATATAAGGTCAGGGCCAATAGTTCTGTGATCCCCTGACACTAGGAGAAGTTCATAGTGTGGGAAATTTGCCTCAGTTCTGGGTTAAGATCTGCCTGACGGCAGAAGACTGACAGTTACATTATGTCCTTTAACATGTAAATGTACTCTCTTCATAGTCTTACCGGGTTCTTAGATAAATCAGTAGTAGAAATCAGATGTACAGTTCGAGAAGTAGCCAGGCAAAAATAGACATAGCGAAGAATGCTTGCAGAGAAACCCAATATTGTGTCTATGAAAGAATGCTGTATCTCTGAAAGAATGGGAAAGCAGTTTGGTTTCTGAGCTAAGATAGAACACAATAAAAATTTCATAATGAAAACGTTGCATAAAACACAGAGAAAGGCTTCGAATCTGTAACTGAGACACTTCCTGGTGCCAGAGAAGGTAGCAAGCCACGTGTACAGTGCACCGACTGGCGCAAAGAGGACCATGAGGCCGAATGTGAACCCCAGCGTCCACAAGCCGGGCTGTCAACAGTGCAGCAACAGGGAGGCAAGACAGCCGCAGCCCGTTCAGGGCAGCAAGGTGAAACTGAGACTTCGGAAGAGAGGCGATGACTCAGCAAGGATTTCCCCGCTGTGGGAGAGGAACAGAAAAACTGCCTGTCAAACCAGAGCAGAGTCAAGACAAGGCTCCGCACGGGACGCTGGGAACGCTGGGAACGCTGGGATAGAAGCGTCCCTCCTCAGCTGAGAAACCAAACGGAACACAAAGCTTCTCCCAGACGTGGAACGTGCATTTCTTCTGCCCCCTGTAAGTATCTCCAAGCTGATACATTCATATTCAAACTGGGGCTGGACTCCAGTGGAACCCCACCAGGGTGCCTGGCAGGGGCACACGCAGAACTGCTTCTTCAACCAGGGTCATATGAATTTTGCACTCCATTTTTACAATGAAAACAGATTCTCTCAAAGTACACAATGCAAAAACAGTGAAACAGAGATTAGCTTACAGTTCACAAAGACACAGCAAACAGAAGGCATACATACAATCTCAAGATCTTTGGTCACAGAAAAATAATTCTATAAAATAAACACCTTTCAAATGATTAAATTTTGACATTTGATTGAAATGAAAGAATTGAAGGAATAACAGAGAGAAAAGGAAAAGCACAGAGAGAGGGAGAAGGAGAGAGCTCTTCCATCTGCTGATTCATTCCCCAATGACCACAACAGTTGCAGCTGGATCAGGCCAAAGCCAGGAGTCAGGAACTTCCTCCTGTCTTCTCATGCGAGGGGCAGGGGCCCAGCAACTAAGGTCATCTTCACTACTTTTCCCAGGCCAGTAGCAGGAAGTTGGGTTGGAAATGAAACACTTGGGACTTGAAACAGTGCCCTATGGGATGTCAGTGTTGACTGTGGTAGCTTAGCCCACTGTTCCACAGTGCTGGCCCCAAAGAGGGAAAAAAAAGTTTTAAGAGAAATAATCACATAATAATAATAATTTCTAAAGGTGAAGAGTTCAAATAAAACAGCCCCCAATACAGAATAATACATATTACAGATAATTTTTCGTTAAAAGAAAACAACAAGGGTGAGCATTTTGCCTAGTTACTTTTTTTTTTTTAAGATTTATTCATTTTATTACAGCCAGATATACACAGAGGAGGAGAGACAGAGAGGAAGATCCTCCGTCCGATGATTCACTCCCCAAGTGAGCCGCAATGGGCCAGTGCGCCGATCCGAAGCCGGGAACCAGGAACCTCTTCCGGGTCTCCCACACGGGTGCAGGGTCCCAAAGCTTTGGGCCGTCCTCGACTGCTTTCCCAGGTCACAAGCAGGGAGCTGGATAGGAAGTGGAGCTGCCGGGATTAGAACCGGCGCCCATATGGGATTCCGGGGCTTTCAAGGCGAGGACTTTAGCTGCTAGGCCACGCCGCCGGGACCAATACAATAGTTTTTAAAAAGTAACTAGGCAGGGCCGGCAGCTCCACTTCCCATCCAGCTCCCTGTTTGTGGCCTGGGAAAGCAGTCGAGGACGGCCCAAAGCTTTGGGACCCTGCACCCGTGTGGGAGACCCGGAGGAGGTTCCTGGTTTCCGACATCAGATCGGCGCAGCACTGGCCATTGCGGCTCACTTGGGGAGTGAATCATCGGATGGAAGATCTTCCTCTCTGTCTCTCCTCCTCTGTGTATATCTGGCTGTAATAAAATGAATAAATCTTAAAAAAAAAAATTCCTCATCAGTCAAAAGGATGAGAATGCTTTGTCTCACAGCATTACTGGGAGAACTAGCCTGATGTCTGTAAAACACATCACAATGACTTGTAATAGCAAGTCTTGGTAAATGGATTCAAATATTAAAATTATGTAAAAAAAAAAACTATTGTGTTTACTTGAATGGCAGAATTATAGGAAGAGAGAATTAGAGAGAGAGAAAAAGAGAGATCTTCCATCTGTTGGTTCACTCCCCAAATGACCTCAATGGCTGGGATTAGGCTAGGTTGAAGCCAGGAGTTTCATCTGGGTCTCCCACACAGCTGGCAGGGCACAAACACCTGGACCATGCTCTACTGTCCTTCCCAGAATTCAGCAGGCAGCTGAACTGGTGGGGAACAGCAGCTCAGATACAAATGTACGCTTATATGGGTGCAGGCATTGCTGGCACCTGCTTCTAAAGTAAGAGTTCTATGCAGAAGGGGTGCTAAAGTAAGGGCGCAGAGATGGGAAGATTTTTCACTGCACATTCTTCTGTACCTTTCAAACATGTTATACTATATGGAAGCTCCTTGAAATATAAAGCATTTTAAAATAATCCAAAATATCACAGAACAATAATATAGAAGATGACAAGTTAGGCAGAGAGGCAGTGATGAGAATTAATAAGAAGATATAGATACACTTTAAATTCAAGATAGTTTAAAGACAGGATAAAAAATTTCAGAAAATCCACTAAAAAAAAAAGACATGTAAAATGAATAATTACAGAAAAAGCACCTAGAAAAGTTTATTTCAGCAAAAGGCAAAAAAAAAAAAAGAAGCAGCAAAAAATTCAGCAGGACTGACAGTGATGAACTCAAGTATACTAGAATCACAGCCAGTGTGAATGGACCACACTCTTGGATAAAAGACGAGAAGCCTCTGAGGCCAGGGAGCCTGCAGGTGGCAGATGAGAGACGTCGTGCTAGGATAGACTACCCGTCCTGCTGTCCCAGACCAGAAGACACAGCGGCCAACCCACTGAATCGTATTCTGTCACTGTGGCTTGGCATGGTTTCCTTTGCTGCAAAAGGTAATTTAACATTTTTTTAAATTACAATAGACTACATTTAACAGCTGTATGCTACTAAGTTTTTAAAAATGCAATTTTCTTTTTTTTTTTTTTAAGATTTATTTTATTTTTATTACAAAGTCAGATATACTGAGAGGAGGAGATATAGAGAGGAAGTGGAGCTGCCGGGATTAGAACCAGCGGCCATATGGGATCAAGGCGAGGAACTTAGCCACTAGGCCACGCTGCCAAGCCCTAAAAATGCAATTTTCTAAAAAAAAAAAACTTTAATTCCAGAGACAGATTCAGAAATAATAAGAAAAACACTAATGAGCATAACACCATTTACCTAAAATATACACCGCCATTTCAAGCACTACTTTCAGAATTTTATGGGAGATTTTAAAAAGGCCAAACTTACAATGCCTTCATCATTCAGAAAATTAAGAACCACAGAACTAGAGACAAACTGGTGAAATGAAAATAACTTTGTTACAAACTTACACAAGAACAGCACAGAGAAGAAAAATTTAGTATCAGTAGGGCAAATAAACACAGATGAAGAAACCCTGAACAACATGCTAGCGACAATGCAGCATTTGGAAACACATACAGAAAACAACTACAGGTGTGCACGGCTACGCTCAGACGTGCGTCATGATCCAGAAGGCTTGGAAGCAGGAATGCAAAGCGGGATTTAACAACGGGAACATCAGTAACACAATTCATTATTTTCGTTAGGAGACTGAAAAGGCAAAGTCTCATCGTCCTCTCAGCAGGTGCAGAGTAGCAGGCGCACCCGTCGATGGACTCCGCCCAGCCCCGGGAAGAAAGGACACTCTGGGTGGAGCTGACGTCTCGCTGTCAGCCTCATTCCTGCACTTTGGATCACAGCGGGGCTGAAAGCCTGGCAACTACATTTCCCATGCTCCCTTGCTGTGGTTGCCTTGGATTCGGCCGGTGGGACTGCAAGGTGGGGGCTGAAGCTGCGGCAAAGGGAAGGCAGCCATTTCTTTCCCTCTGGTACTTCTGGCTGTAGCGGCAGCGGGCTGGTCCGAAGCGCAGCGCTCCCGGCCTTCTAACTCTGCCCTCATCTTGCTGCTCCTTTGCCCTTCCATTAATTTTATCAGTTCCTCCTGCTACTAACTTCCTTCTGTGTGAAATACCTCAAGTGGTTTCGTTTGAACTGGTCTGTAACTGAGGTAGATATCTAGTGAACTCTGCGACCAACAGCATTGTCAGTGATGAAGCATTACAAAGCCTTCCTGGGAGGACAAGTGCAGGATAAAGTTGTTTATATCACACATTCTCGGGTATCAGCGCTGTATTAGCAGCCTTCACCTGGGAATTCAAGGTCAAAGAAAATAAACTGTACGGATTTAAACTGGCGATGAAATGAATGTTATGCAACTTGAAGCTGCCAGTTCCTAGTCCTCATGGGGGCCAGTGCTGTGGTGCAGCAGTGTAAGCCACTGTCTGTAGCAGCTGCCATCCTACACGGGCACTGCTTTATGCTCTTGTTGTTCCACTTCCAATCCAGCTCCCTGCCAATGTGCCAGGGAAAGTCCCCAAGTGGGGCCTAACTGCTTTGGTCCTTGAGCCCATAAGGAGACCTGAAGGAGCTCCGGGCTTCTGGCTCTGGCCTGGCCCAGCACTAGCCACTGCAACCATCTGGAACGCAGACCAGAAGAAGGAAGATTTCTTTCTCTGCCTCTTTCTGTAATTCTGCCTATAAAATAAACACATGCATATTTTTTTAAAATGGTACTGAAAAGGTTTAAATTCTATTTTTTTTTTTAATTTATTTATTTTTATTGGAAAGTCAGATATACAGAGAGGAGGAGAGACAGAGAGGAAGACCTTCTGTCCGATAATTCACTCCCCAAGTGAGCGCAACATCAGGTGTTGCGCCGATTCCAAAGTCAAGAGCCAGGAACTGCCTCCAGTTCCTGCCTCCAGGTCTCCCACATGGGTGCAGGGTCCCAAGGTTTTGGGCCTTTCTCAACTTCTTTCCCAGGCCACAAGCAGGGAGCTGGATGGGAAGTGGGGCTGCAGGGATTAGAACTGGCGCCCATATGGGATCCCGGCACGTTCAGGGCGAGGACTTTAGCTGCTAGGCCACACCGCCGGGACTGAAAAGGTTTAAATTCTTTTTTTTTTTTTTTAAGATTTATTCATTTTATTACAGTCAGATATACACAGAGGAGGAGAGACAGAGAGGAAGATCTTCCGCCTGATGATTCACTCCCCAAGTGAGCCGCAACGGGCCGATGCGCGCTGATCCGAAGCCAGGAACCTGGAACCTCTTCCGGGTCCCCCACGCGGGTGCAGGGTCCCAGTGCTCAGGGCCGTCCTCAACTGCTTTCCCAGGCCACAAGCAGGGAGCTGGATGGGAAGTGGAGCTGCCGGGACTAGAACCGGCGCCCATATGGGATCCCGGGGCGTTCAAGGCGAGGACTTTAGCTGCTAGGCCACGCTGCCGGGCCCAAGGTTTAAATTCTCAAAAGAAAGGGACTGAGTGTTGTGGCAGAGAAGGGTTGCTGAGCTTGCTGCAAAGAAGGCCAAAGTGAAAACTCCACTAATCACCTGGCCTAGTCCTGCACAAATTGGTGTCAGTTGAGAGCCAGCATTGTGTATGTTACACCAGCCTTCCCCAGTGTACATCACTCTGAACTACCACAGGCCCTGTCGACCATTTAGGGTATGTTTCTTCCTTGGGGACCTGGAATCCCCTCAGAGGCTTAAGATTTATGAGCCGATCCACATTTGGGGATCAATTCAGGGACCCAGATTCTGTTGTGCAATTAAAATCAGGCCTTCCTCCTGCATGTGAACAGGTTTAGGGGAGAGCCAGGTTGGGATAACTGACTATAACCACCAGTGAATGCATAAGCCAGAGTGAGTGCAGGCTCGTTGGACCTTGCCACAGCATCAGCTCTCAAGTGCTGCAACTGGGAGCAAACCCTGTCAAGCTACTGTAGAATCACTGGGAAAGTGCAAGATCCAGGACTGGGAGTGGGCCCACTAGGGAAACTGTGGGCACCCCTCTGATGGGTTTTCAATTCCCACTGGTGACCATGGGAACTGGGGCTCGGGGCAGGCCTAGCTAGATAGGTGGTGGCACCTGCCAGCACAAGTATAGGCTGGATACTGCGGTTGGTTGGGTTGAGCTAGGTTTCAATACCCATTGAAGTATACAAGAGCTGAATGAGACATGGACCAGTCTGCTGCACAATCTAGCCAGCACAGGAACCAGGGCTGGGGGCCAACCTAGTTGGGTTATTAGGGGTTGCTCCAACTAGGCTATAGCTCTCATTGGTGCACGTGAAGGCCAAGTGTGTGGTGCGCAGGGTTGGGCTGGGCCACAGCATCCATTGATTTATGTAAGAGATGGGGCTGGAGACAGAACTGACCCAGCAATTGCAATTACTATTGTGCGTAGGCAGATGCGGGGGACACGCAGACTGGACCCTGTACTGGCAAGCACATACAAGAGTCAGTTTCTTTGGGGATTACCCCAACTGAACTGCCAGACTCAGAACTTGAACCACGGGGAGAATCACAAGATCTGTGCTCTGACTACAGAGTGCATGTGTCAGAACTGGACCTCCTCAATGGCTTAGATGGAGCAGAGGACAGCACACCCATTGCACATGCAGGATATGGCAGCCCACTGGAACCTGCAGAGGATATCTGATACCACTGCACAGGAAGGAAGGCAGAGCAAATTGCTCAACTACCACAAGTGTTGGTAGCAGATATCTGGGCGAATGGAGAAGTAAGGTGGACTGTGTCAGCCAATGGACCTTGGAAGGACTTCCTCATTCTTGGTTTGGCATTTCAGTGCTATCGAACTACTGAAACCACTTGAGCAGAATCCTGACAGCATGCTCCACACTGAGCGCCTTGGGATGACAGTGAGGGGCTGTTCCCCGTCCCTGGGTACTGAGGCGGTTGGGTGTCTGGGTGCAGCTTCTCCCTTTCTCTCCCTCCTTCCCCCAGATATAGGAAGAAGAAAATGTGGAAACAATGATCTCACCCACTTTCCCTTCACCCTTGACCCTTCCCACCCTAGTCAACTATGTAAACATCATCAAAAATAAAATAAAAACAAGGACAAAAACTCAGGATTCCTGCTTTTTCAAATCATCCTAAGCACACATGCTCTGCAGGGACTACAGGAAGAGTGGCAGACTGGCCAGCTAATTCAGACGTCGCATCATAAACAATGGCTGGCAGCGAGCACCTGTGCTGACAGACTCCTGACAACACAGACAGGGAGCAGAGCACGCTTTCCCACCAGCTGGAGATGAATCTTGGAGGGCGTGAGAAAAATCAAGCATTGAGCTGCTGTGAAGGGGGTTAATGTCATGTGTCAGTCCCTGCAATTTGGGATTTTTTTGTGCTTTTGTAACTGATGTAGGGTAGAAGACATCCATGTGTTGCAGAGATAATTTCATATGTTTTCTTGATTTGGAACTAATCGAGTTAACCAGTCAAAACTGTTGTTCTTCCGGACCCCTTGGATTCAACTGTACCCACGGAATTCTCACACTCATTGCCAAAATCTGTCCCACCTCTGCCCTGGCCCAGTTAGTATCTTATTTGCATTGTCCCTCCACAAGGGCTGCTGTGGGCCCTGACTCTGACCTCACCCAGCCGCTGCTTCTGCTTGCTGGCCGGCTCTGTGCTGCTTCCTGCCCACTACTGCCTGCTGTGTCTCCTGCTTCCGCTGTGTCACTCCGACCTCCGCAGCCAGTCAGCCCCTGCACCTTCGCCACCACTCTGCCCTGTGCTCGTTCTGGTGCTCCCGTTGTGGTTTTGAGGTGGGCGGAGCAACATTTTCCTTTCCCTGTGCTTTGTCCCCTTGCAGAAGCCCACAATGGGGCTGCTGGGGCTCATGGAAGGAGTCTGAACCTTGTAGCATTATCCACATATCCACCATGACCCAGGCATCCATGAGGGCAATGAGGCTGGAGACAGAGGGCTGAGGAACTTGGGCCAGAGGCCTGACTGTGCCCAGGACTCCTCTAGAAGTCCCAGACCCATTGTCAAAGTCAAGGAGCAGCAAAGTGGATCCGGGAGTGACACGATCCACTTGAGCTCAGTCTTCCCACTCAGCTTGAGTTCCTAGGCTGAACAAAGTTCAAACACTGTTGCTGGAAGGTGCTTCAAACTGTGACTCAGTCAGGGAGCGCAAACAGATCCCGTGGTCAGGCCGGGCCTCACTCCATGCTTGAATGCAGAAGCTAGGCACCCAGTACTGGATTTAACATTTCTCTGGGCATTATCAGAGGAAAAGAATTCTGTTCTTTTCCCAAGTATAGAAACAAAACATATATCAAAAGTATTCCTCAACTCCACATGTTGTGACACATTTTAAATAAATCTGTGAATCAAAGAGTTTTTCCTTAAGAAGCCTACACTTTGTGGGGGGAGAAGATAAACAAACAAATATAATGCATGAGTAAATGATACATAAGGTGATGGCTGCAACAGAAAAACGGGGAAAGCTGAATGAGGTAAAAACAAGCCCAAGTGCCAGCAGTGTGTGTGTGCACATGAAGATGTGTGTGAGGCTGCAGAAGTGTATCACAGAGCAGGGAGCATTTCTCTGAGAAAACTCTCTTATTTGGGGAAGACAGGGAGGAAGGGTGCAGGGTGGCTACGGGGATTTCCAGGGAATGAGCATTTTGGGCAGAGGGCAGAGGGCAGAGACGGCATAAAGTTCCTCGCCCAGGCCTGTCCCTGGGGTAATGGAGCCACGGCAGAGAGAACAGGAAGTGAGGGGGAGAGTAAGAAGAGATAAGGTTGGGGAGATGATGGATGAGAGGTGTCACAGGACGCTGAGCCGCTTGTAAGAGCTTTAGCTTCTCTGAATGAAATGAGATGTTCCTAAAGGACCCTGAATAGTTAAGTGGATGATCCAGCTTACACTCCTACAGCTGACTCTAGCTGCTGTTTTGAGGCTGACTTTGGGGGTCTGGGTTGGAGGAAGAGACAGAGAGGAGGAAGTAAGGCAAGTGAGAGACAATGGTGCTCAGAAGAGGGAAGTAAGTAAGGAGGGAGGGCAAGACCAGATTCTGTAGGTTTGGTGAAGGGACAGCCCACCAGAAGCTCCTGAGTGACTGGATGGCAACTGTGAGAGACAGGGAGGAGGGGGCTTGGAAACATGAAGGCTTCTGAGCTGCAGAGATGGAAGGATGAAGTTGCCATGAAACCCAAGATGCCAAGATGGGCAAGGTTGTAGATGGGGCTGGTTTGAAAAGTGAGATCCGGGGCCAGGGAGGCAGGAGCAAAACCAGAGAACTAGGCATTCCTGGAAGCCAAGTGTTGTGGATGTGGGTGCATGTGAAGAATTGTGGAGAGGTAAACATATGACGGCATAGCAAATTAAGCCAGCACACGGGATGGCTGCACCCCATGCTGCAGTGCCCGGTTTGAGTCCTGGATCCTTTGCTTCCAATCCAGCTTCCTCCTACTGCATCCCAGGAAGCAGAAGATGATGGGTCAAATCCTTGGGTTCCCAACTGTCATGTGGACTCGGCTTCTGCTTGGGCCAGCCCTGGCTGTTGTGGGCGTTTGGGGAGTGAACCAGTGGATGGAAGATCACATATGGCTACTAAGAAGCTCCTCTGGAAAGAAGCAGAGGAGAGTGGTCAGTGGGTCAGAAAAGCTTTTTCATTCATTTTATTTAAGATGGCACAAACAGCAGCATCCTTGCCTGCCAATGGAAATGATTTAGTGGAGAATGCAAAGTTGGTAGTATGTGCTGGGCAGCAGAACTGACAAACAATGTCCTTTGTTTGGCAAGAAGGTAGGATGTAGTGTATTAGTTCAGGGGACTGGCTTTAAAACAAGAGAAATAACGTGTGGAAACAAGCCCCTTGAGGGGAGTTGTATTCGCAAAAAAAAAAATTGGGTTTTGGATCTGATTTGTAAAACCAATCACAAGAAAGCAAGACTGTTGATCAGATCAATGGAGAGTTAGCTACAATGGCAACATCTGTGCCCACCAGGTCAGCCTCCCCTAGACTCATTCTGTAAACACATGCCCTATTCAGCAGGGCAGGGCAGGAGCACAGGACGGAAAACTCACCAGGGGAGATGGGTGAAGGACAAGGCCAGACAGGAGGTTGGCCGGTGGGCAGAGGCACTCACATCTGGTCTGCAGGTGCTCCAGATCAGCTTCAAATGTTGGCTAGGTAAGGAAGGAAAGAAGGAACACTTAGGCTCTTACAGCTAGTGATGTTCTATTGAGGACTGGAGCGGAAGGAGAAAGAAGGGGTGGGAACACTCCTGCTATTTTCAGCCAGTGGATAGGGTGATGACGACTCAATTAAATTAGCTAAGAAACACTGCCAGGAAGGAGGAGAGAAAAATAATCTGCTATATTAAGAAAACTGAATGTGGTGACAGTGACTTCATTACATTAAGCTAAGAAACCAGGCGGTGCTGCTTTCAGGGTGAGAGAGCTGAAGACCTGAACTGAGGACAAAGCTGGAGGCTGGGTAGCAAGAAACAGAAGGGGAAGGCCAGCTGGAGTGGCTGGTGGGAGGAAGGCAGGTGGGAGGAATTGTACAGTCAGCTCTGCGCTTGCAAGGGCATCACGGAGGCTGGGGCTGACGGTGGCTGGGACATCAAGCGTGCCCTCCCCCTGCCACACTAGCACACACACCTCTCCTGCAGGCAGACTGCTGAGATTAGACACGTGGACAAGGGTGGAGATCAGAGCCTCAAACCGGACTGTGGGGCATTCAGTGGATAACGCACGTGCAGGAGACACGCACAGCAGGGGCCGAGAAGAGTGTCTTCTCTTGGCACTTGTCTTCCTCTTACATTCTCTTTAGAAATAGTTCTCTTTTCTGGAGTAAGATCACTATCAGAGAGTGCAAAGAACAGCCACTGCATATTCACAGTGGCTACCCACACAGCTACTTAGAAAGTAGCTCACGGGGCCCGGCGGCGTGGCCTAGCGGCTAAAGTCCTCGCCTTGAACGCCCCAGGATCCCATATGGGTGCCGGTTCTGGTCCCGGCAGCTCCACTTCCCATCCAGCTCCCTGCTTGTGGCCTGGGAAGGCAGTCGAGGACGGCCCAAAGCTTTGGGACCCTGCACCCGCGTGGGAGACCCGGAAGAGGTTCCAGGTTCCCGGCTTCGGATCGGCGCGCACTGGCCCGTTGCGGCTCACTTGGGGAGTGAATCATCGGACGGAGGATCTTCCTCTCTGTC